>NC_092697.1:7229861-7829861 GCF_964275005.1 Diadema setosum
ATATATATATATAGATAGATAGATAGATATATATATATATATATATATATATATATATATATATATATATATATATACATATATTGTAGTTGTTCCGCGTATTGGCAGTACTAGAAATAGCAATAATAAAGTCACAACAGAGGAATGCAGGGAATGCATTAATAGCCAATCTTGATTTAATGAATATTATTTAATTTTTATGTCATCCCTGAAGAAGAGGAAGGATCCTCGAAAATTCGGATTATTCATTAAATCAAGATTGGCTATTAATGCATTCCCTGGATTCCTCTGTTGTGACTTTATTATTGCTATATATATATATATATATATATATATATATATATATATATATATATATATATTCTGGTTTATTCTTCGCGGGTTCTGATGTCTGTGTGTGTCCTGGTACGAACCGGTACATTGAATAAACTTTGAAAATGTAGCTGTGGCTACTCGCATAACGAAGTGTAAAATGCACCATTGTCTATTTCTAATAACGATGGCGCCATTCTGTATTTTGGTCTTCCAATCTATTACAATCAGCTAATTGTACTGAAAGAGTTAAGTTCCCGTAAAGCCTATTAAGATATACAAAATAGGAGTATTTAAAGTCACCTATGTCATAATGTTAATTTCTTTTCTCCCTATTTTCTATTTCTTTTTTTCCTATTTTCTAAAAGATGAGCTCCGGGAAAGCTTAAAGGTAGACAAAATAGGGGTATTTAAGGTCACATTTTCTTCGGTCCACCATTTTTTGTTCTTGTGCGTAACTTGCCGAATAGTTTATGGTCTTAACAATCAGCTGTCACACTCACAATCTGGCAGGAAATCCTATATGAATGCAGATGGTAAGGAGAACAATTGCTTTAAGTAGATTGAAATTGTATGCCCTCTCCGCGTTTTCCGCCAATAATGCATTGACAATGGCAAATCATGATATGTACATAATGCTTGATAAATATATACAAACTTGATAGGAATTGAAAAAAGAATTCCCTAACGTTGCGCTCTCCCTTTCTATATGAGAAGTATGATTGCACAAGGTATAATGTGCACTATGGTACTGTGTGTGAAAGGAATAGGATAAAATACGGGGGATTGCCAGTTCTGTATAAAAAAAAAAAAGCAGACCGTTATAAGTTCTCCTTAAATATGACAGTCATCGAACAATGCATCATTGTGTCTATTCTTTGTTTTCTTTGTTTTTAATATGTCCGCTCTTTTGTAGTTTTTCGGGTATATGTACCCAATCCTTATATTCACAATATCATTCAAGGGTGCGTCTTATTACTCCTATACATCCTGGAAATCTGTTTGCTTGTGTCCACGATGGCGTGTGTTGCAGTTTCATTTTCTTTTGTTTCCCTTTTCTCTTTTTTTCGTTCTTTCCTGTTATTTCATTTCATGTCAGTTGACATTGTTTTCTTTGATTTTGTTTCATATATTTGTTTGTAGTTTCATGAAGCCATTATTTGCTTTTTATGTATTTCTGAGGGTCCCATATCGTACAAGCTTGGCTTTTTAGTGGGACCCTCCATTTCCATTCCCATCCGTGTAATATGCATATGTATATACCTTATAAATGCAATTATGTCGTTAATCATCATCACATGTATCTTGTTGATGTACGTTTATCGAAAGTACTACAAATTTGTTTTGTTTATGCATTGAACATAATTTCTCCTGTTTATTTAATGGAAATGAAAATAAAGTTGAACTTGAACTTGAACTTGAACATGTATGCTATATTATACACCTGCTATTATGGCCGCCTCGATAATACCGTAGATCTGTGTTTATCATTATCAGTAACATTGGTCGGTTTGTTCTGTGTACAAATGAGTGTAATGTTGAAGGACTGCATTCACCTAGGAATGTGATCGTGTTTGTATTTTTCTCCGCAGTTCCGCGTCTATCTAGCCTGAAGACAGGTTGAATACGATAATTCTTGGCCCCGTTGAACACAGTAACCTGTGTACATTTATAACCCCAGAGGACTCCGGGGTTGCTGTGATCTGCTTGTTATCTTGTGTGAGATGATTAGTGCGATAGCTTTCCCGTAATTAGTGGTGAACTTCAACACGTTTGTTTGGGTACCAAAGGTAGGCTATTTATCTCTGTTTCAAAAAAACAACAACAACAAACTGCAGAAACACCTCCTTATCATCATAGAAAAGTGTCAGCGACAGCAATGATTTCACAATACCTGTTGAATAATTAGATAAGTGGAGTGGATTTAAAATCATAACTGAAACTTGTCATTTCCATAGCTACAAGAGTCTTTAAAACTGGCTAAAATGACGTAGACTTATATACAGATCGTCTCCGATACATAAGGTTTGTGTGCTTCTGCAGGGCCAATCATTGATTGCGTTTACATGTGTGCTAATGTTCTCAATCCCATGCTTTTCTCTACTTCTTTTCCCTTTCCATTTCTCTCTCTCACACACACATAAACACACACATGCACACACACATACACGCGCGCACACACACACACACGCACACACACACTCACACACACTCTCTCTCTCTCTCTTCCTCTTCCTAATATCGATGTGACATTTTGAAATAATGCAAATCAATAACACTAACAATAATTAATTGATTAATCAAATTACTCATAATTCCGGTGATTGTCATGAAACAGAGAACTTGTGAACTATTTAGTGGTCGCTAGTTTTGACATCGTCATTGCATAATCATACATGCATTCACTATCAAAATAGGTTTTCCAAGCAACTGACGAATATGATGACCTAAGCGCTAAAAAGTACCAACGCGCTCTCACCTTTGTGTAATATCGCATGGTCATATTGATGACAATGCGCATACAAGAAGCGTAAATATAAAAATTGGTTGACGTCCACTGGACATCTTCCTCACGTGTTACAATCTCACGTGTCTCAATTCTTGATTGAGGTCATTCGTCGGATCAGGGGTCTCACCTCCCTGGTCGGATGCATACATGTCGTTTTCTCGATGTGATTTCATGCCGTGTTGTCGCACGCCATTAAAAGAAAATAAAACCCAAAGTAGGTCTATATTGTGTGTGTCTATCATATCTATATCACATTTCTATCATAAAATATATCAATAAAGATTTATAAAAAAGGAGATAATCAAATCAAGCAGTTATCCATTTTTTATTTTGATTAAAACCATGAGCCGTCATCGCTACAAAAGCCTTCAAAAAAATTAAGGTTTTATAATATAGTGAATGAGAGACCCCATGACTTGCCTCCTTCAGAATGCGGGGAATGATAATACCCTTAATATAAATTCAGTAAGTCGTTAGGAACGTCAGTAAGTCGAGGAAACTTTCATTAAAGGAAAGAATGAAATTTTGACGAATTCCCTTTATATCTTGTACAGTTATATGTATTTTTACCCTACTGTTATGACTGTGATATCACGGACTATTGTAACTTTTTATCTGCAGATGACGCGACATGGATGAAGCCAAAGCTTTAAAAAAAATGAATTGATTGTGCGATTTTGCTCATTTTTTTCCTGGTATGATACATTTGCATTCGTTGAGTCAACATGGGGCAAATAATATATATATATATATATATATGAACAGCTTGCTTCCTAAAGGCGCTTAATCCATCATTTTTCAATGGATTTAGCGCTTTTTGGAAGTAAGCTCATATATATATATATATATATATATATATATAATATTGAATAATACATATATATACATATATATATAATTACATATAATTATATGCATGATATAATTATATACATATATTTAATTATGTACGTGTGTGTGTGTGTGTGTGTGCGTGAGTGTGTGTGTGTGTGTGTGTGTGTGTGTGTGTGTGTGTGTGTGTGTGTGTGTGTGTGTGTGTGTGTGTGTGTGTGTGTGTGTGTGTGTGTGTGATCAAGGACACAACACATAAGAAGCAAAGACTCAATGCTGAACAGAAACCAGACGTTACTTCGTGATTATCAAAGATTTGTTGACGCATTGGTACTCAGCGACACGAGATGGCGCAGAACAATGGGTGTGCCCATTGCACCGATAACCTACCCTGTGCGAGTGGTAAAGGTCGGTGATAAAGACATACACGGCATGCAAAAAAAAAAAAATGTGAAGTCATGAATTTCAGATGTCAAAAGAGTGACAAGTAATACAAATATTTGGCAGCCCCGCAATGAAAATTTTCACACCTCGTCAAACAGCTGGTTTAACATTTTTCTGAATCATTGGTTTGTCTGCACCATCGATTTGATTGAAGCTAAATTTTACAATGTCGCGGCGCATAGCGTGCGCGTACGTTGCCCGACATTTTTACAGAATGATTAAAGAATATGTGCTAACTTCATGACCTGAAAATAATATTTCCGTTGTGAGAAACCTAAATACAGATGCTCAAAATTCGAATAAGTACATGGTGCTTCTAGTTTTTTCAAGCTTTGCTTTGTTTCTTATTTCAAAATCTTATCTTGAACGTGTCATTGAAGCAATGTCACTTTGTGCCGGCATTCGGTTTGCGTCTCCTACACAAACAAACAAACAAACAGAAAAAGAAAAATGTAGAAGTGATGATTACAACATTAATTGTCTATATTGTTGCATATACAGAAATCAGATAAATTAAAAGGTAACGCCTCTGACAAGATTTTCCTGGGATCTAAAGCTTAGGTCCCTTTTAACTCCATACCTGATAAATAGAACGAGAAGAAATTTGAACACATGGTGACACAAACTACAATCTTCTTGACCTTGAACAAGATGACAATTTCTGCAAAGAAAAAAAAATAGAAGTAATGATTACAACATTAATTGTCTATAATTGTTGCACAATCTTCTTGACCTTGAACAAGATGGCACTTTCTGCAAAGAGCTGCAGTTTAACAGATAATTCTCAAGGCATAGACGTTAATGATATCATCTCTCTGGAAGATTCTCGAAAAGCTGTAATTTGGATTTAACAAATTTTGCCTGTGATAAATGAAGCATTAGCACAGGAATATGGTTTCTAAATATCCCGTCCGGAACAATATCGTTCGGTTTCTTAGGAAATTTCAGTTCAAAACTGAGTAATTCAATTGCTTTAGTTATGTCCAAGTTATGAATACAGTTTTCCCTCTGTGTTTTAAAGGACGAGTGGAAGGAGAAATATACGTTTTGTATTTCCCTGGAAATTAAGTTAATTATTGTGAACCTAAAAGCATTTTAGTATCGACTATAGACATGAAAACTGTCAAAGAAGAAACATAAATTGAAATTTTAAAGGTGCACCATTTGCGAACTGTTGCAACTGTCAAAAAAAATTGAAATGGCTTCCTCTTTGTAGCTGATGGGTTTGAGGTCTTACGGAATATGTGTGCCTCCGATAGTTGCTGGCTGCAAACCTAACCTACATTTGCTCTTTCTGATATTACAGCAATGGAAAATTTTGCGATAAAAAATCGCTCAAGTGTTGGTTTATACCCGCACGACTCTACAGCTTTGTAAGGTTTGCTCAGGGGGAAGGAACTTTGTACCGCGTCGACCAAACAAACGAAACCCGTGAGAGGCTAACAGATTGCTTAGCTGGTTTGTTTGGATTTAGTTTCTACGACCCCAGCGCCACCATCCCTTCCCGCCAGCTTTATCATACCCCCGGGCATGGACCAGTGGGACAGATTGGACAAGAACGCCATTGAGTCAACAACTACCACTCTGAAACAAGTCGCTCAAGAGATTGGGGATATTTTCCAGAAAACAATGAACGGAGACGTCGTACACGATGCCGACAACGCAGCCTTGGAGAACGGCACTTTGGAGTTAGACGATCGAAGCGATGATGGGAAGTCGAAAGGGCGTTGCCCGTCATGGGTCAACCCGGAGAATGTCCTCCTCTTCCTCCTCATCTTCTCCGTCATCATGGGCTTTGTCCTCGGCTACCTGCTCGGCGCCAACTTCGAGTTCACGCAAGACGAAATCAACTACCTGACCTTCCCCGGCACGCTCTTCATGAACATGCTGAAGATGATGATCGTGCCCCTGATCGTGTCGAGTCTCATCAACAGCCTGGCCTCGCTCGACTCCGCGATGTCCGGCAAGCTGGGGCTCCGCGCAGTGTGCTACTATCTCGCCACCACGCTGATCGCCGTCATTCTCGGCATCGTGCTGGTAACCACCATCCAGCCGGGCAACCGAGGCTCTGCGGCCGACGATGAAGACGGTACGGAGGAGGAAGTGAACACTGCGTATGCCTTCATGGACCTCATTCTGTGAGTTTAAATGTTTCGTTACTTTTTTCCAAATGGAAGAGAGTATATACCACACTATACATGCTCTTTACTTTTCTCATTTTGAATGCAAATGTCGAATCAAAGAACCTCAACTACGGCATTATCGCGTTTTCCTTTGACCAGTGTTATGGGTGCCCAGATTATCACATGGGCAAAGCTTCGAGCACTTGTTGCAAGTCCGTTTTGTGTTTGTTTGGAACATAAAATGTGTGCGAATATAGAAATATTGCTCCGTTTTACTTTCGTAGTTAACCTTCCCAATTCCTCTTCTCTGTTAAAACAGTAATTGGTCGTAGTTTGATCGAAACCAAGGGAAACAAACACACACACAAACATCGCAATAAGTATATAGTACAATCTAAATTCGGAATGACCATGATGACCGCGCGCATGGCGAGGTTCTGCTGCATTTTCATGCTTAACTATACAGTGTTTATTGGACCCAATAATTCTTTGCTAACTACTTGGTGATCTGTAAAAAGTAATCCATAATTTAAATAACAGTTATCCATAAAAACATAAAGACGCCATTACAAGCGCAGTCAGCTGGCAGTAGAATCAGAGTTCACTGAAATTCCTATCCGTAACTCAGCTCAAGAAGTATCATTTGATTTGATTTGATTGACTGGTTTCTGAATTATTATTGTACACGTTCACATTATTGACAGTACACATATAGGAGCATAAGCATGCGTTTATGTTGTTTACAAAGTTGTATAACAAAGTGCGTGTATACACGTTACAATAAATGATTCAGAGAAATCTTTGCAAAGAGATATGATAAAATTCTTCTTCATAATACACTTATACAATATGACTGCATGTGCGGATCAGCGTTTGAACAATAACAAAAAAAATAACTAATGAATAAACAATATAGGCAGATATTAAAGAAAATTGTTCGTAAAAAAGTCAGAGGTAAATCTTCTCGAAGACATAATCACATCTTATGTTTATATTCAAGTCCATTTAGCCTGAACTTTCGTGAAGGTTGGATATCTACTCGCACATATACCGGCATGCGTTTGTGCATGTGTTTGTTTATATAATAGTATAATTTATGCGTCATTGATTGTTTTGAAGATGACACGCTTAACAGCGTCACATATGGATAGAAGAATGTGTTTGCTTGCAAGCGCAATATCTTTGTTTTGAAAACAAGAATGATTTACCTACGCTGTTACAAAAAAAGTCAATATTCCATATACGGACAGATTATCAGTCGCTGCTTCTCTGCGCCCTTCATTCAGATATTTCAGACGCGTATTTGGTCAAATTATTTCAGTCGTAACGAATGGATTGGAAAATTCCTACGTAGTAAGCTATTACGCCATTTCGAGACGACACACCCAAACAAAAACAATGAGTAAGCTCTACTCGCCTTATGTAACGCGGTATACCAACGCCTTACCACTAATCATGGGTGTGAGATCTTCACAAGATAAGGCTTTTTGCTGAATACGTGGCGCCCCTTCTGGATTGTTTGCTGACGCGCGCTAGATGCGTCACGTGGGTCAAAGACTACCGCCAAAGACTGAGTTACGTTTTTATTCCATATCAACATTGACTTGTGATTGTGTGTGTGTGTGTGTGTGTGTATGTGTGCGCACGTGTGTGTGTGTGTGTGTGTGTGTGCGTGTGCGTATATCTGTATGTGTGTGCGTGTCCATGTGTGTGTGTGTGTGTGTGTGTGTGTGTGAGGGGATGACACTCATGGTTTTTCATGACTCTTGGACCACTAGTGTTTTGCAGATTCATCCTCGGGTTTAGCCCTTTGTTCTTATAGCTCTTAACATTTCGGCCCGAATTCACGAAGGTGGTACAAATGACACCATGGTTTAAACCATGGACAAAAACCATGGAGCGCCAAGTGTCCCACGGAATATTTCGCTACGAAATTGGTCATTTCGTCGACAAAATGACCGCTTCGTTAACGAAATTATCATTTCGTGGACGAAATGTTCATTTAGTTACAAAATGTTGTTATTTCGTTACAAAATAATCATTTCATCGACGAAATGACTGACTTCGTAACGAAATATTCCATGCGACACCTGGCGCTCCATGGTTTTTGTCCATGGTTTAAACCATGGTTTCATTTGTACCACCTTCGTGAATTCGGGCCTTCAGGTTTAAAAAAACACAGTGAGAGCTCGTTATTGTTGTCTTATGTAATCATATGTTATATGGTAGACGTTATAAATAAATGAGGGAGAAAGAGAGATAGGGCACATGCACCTTTGTTGTTTGCAATCTTTGTCGGAATCAACTCTTGTGAGATAAAAAATGAGTAGAAGGGCGCAGACTACGCATTCCCCCATCTAAGGGAAGGAGGATATTTATGTTGACACACATCCTCGGCTCAGGAGTGTCTTGCACGGACGGGACACTTAAGGAGAGAGAGGGAGATAGAGATGAACAAAAAACAACGTATAGTTAGATTACGGAGAATCCTGAGATATGTTGTCCATTCAGAGCAAGATCCGGATTTGTCGTTTGAAGTGACAAGTTTTGAATTCAAAGCATCTTCTATACCTGCAACGCATAAATCTTCAAATCGCTGCGATGTATCGCAGCGATTTCGCATTCTGCGTTCGTAACTTCCTCTTTATTCCAGTGCCGTGTTTGTTGAGATTTTTTTCTGTCGCTGATAGATATTATTTTAAATATATTCCTATATTCCTCTTGCTAGCTCCCTCAATTCCCTCACTTTATGTCTCTGAATCTCCCTTTCTGTTTCTCTTTCTATCTATCTATCTATCTATCTATTTATCTATCTATCTATCTATCTGTCTATCTATCCATCTCGTATCACTTATCGCTGCAACAAAGCCTCTCTTTGTGTTTAGTTACTCTCTTTAAGGGAAGAGCAGCATACTGAAGATGTTCAGCATCCACTATCTGAGAAAACATTATGAGTTTGTTTTTCTTTGATTCTTCTCTTCCTTTTATCAAGTTACATTCGTAGTCACGTCTGAACAAACCTCTCCAGAAATGTGATCCTCGAGAACCCTTTACAGTGATCCTTGTGTAGTCGCACTCAATCAACGGCATGAAGAACTGTATGATATTGCCTGGCATACATGGAGACAAAATCAATATACAGAGATATTATGACATTATGTTCTTACTAGTGTTTTTTACAAGTTTTGCTCAAACACGCACTGCACAGTAGCTCTGAAATGGAACTTGAACACGTTCAATCGTGCTCTAGGGCGTCATTATGAGACGTAAAAGTCAACAAACAGCTTTGATTAATTGCCAAAGAGAGACAACTAAAAGCTTGGAAATATTTCAGTCTCGTTTTTCCACTGATGTATTGAATCGAATTTGATGCCATTATATAGACTGAGCCCCTAGCTATGTTATACAAGTCTCCTTCCTGTCACATGAAAAGATTAACATTTTGATGATGAAAAACACCCACAAACAACTAGATCTGAACTAAAGCATTTCTCGAGTTCCAAATGGTTTAGTATAAAGATTTTGTGCTTGCCCGCCACCCCCCCCCCCCTCTCTCTCTCTCTTCTTTCAATATGTTCAACTAAACTTAGGATCGATATTTACCATGGACGAATTCATGGGTCTTGAATATATCAGCCATTCGATACTAACATGTGGGTTAGTCAAATACCACAAAGAGATTGGATAAACGTTTTGACGTATCCTGGACACATTTTTGGACTAGGAAATTAATGATAAAAGATACGAAACAAGATAGAACGATGACATATTTAGCGCAACCGAATTGTTTTCATTTGACATCGAAACTTCTTGTGTTCTGTTCAGTGCTTACACCTGAGCGAACCCTAATATGGGACGCTTATGCAAATGATCGAACATTATGATATCGGTAAATATTTATGATTGCGATGATGATGACTGAGAGAAGAAGAAAAAAAAAGAAAACCGGGCTAAAAGCTGCCATAGATTGATGAAAGAGAGGTGTTGCTATCTTTGCAATCCACTTAGCTATCAGCCCATATTTGAGCCGTTTCCTCAATTTACGTCAATCGCCATGATATCGAAGTTGTATGTAAACACAGCTGACATCCACCCTTATTTTCCCTCGCAGATTTTAAAAGGCAAACGTCGCGGATCTAGCTGTTCCAATTAGGGGACTGAAAACATTCAACACGTTTGATATAAAGCAAGAAGCTACACGCATGTTACAATTTCAAAACAAGATGACAGGTTTAATTTCATCAGACTGTTTACGCTGAATCGATTTCTGTCATTTCTTCTTGATGTGTTTATGTCGGTTGTATAAACTCTGTATCAAATACTAGTATTTAAGACCAAATAGAATGTTAATCAATACTTGTATTTCTGATGAATGAGAAATAGGGTTCAATATTTCATTTTATTTTTGCGATGAAACTTGCTGCGTTAAGTAAAGGTGATTTGTTCAGTAAAATGTACACTGTTAAAGGAAAGTATTAACCTAAACTTCCCGATAACATAAAAACACAACTTTTACTAAGTGGTCGAAAGTAAACAAAAGGAATTTAAATTGTGTGAACATTTTATTTGAACGTCAACAGGTCCCTTGACTGGGCGTTTTATGGCTAACCAAATAATCTACACTTTCGAATGCGCAATGTAACCAATTTTAAACAATTTCTTAAATGGCTCATTTCTTTGTTGTGCTGTTGAAGATTTATTTGTCTTGCTATCACGTACGTGTGGGGTTTTTTGGAACATCTACACAAATGTGCGTTTCTTGGTAAGTGTGTGTGTGTGTGTGTGTGTGTGTGTGTGTGTGTGTGTGTGTGTAAATGTGTGAATGTGCGAGTTCTTAAGCAATGCACAATGAATGAGGGGTGAAGTCTGATCCTTGACAGATGCATGAAATTGATTTTTATTGTAACCGTATGATCACGAATATCGATTTTTGGGGGGCAATTTGAGTTTGTTTCGTAGAACTATTTTTGAGGTGTGTATTTCATTAAGTTTGTCTAACCTCTGGACAAATTTCATTCGTAAAGAGGGCAGACAAACTGAGGAAAACTCATACATCATATCTTCACCTCCTGCTTAATAATCCCTTGTTTTCATTATCTTATCACTTATCTATCTCTTACATTATCATCACAAATGTATTACAGTTGTAATATCAGCTGTTTCCGTTGTATTACTAGTAGTAGTAGTAGTAGTAGTAGTAGTAGTGGTAGAAGTAGAAGTAGTACTAGTGGTAGTAGTAGTAGTAGTAGTAGTAGTAGTAGTAGTAGTAGTAGTAGTAGTAGTAGTTTTCAGCATGCTTTACATTTATTCGTTTATTCGCTTTATGCATTGTGCATTATTTTAATCTTATTTGTTATCTTTTTTCTTATGAAGTGATGATTGTAATCGGGGGGTGTTGCCTGATGCTAGTAATTTACAGAACCCCCAAGAGTTACCGAAAAGTCGTAGTAGACCGGTTTACTGATGTCAACAGCTCGTTTGATTTCTTTTTCTTTTTCCCCTTAGGAACTGGAAACTAGATCCTTTGTACCTGGAGTCCATTTTGGATATGTTTTATACCTAGCTTTTTTCCCCTGATTGATAGGCACCCAACCTTTGACATGAGGTCGTGTATACAATATTGATAAAGTTAGTAAACCGGTCTATTGTGGGTTTTCTTCATTTATGACTGATTCTCTATAGATCTGTACTAATGTGACTTTTGTTCGACAAAATTTCGTTCACAGGAATATGTTCCCAGCAAATATCGTGGAGGCGTGCTTTAGAACGGTAATTATTCAACCCGTGTCTTCAAAACGCAAGGAGATTGACCAATACTGGCTGCGGATACAGGGACGGTGTAATACTGGAGACTGACGTCTTAGCAGGATGTTGCACTGTCTTCGATTGCAGATATTGGCCTATTTCCTAAAACTCACTTATTCACAGAGAAAATCAGCCCTGGAGTGGGGTGGTCTCTGCACAGTTATAAGCACATATAACATTGGTCTCTTGCGCATAGGACACGCTGTAATAGATAGGCCCTACTTAAAAAAAAAACACCAACAACAACAACAACAACAAACAAACAAACAAAAAACCAGAGCTACCTTTACAACCAAAACGACATAATTCAGATTGCCATGAATTTTGCCAATTTGTGGCACTAAGTTGTGGCACTTACTATTGTCAGTGACCATGTGTACTATTTCCAGTTCGTAATATGACCCTAATTTTTAAGAAAGGGTCTCATGGTTTCGCTTAGAATCTGGAAGATGTGGTCGCATCATCTATCTACGTAGATTTCAATCACAAGGATATTTTGTGATCTGTTTTTTCTTACATTGCTTTTCTTCAAAGTTATCAATAGAACACTGAAACGTATTTTTACATTACACTTGAGGGTGAGATATGTGATGAAATGTGTGTCCATGACTGTGCAGAAACCGTACCTCAAATCTAGGATATTTGGGCACTTTTTTCTAAAATATATAGTCGTCGAGGAAGTTATGCAAGATCTGAAGCCTATCTGAAGGAAAAATTCCTTGTCTATAGTTTTTAGACATTATGTTCTTTTTTTCTTTGACCATTCTCTTTGTTTATTGTTAGATGATTGTGTGAACTTGTGCTTGTGTAAATTTGTGGCCGGATGTGATCAGGTGGTAACAGCGAGTCGAAACATTTTGGTTGCGTCTGAATAATACATGTGAATGACTGTGTGTTTGTATGTGTGTGTGTGTGTGTGTGTGTGCGTGTTTCTGTGTGTTCTCGCGTCTGTGTCTGGGTGATAACGTGAGGTCCTAGTTCCATTATTTGCAAATCCTTCAGGTCGTATTGTCAGTCTTTCAGCAGAATATACAAATTACTTTTCGAAATCTTCATTTCTCTTTTTACAGTAAGCCTAATTATTGTAAGTTTTCATATTTTTGAAATATTGAAATTATTATCATCGGGGAAAAGACACAAAGAAGAGGCGGTGATCGTAAGATTATCGCTGTTAACTCCGAGCATATCAACCTCGTTCTCTCATTTTTGGTTTCCCTTGTTTACTGCAATACTCAATTTACAGAATTCAACATGATTGTTTTGGCGTGATGTGAAGGCACGTTAAGCAGTGTTATGTGTAGAAACTGCACAATCTCTTTCTTTGTCCACATTTTGTGACTCGACAGTACAAAACAGCAGCTGTCAAGACCGTGGTCACCCCTCCATCTTTGACCTCGGAGGACTATCTGAACCTGACCATGATGACCGGTCTGACCGTCGGCCAGTCCCTCGGCTTCGTCAACACAAGCTTGTTGGCGATCGGACAGAAGACGAGCGAGTTCAGGACGATGTCGCTGGCAGCGGATACGGTGGTCCAAGACATGGATTTCTTCATAGGTGACATGCGGATGAGCTATGATTACATGTTGGAAGCTTCCCCGAGCCTGGACTTAAATGGGTTCAACGACGCCCTCTTGTCACTCTCTGACTTCGTTGACACACTACCGCAGACTGGACAACTCAGCAAGATGAACATGGAGCAACTTGGAAACATGACTGGTATGGTTCTCGACTCGGCGAGCGAAGCACAAGGTGCGCTCTTGCAGGAGATACCATCTCAGCAAAATGTCGGCACGGACACTCTAAACGCAACTTCTCTAGCCTTGAGTTTGATCATATCGTCAATGAATGACGTCGTGTACATGGTGGAACCTCTGCAGTTCAGTGGACTTCTTCATACAACCAACGGACAGGTCGTGACCATGGTTGACCTCATCGCACGCTTTCAACCGGAAGACGTTGAGCTGACGCGAAGCGTCCACGTCATGAATGTGAACTTGATCAACCTCCTGCTGGCGACCATGCAGGACATGCAAGGCAGTGATCGCCTTGAGCTCAGCCATCTCTCTGCCTCCATGCAGCAGCTGTCAACCAATCTCGTCTACTTGATGGACACCTCCGAAGACGTCTACACCCTGGATGTACTCAACCAACTCATCGCTCTCCTGCACCGTATGACGAGCGCACTTCAAGACCTCTCCACCCTCCTGTACACGCCTCGCACGCTCAAGTTCGATGCACTCTTGCAGTTGAATGAGATAGTTGCTGAGATGAACTCCGTCACGGCTTCAATGACCGAGATCATCGTGGAGACCACCGACTATGCCGTTTTCTACCGTGGAAACACTTCGGACGTCGTCGTGACCACGTGGGAGGGCACCTACGACTACAGCATGAACATCCTTGGACTGGTGGTCTTCTCCATTGCTTTCGGCATCGTCATCGGTCGCATGGGCGAAGACGGAGAGGTTGTGTTGAAGTTCTTCTCTGCGACCAACGAGGCTGTCATGAAGCTCGTTATGATCATCATGTGGTAAGTGTTCTTTATTTTCTTGTCAAGATTTACATACTATTTTTTCCTTATTTTCTCTTTCACGAAGAGATTTGTCTCTGTATAGTCATACTAGTAGTTATTGAAGTAATCTTTAACATTCTGTTTTTTTTTTCCATGGGTTGAAATCGTTGATTCATTTATGAACTCATAGGCTTAATGACATTTCTCTGTATATCTTATTCCGCTAAATTCTTTGTGTTAATGTCACATTTGACAATCTCGATTAATCATCTTTGCACAAAGCAACGTTTCTCTGTAACAGTTTTACCCAACACTAAAACTCACAAGACAACTTATTACATCGTTCCAGTTAGTCATAATGTCGGAAACTGGATTCCCGCTATTTTAGTTTCCGTCGTGCAGTTCTTTGTTAACCTGTCTGTATTCTAATAATAATTCAAATGTCTAATATAATATAACATACTATAGAACATTCTATGGAACATCATTGCCAGGGTAAAGCAAATAATTCCGTCGAAAGCGCATATCTATATCAAATGAGTTTTCTGTGGTTCGACGTCTGTCTTACCCATCCAATTATTCTTACTCCTCCGCTTGTGTAGGTACGCTCCGATCGGTATCCTCTTTCTTATTACCGGAAGTATGGTCGGCGTCGAGAACTGGGAGGAGATCTTCGCCCAGCTCGGTCTCTACATGGCCACTGTGCTCTCGGGCCTGGCCATTCACGGAATTATCATCCTGCCCCTCCTCTACTTGCTGATTGTCAGGAGAAACCCGTACAAGTACCTGGCCGGAGTGACACAGGCTCTGTTCACTGCTCTGGGCACCTCGTCCAGGTAAGCGGTGATGATGACGACTTTGACGATATGAAGATGACAATGACGACGAAGTCGATGGTAATGATGATGCCTCCAATGTTGATGATGACAGTGGTGACAGTGATGATAATGACACTGGTGAAGATGATCATGTAGTAGCCTTTTACAAAGGCAGCTCGGTAAAATTTCAGCACAAGCACAGAAAGCAATGGACTCACACACACAGCGCGCGACCGGCGAGCTGCGAGAGCTCGCTCCGATCGCTATGTGCGTGCGAGTCCACTGCCCGCTGGCAAGTCCATCCTTGTCCATTGCGAGCTGCCTTTGCAAAAGACCAATCATATAGTGGTAGTGATAACATTGACTGCGATCATGTTTGTGTGTTTGTTTGTGCGTATGTGTGTTTGTAAGCAGGACAGTAAAGTCGGTGCACTCGATGGTGATGCTGTTTGTTTGAGGCGAAATTATTGTTAATTACTTTGAAAGTTAATTTGTATCTAGTTGTAGCGCGCTTTCTGTCGAATTTTGCATATATTCGTATCCTTCTTGGAAGGAGCATTACAGAATTGTCTTTGTCATAAAATGATTGGGAAGATACGTCTTTTGCAATTTAGTTCGATTAAAGATCAGTGCATTTTTTAACGTTTACTTACCAGAGAATGAGCTTATATCTCAAAAGAACAAAAAGCGTTTATTCTACGCTTTATGAAACAGAAGGTGTGTGTGACCATTTTACCAGTTTTACTGAGTGTGTAAACCAAAAACCAATACGCAGCATATTTCAAAGAGAAACGATGAGAGCAGAGTTAATCTCATCGTTAAGAAAGGTGGCCTATCTTGTTAAACTGCCAAGTTCTCTCTCCAAATGCGACTCGTTTAGCCCCTGAAAATGATATAAACAGAACCCACTCTTGAATTCCCTAAAGCAGCTTTTATCACCAACCAAAAGATGGAGAACATGAATATGAGGTGTTCCTTAACAGTAGTGTGATAAAATACGTATCTGTCATTTTGTACTTATATTTGCTTGTGAAATCCTTTGTTCAAACAGCGTCGGATGAAGGATCAATATTATATCAAACCAATATGAATTACCTTCCAAGTGTATGAAATGGAATATAAGTAAAATGAATAGTGACTTGAATCTTATTGAATCATTTAATTGAATCTAATGGAATCGTTGAATTGAATCTAACTGATTCATTTATTGAATCTGACTGAATCAGTTATTGAATCTATAAATGAATCATTCAATTGAATCGGATCAAAACACTTCCCATTCCTAGTTCCGCCACTCTCCCCGTGACTACCCGGTGTCTGGAAGAAGGACTCGATGTCGACCCCCGTGTTGTTCGCTTCGTCCTACCCGTTGGCGCCACCATCAACATGGACGGCACCGCCCTCTACGAGGCCGTGGCAGCCATCTTCATCGCCCAAATCAACGACGTTCCTCTCAGCTTCGCCGACATCGTAACGATCAGGTGGGAAGCAATGGATTCCCGGACCTCTCGCAATCATGCTCTTCGTTAAAACTTGAATTTGAATTGTGGATGTAGCAAACGCAATTATGTTGTCCTTCATATCTGTCATGTGAACGGCATTTGTAATCATTGATGCTTTTCGTTTATTATGCTATACTCATATAAAAATGTCCATACCAACACATGTTGATGTTCTGTAATAATCATGATTCACCCTTTTAAGATACATTATCTGATTTTGCTGGCGTCCTTGATCAATTTCTGTTTGAATTGTGTCGATCTATGCTGTTATCTTCCCTTGTTCTCCCAGCGTATCTTTTGTAGGTGTTTACTGCCACTCTCGGCCTATGTGTACATGTAGCTAATGGTCTTTTGTGTGAGTGTCTTGTGTGTGGGTGCGTGTGTATGTGTGTATGTGTGTGTGTGTGTGTGTGTGTGTTGTGTGTGTGTGTCTGTGTTCTGTTATAGTTCGCCACACCTCATTAAAAAATAATAGTGGTTCTTTTGCCATGTTTAGGTTGCCTAATAATGAAACGAAAGTTTTCGTGTTTAATTAGATTATTACATCTGTTTCAACCACTCAGCAAAGTAGAATACTGAGAAACAATTAAAGTGATCGCTTTTATGTGAAAAGGAGTTGAAGAACATGGGGAATAGGGGTTTGTTATTCGAAGTTATTGTAATTACAAAGAGTCGATGTCTTCCTATTTTTTCCGATGTAGCTTGACGGCTACCTTTGCTAGTATTGGCGCTGCGGGCATTCCACAGGCCGGTCTCGTCACCCTCGTCATAGTCCTTACCGCCGTGGGTCTTCCAACCGACGACGTCGCACTCATTCTCGCCGTCGATTTCATTCTGTAATTATTTTCTCTCTTTTATTTCTCTGTACATCACTATCTGCAAGATATCGTTGTTTTAATCTTTTGATGTACCTGTATAGAACGCAACCCGACAGTGAGCTCGAGTTAAAAAAAAAATAACATTTTCGTCAACTGTTGTGCGGTTTTCTCTTCAATTGGCATAATCAATTTTACTGGTTTCTAGCGACATTCTAAAATCACTCTTATTCTATTTAAAAGGAAATGATACACATTTATGTGAATTGAGTGAATGCAGCAATATCAGTAGAACACATCAGCTAAGTTCGAGGAAAATCGGACAATCCATTCAAAAGTTATGGGCTTTTTAATGATTCGGCACCTCCACTGTCCATGACTGCAGGATAACGATATAAATACAATATTAAGAAATTTCAACAGCTTTCATTATTTTTTACTATAAGAAAGAAGCACTTGGCTTGCCTCTTAAAGCAATGAGAATGATATTACCCTTAGCTTCTTGATATGAATATATCACGACCCAGCAGAGGGAATGTGTACTTTTCATTAAAAAAAAATGAACAGCTGTTCTTTTGATATTTTCTTTACGTCGTTGTCCTGCACTGACGACACGAACTTTTGTAGTCTTCTCATCCACATACGGGACACTCATTTGCAGATGTTGGTGTCTCAGAGTGAATTGGGATCATACGTCGAGTTTGATTTGGATTTTCTGTATTTCTATCTGAAATTCCATAGAGACCGTTTCCGAACCATGGTGAATGTTGAGGGCGACTCTTTTGGTGCGGGTATCGTGGCCAAGCTGTCCAAGAAGGACCTCGAGAAGCAAGATGAACTGGACCGAGAAGAGGCGTACGTAAAACCGCACTCGAACGGCAACGTACCGACGATGAACGGCAAAAAGTACGAAATCACCGACGACGAAGGCGGTATATACGCCTATACGAACGGCGTTTACACTCCAAATGAGGAGATAAACACGCCGTTATAAATTTGCTCCTCGTGTTGATTGTTTCCTTTCTTTTATTTTGTGATCAACTTAAAGACGATCTCATCACCTTTAGCATTGTCCCATGCACAAGGACAGGATAAGAGAAAATCACGAACGAGTTACGAGATATCATTCATTCTATTATGCGGCTGTTACACCATCGCACTTTGTGGCATGTTACATGTTATAAAGCCATGTGTGACTCTATGATCAACTACTACCAACAAAAAGAAAATAAACCCTGCAAATTTATGAAATATGGCGAATGAAAGAAGGTGACTTTGAGAGGTCGGACATTTAGCGCGTGTCAAAAAAGGGGAAAGCGTGAAAACATCGTGCGCGCCGCTCATGAGATAGCTAGTCCGCGGATGACAAGTTTGTACGAAAGTACACGACACACCCACTGACTGTATGAACCTCTATGATGCTCAGGAGGAGGGGCGGACAGTGAAAGTTGACGAAATCCAATCAGCTGATGGCTGACGAAATAACACGTGGCGTGATCAGGCCTGCTAGTTGAGGAGAAGAAGAACGGGAAAGATCAGAAAGCTTAAGCTATTATCATTCGTCCCCACAGCGATGCTCGTACCTCCATCATGTTCATCCACGCTTTTCCATCAATAACTCAAAGACACCTCAGCCCGGCTGATTGATGAGTTGCAACTTGCAGGTGTACAAGGAGAAAGCATGTTAGGAAACACGCATGTGGTTCGATGAGAACGGCCGTCGAAAGTTATCGGCATGCGTGATGTCGTTTTTGCAATGATTTTGTCGTTTATCACACCATGCACGATACATTTGAGACATTTTGACCACGCTTTCGTAACTAGAGCGTCATGGCGTCGTAAATCTATTGTTACCATACAATGCACAAATACAGTTATACCGTTTGTAAAATGTGCGTTACAATGCAACCTGAATGTCTAATCTGACGTCTGCCAGTAAATAGATTAAAATGACCACTTTACACCGTCCGGGAAACTGATCAAGTGATGAGCACAGTGAAGTCGTTAGTTCAAGTTGTCATTTTTTAAGAAAGAGAAGTATTTAGAGGTTACAAGGCCAGATCAAAAATTGTCTATCAATGCAATATAGGTGTATGCATCATATACAGAAATGATTACAAAGATTCTATTTTTCCACTTCTTCTTCAAAAACCTGGACTTAATTGATGAATTCACTTTCCTTTTTGATCGACAGTCTTGTATCAGCGAGAAAATTATGTTATCAATATGGGTCATATTTTTCATTCACACGAAATCATATGTTCCCTCCATTTACTTAATGCTTCGCGTGTTATTGCGCAGGTGTAAAGTTGACAAGCCGTTGACGAGGCCCGAATATGGTGAAGTATTTATTTTTGTCGTGTTTTCGTCAATGGTTTTTGTTGATTTTATTGCTTTTGTTTTTTATTTCGTTTATTGGTTGTTGTTGTTGTTCTTTTCTCTCTCTCACACTGTACCAGGCTGAAAGTCATGAGAGACATGTATTTTGGCCGAGCTTCCAACATAATGTCGATGCCGTCATTAGAGCTTATACATTTCAGTTTAATTAGCTGTCTAAAAAACAACCCCTTCCCCTACGATCGTTCAATAACAATGCCAGAATCTTATAATATTATATTGAACTTATGTTCAACATAACGTGTTCAAACTGCACAGACACAATTTGTAATGCAACGAACTGAAAGATCTAAAAAAAAAAAAGAGCTCCACAAAAACTCATTAGCGATATATTATCGAATTATCAACGTGATTAAGACGTATAATGTTCTGCACAGATAACAATGGTGTGTTCTTAAATTGTTCAGTTATAGTTGACAATGAGCTCACACATCTTCACATATACGTGCCGAGTGATTGTAATAATAATTATAGGACAACCACAGATAGCAAGTCTGTGCCCATGCATTGCCATACTAATTTGACTCATACTATAGTTGGCAATAAGTAGACAGATTCGCGTCTTTTCCATGATTACCTTTTGCTTCTATTCTTTCTCCTATAAGTTGTTAAATACCTTATCTGTCGATGTCTTTATCTGTCACAAACGAAGATAAGAATTAGTGATAATTTGGAGCAAACTGTCATTGCTGTTGAGGTGGCATCTGGAATACTCGGGGGCAAGGGTCACTATTGTCACGAGTATAATTTGTTTCTCAAGATAAGCAGGAGCAATGCTTAGCTCAAGCGGAGGGCCAAAATCTCAACGTGATATCTCTTTTTTTGCAACAATTCAATAAATCTATACAATTTTTTTTTTCTTTTTCGGGAGAGAGAAAAAAGAGACAGAAGATCTTCTCTCTGTCTACTAGTAATAACCGGAAACTTTGATACAATTTCAGTGCAGCAGTACAGTGCACTTTTTGAATCTCAAACAACTCACTATCAATAAAACGTTTAGTTGCTGTTGTTTGATATAATGTATACTCAGACTCACTGCTGTGACGTTACACATTTACAGTAATTTTCTAATGGTTCGTCCTGTTAATAAGAGAAGTACTACACCCACTTTAAGAATTATGTATTCTACACTGTCGGTTTAGCAGTGTACTCTGGATCACGTCCATACTCAATCACGGGACGAAGCTCCCCTGTAATGTGCGAATGGGGAAATGGGCTGCTGCTAAAAGGGTGTTTGTCAAATTAAGGTAATTTTGAGAAGCTGCGATTTCAAATACTTAACCCTAAAGTTTTGATTACCTGGGTCTACTACAAAATAAACGTCAAAAGCCCCGGTCGTTGACACAGCTTTTCTACTTAAATACCCACCACTGTGAGATGCCTTTTCTCAGCGACTGTGAAATTTTCAGTGCTGATCTTTGGTACTGATCTGCTTCTAGTGTTTTTTTCGAATACTGCCGTGCAGCGGCTTTTTCATGTGTAAATACATATCCATTGTATATAGGCCTACCGTCACATAGTACACTTACTAACAATAAGCATAACATTTATTAGTTGTCTTTTCTTTCTTCCTCTATTTTGTTCCACTCGTAAATATCTTTAAGTTGTTTGCTACCCTCTAACTATCTTAGTGTATGACAGATGTATGAGGGACCGGTAATGGTCCTCCCCCCTTCATTAAAACCGACAATATTGGGACGTTAATATAACGTTCATGTTAAATCGTTATCAAATTACATATTTCGCATGTGAGCGGGCGGCCCAATTTGAAACCTATCCGCCATTCATTGCATTGTCACATTTTCCCTTTAAATGCGATGATATAAATCTCATATTATATTACTGAAATTATTTGAAATATCCACTGGATGCCAAAAGAGCGTATAGTTGACACATGCAAAAATGTTATTGAGTACAATGAAGGTGGCATATCATCTGTTATATCTGGGGAAATGCCCATAAGGAATATAAAGGAATCGTCGCATACAATCATGACAATTAGATTATACAACATGAGGTTTTAGCTTCAATGTATTCTTGAAAAAGCAGAAACATGTTTGAATATGCGTACAATATCAGATGGTCATTGCATCCAGACTGCCCCTCCCCCAATACTTGCTGTGGTTGAATAAATGCTGTACCAGTTTAAAACAAATTACTTTCAAACTTCCATTTGATTGATATTTTCCCTGAGGCAAAAAGAAGCAATTCTCTCTGTTTACTACTGATAACATCCCCCCCAAAAAATGATGACTTTATCTATTTGATAAAATTTCAGAAGACTGAAGACGAAACTGAGATCATATGGCTGTGCAGGACTAGATATTCTTTGATATCCGCATAGCTTTGAATAGGTATCATCGTTATTTCTTAATTGTTCTTTTTTCAGCACTTTGAGACAGATAGTACAATTTGTATCCGTGTGCGTTCCCCAGTTAGGGTTTTTGTTCCCACGCCTTTTGAATGGACCAAGCGTTACCTATGTTAATTTCTCTGCGCAGCTGTTCCAGCCAATGTGTTTTGTTGAAGTGTGAAGGCAATGAGATATCTAGACAAACTACATGGTTGTATGGTTGACTGCGGTCATATCTTCGAATTGTATTATATATAATTATATGTAAATAAAATGGTTATTCATGTCGAATGTGACACGCATTCTGTTCTCGTTTGTTGAACTGGGCCCCGTTTTATCAAAAGATGCTAAATTTCCTTACCACACAGGCTGCCATAGACTTACAGTTGAAATTAACTCTATAATCAATTTTTTAACTCTTCATAAAACAGGGCCCCGATGTAAAATGATAGCCATATCGGAGAGAAACAGACAGGGAGCTGAGAAAGAGGAGGAAAATGGAGAGAAAAGGAATAGGAAAATGGTAGATTGAGGGTTGGTTATGATGGTGGCTATATGTACATGAACCAAGCAAGCTTTGAAAAAGATAGATTAATAAGTCCCAAAAGCTTCCAGTAAATACTTGAAGGATTGGAATACAGCAACCGAAAATCAACATGAATGAAAGGCGAAACTAGGGGAGGATTTCCTGAAGTCATGTGCAAGAATGTCACAAATTTTCATAACGACGGAAGCGAAGAAGATGGTGGTGATGATGATGATTTCGAGGATTATTTTTATGATGATAGGGAGTGAGGATTCTGTTGATAAAAACTGTGTGGCAAATCCTTATTACAGCAAAGAAGGAAAAAAAGACATGGATGAATGTCACTGTTATAATCAACTTGAAAAAAAAAATATAGGTGAACAGCTATGTTGAAACTATAAAGATTACAATAAGATGGTGATAACAAGGAGAAGAAATTGAAGGAGAATGTTGATGAGAAATATGTCGGTGATGATGAATTCAGTGATGATTTTGATGATAATGGTAATTGGAGAATATGTTGATAAAAACTGATGTTTGATATGGTAATTACATTAAAAAAAATGATCTAACGCTCGTGATATTCATGCACATTGTTTGGAAATGAAAATGAAAAAGGACTGAATGGATGAAACAGTACACCTTATAGTGTTATCGAAGAATAAAGCGACTGATGAATGTCACTATAAATCGACTTAAGAAATATTGTTGAAGAAAGTATGACGATTATTGCGATGATGACGAGGAGTAGGAGAAGGAGAAAGAGGATGTTGATGAGGATGAGAATATTGGTAGAATTATGGTACCTCTGGTGTTGGTAACGATGGAAATGGTTAATGGAAATAATGCATGGTTAAAGAGATTAACGAAGATGATTGGGATAGGTGCATGGGGTGGCCAGATTCCATGACTTCAATGCTTCTTTCTCTTCAGCAATGTGCATTTTATTGAAGGTCTTTTCGTTGGGCAGAGCGGTGTGTCTTTTTTACAAGACGATATAAGATTATACCAATAAAAATCAAATTAAATCTTGAAGTGGGATGAGCGAAGATCGGCGTGAATTGAGGTCAACAGTCATGATCCATGCAAATTGAAAATGATAAAAACATAAATTTTTGATAACACGAGCATCTATTTGAAGAGATTAGCTATCTGTTGCAAATGTCTTACTGCTCTTCTGTTGACCAGTTACAACTGCGTCAGCAACAACCATTATCATTGTGTGACCTGACCACTGTATAAGTAACCTCCAAAATAATGACAGTTCATACTCGATTGGTATATCAGACGACTTTGTTCTTGTTGTTTAAAAAGTTGTGCAAAGTCCACGTTTTATGGCTTGATTAGTGAAAAAGGTCTGTCGTGGCAAATGATCAGAGGTTTATGGTGTCATCAAACCATGCATCGACATTACACACCACGCCGAACTCATCAAGCAACTTTAGGGGCGTGTCTGTCCACAGGTAGAATTATAAGTACACCGTTCAAAGTTCAGGTTCTCCCGGCCAGTGCAAACAGAATTGGTGATAACAGGATGTACAGTTTTGCTGGTAAATTGGCACACTCCACTAGTAATACTGGGGCACTGAGAAAGGTATATCTATTTTAGACACCAGTGTCTGATCATTAAATAATAAGTGGCTGTCACTGCAAATTTGTGAGGAAGATGATTTACAATATAAAAGAACTGTCAGCAATTTCTCTCACTTGTCAAAAGCTGTAACCCTTGTTTGCGCAGAAATTAAACGTGGTGTCAAAAGGATGTCACTACTCGAAATTTGATTGATCGACACAATGAGTGGTGCAAAATGCACAAATATCGATGTTGGTTATTTTTTCTGACATTATATTGAACTTTAATATCGCTTCTGCATGCCTACGTTAATTTTGAAGGCATCTAAATTAAGGAAATCATAGAACCGGACCTTGAATTGATTAACTGTCTTTGTTTTCCTTGAAATTCTAGATTACATCCGCAATAATATGTACAGATCCCGGAATGCCTTGTACAGAAGGACTACAAACTAATTAAACTATATTATGACTGTACGCAGGTCTTGTATAAAACATTTTCGTTGATGTGAACGTCATCATATAGTAAACGGTGATGAACCGTGCATTTTAGTCGTGAAGAAATTTGTTCACAGCGCCGCGCCGTTGTCTGTTCAGAGGGGATGCTCCTGACTTTGTTCTTGAAAAATCTTGATCCTATTCTCAAATCAGACACAGGTTCATCGCAAAACTCCATGCCGGCGATCGTTAAAAAGATTATGCTGGAAAGTAACTTTTCGTTCAGTATGCACAATAATAATTTCGACTTATTGTATTTCTCTAATTTTCATTTCTTGCCGTAGGAAAGTGTTAAGAGCGGGCAAGACATACAAGAAGACAATTACAATTTTCACATATCAAGGTGAACCCACTTTTCGTTATTGACTCTTCTTCCATGTCATTATCGTTGCTATTGAGCAAAATGTTAAGTAAATGGTCGCCCGAGCTCGTTTCAATACACATAACTGAGAAAACAGAGTATCATAAAGGACTGTGTATACTCAGTGAATCCAGATCACCTGCCAGAGATAGAGTAAAAATAGCAAGAACATGCCTCGGTCGTCTGAATCTTCGTCGTCTTCAAAGATGTCTATTTTACACCGGAGGCGGATCAGGTTGTGTGAGGGAAGGGGAGCTTGCATCGTACTTGAGGAAGGTCATTGTTGCCTAGCAAGCGTATTGATGTAAATCATACAGTGAAATGTTTGTGTGTGTATGTGTGTGTGTGTGTGTGTGCGCGCGCGCGCATGTGTGTAAGTATGCAAGGAGAATGTATATGGATAGATGGATTGATAGACAGGTATGGATATACACTCACCAAAAAAAGTAAATACTTTTTCCATTACATATTTTCATAGAACATTTTGGTAAAAATCTTTGTGTCATATACCATATTAAAGGTTATTTAATTGGCCATCAACCCAGTAGGTTAGAACAAACGGAAATTTTACAAATGAGTAAACACATTCGTTTTTATCTTCCAAGGCACAAAAGCTAAAATTGCAGAAATTGACATTTGTCACTAATTTGCAAATGCCCTTCACGATAGCATTCATAACAAAAGATCAGTTTAACACAATGAGAGACATGAATGAATAGCAAAACTATGTTTTTGTTTCCTTGCATCTCTTTATATCCTCAAACAAAAACGAAGTGGGAAACAAAAGGGGAAAATAAGAGTTTTTGTCACTTCAAATTCAAATAACATAGGGAGTAAGCTGCAAAGGTGATGAAATGGAAAGAATTTTTGTATTAATCATTCTTTATTTGGAAATTTTAGAATTTATGAGACAAATTCAACAACCAAATATCATGTTAAATTTTCTTAATTTGAAAGAAAATTTCAAATTTCTACCATTTTTGTTAATATTGCCTCTTCTCTCATGTCTCTAAAGTCATTTGAATTTGGATTTGACAGAAGATTCTTCATTTTCTCCGTTATTTTTTGCCTTTCTTTATCTTTGGGGGCTACAAAGACATTATAGGGATCAGTGGGTGAATTTCGCCAATTAATTTGTGTTTTTTTTTTCATTGTGTTAAGTTTGTCTTTTGTTCTCATTGTATGAAAAGCACATTCGCATGAACAGATGAATGAGAACTTGTCCATCATTGCAATTTTTACTTTTGTGCCTTAGAAGAGAAAAACGCATGTGTTCACTCATGCGCCAAGTTTCCCTTTTAATGACCTATATACCAGGTTCATAGCCAATTAAATTACATTTTTCATGGTATATATAAACATTAATATTTAGCCAAATATTCAATGAGAAATATGAGCTTGAAAAAGTGTTTACTTTCTTCTTTTTTTTTGTTGTTGAGTGTATATACAATTTAATATAGTATAATAAAAAATAATGTAATATGATATATTCTAATCTATGATATAATATAATATAATATAATATAATATAATATAATATAATATAATATGATATAATATAATATAATATAATATAATATGATATAATATAATATAATATAATATAATATAATATAATATAATATAATATAATATAATATAATATAATATAATATAATAATTATCATATAACATAACATGATACTAATAGAAAGGAAGAGAGGAATCGGTGTATGTATGTTTTATGGAAGAGACTATAATATGATTATTATGTCATTTTCGATTCGAGGTGCAGTCCGTCAAAGCGCGTAAGAATTTCACATTTCATACTCACACCGAGCACTGAATTCTTCAATGTTTATTCAGAAGTAAAATATTCGAAGGCTTATCTTGGATACATGTGTAACAAAACAAGGGATTTTGTGGGGAAATATCATACCTGATAAGCAATGATATAGTGCACTCATACTGTTAACCTTATCTCATGCTGGGTTAATGAATTACATTCCGTAATTTTCTGATATAATTACTTATCGGGCCGGATATGATAACATCGACAAACATAAACCCACCTAACTGACGTGCCTAGAGTAATGCCAAAAGATGTGATTGAATCACAGCAAAACAAAGCAAATTAAAACAAAACAACGCATCAAAATAAAGAGAATAGAGGAGACCGAACGCAGGTTATTCTTATTAAGGCATGCACAGCAAAGTTGAGGCACTACGATTTGTTGCTAGATATTGAATAGGGAAAAGCGAAAAGTCCAAGTTTTTGCATCGATTGTTTGAGTTGTCTACAATATAAAAGGACTGCTCTTTAATGAACCCCTCGTTTTGTTTCTCAGAACGTAGATAATGCAATAAGTTTGGTTTGAAACTCTGTGTACCTGGTTTTTCATGAGATAATTGCCATTTATTTTCATCCTGCAGTCGACCCAATGTATATTGATAATAATGATAATAAACAATATTTGTATAGCGCATATCACACAAATAATATATTAATGTCTCTATGCACATTGAAGGAAGAAGCTAATAGACCATTTTTATAATTTTAATTTCATGTTCCCTGAAAGAAAAAGGAAAATAAAGTGAATTTAATGGATACAACACTCTAAAAACACAAATGTTGAATTAGCATTTAAAAGGGCCGAGGAGTGACAACATTTTCAAAGTGTTGGTTTTCCTGCTAGATTCAACATTTAAAATGTTATTTTAAAAGTTGGATGCAACACTTCAAAAAATGCTGTCACTCCTCGGCCCTTTTAAATGTTGATTCAACATTTGCGTTTTTAGAGTGAATGTATCCATTAATTCATTTCTTTTATGTCTGTTTCCGTGTTGCGTGCGCTCCGAAGAATGCTGAAGTAGTGATTTCGTTGTTATTGTGAGTGGTGGTGTTTTTGTTTTTGTTTTGTTTTTGTTGTTTTTGTGGGGGTTTTTTTGCAGTAAAGGTGTTTCCTGTTGCTGATCCTTTAGAAGTCACTTTGTGACGTCTTTGTGGGTGTCACTTTCACTGTTTGATTGGGTTTGTTTTCGTTTGTTTGTTTGTTTGTTTGTTGTTTTTTTTTTTACTTTCCAAACTACTGTATATCCCAAATTAATAGCATTGTTAACATTTGTCTTTTTTTTGTTTTGTCATTAGAAACATGTTTAGTGACCGTGAATTACAGACATAAATTACAACATTATAGGCCTAGTGGTAAATTGAAACCTAATTTGTTTCTTTTTAAGGCTCTGTCAAAACTGCTTGGTTATATCAATATTTTTACTATACCATGATTGGCGTGCAGTGCGCCAAATGGTAGCGTATATACCATGCACAATGTCATGCATGGTAACGACAGTAGCACAACGTAATACTTAGAGAAGACTACAGAAAACAAAACGCATGTACAGACAGAAAAACAAAGAAAATAGACAAACTTAACCCCATCAGTATAGATAAAAACGTGTAGCGGGCAAGACTTCATGCAAATACGTGCATTGTATCATCAAGGTTTATGTTGCTATAGTTTGCAATGGCTTCAGCTCAATGAATTCGAAAATATAGTTCTTCGCCAGCCCTCAATAAAATCATGAGTATTTCGTCATAAAAATGTACTGTATAGTCATTTAGATAAGGGTCTTTGTTATTTACATAAACCAAAAACAAATGAAGATAACTCTAATAATCTGTCACTGGCCTCTGTATGACCGACTAAACCAAGTAGGCCTACTAAACCGAGATATTGATGTTTGCTTTTTTGACTGCCCAATACCAGGTGTCGAACATAAGGGAGAGAGAGAGAGAGGGGGGGGGGGGGGGGGAGGGGTTACACATAAGAACGAAGTTACATGTGTATTACGCGTATGTTGTGTATTATGTGTTACTGTTTATGCTGGAGATGGAGAAATAAAGAATAATAACCTTGAACTGAACTGAACTGAACTTTAGTGAACATAGTGTACTAGCGTCTGTCAATGCCCCAAATATTGCTGGAGTAATTGCAAGTAAATTTGAGCATAGAAACAGAGCGAACTGCAACCGAGCCAAAACTCAAGCTCGGCTGCAGATCATAGGTTCGATTCTCTCCAGAGTTAGAATCAGGGAAAGGCCGTGAAAGCACTGACCTTCGATCATAAAACGCCCCCCCCCCCCCCCCACACACACACACTTTTGACAACGTGGCGCCGGCCGTGGTATAGTGTACTATGACATGCTATTGATCTGTATGAGGTGCTATGTATATCAGTCCCATAGACCATGTAATACTTGAATTGCATCTAACGCGTTACAATGACTGTGTGAAAAAAAAAAGGAAGATTTTTTTTTTCATTCCTTTTAAGATGTGCCGGGAAGATGTGCGGCACTGGAGCTATCTAAAACAAGAGCATCATGCAGTTTCGAGCCACAGGTGACATTATGGATTCATCGCTGACAAAAATACATTGTTTTGCTATTCCTACGTAATCAGAATCCATAATTTCAATTACATCCTCTCAATGGTGCATACAGGATACATTGTATTGTTTTCTATACGATTCTACCCACACTCATGAGTTCGGTGGCGCCGCCACAGGCAAGACAGGGCTCGCTCGTATCGGACCTGCGTCGTTTTGGGGTGAGAGAGGGCGCCACACGGAAGGTCCGGTGTTTGGTAAACATAACTATTACACACACATACACCGAGTGTAGAGTTCTGTGGTTTGGTCCCAAGATTGCCAAACTCGTGGATTTAGTTTTGTTTTGTTTTGTTTGTCCGTTTTGTGATTTTCTTTTCTTTCTTTCTTTTTTCCTCTTCTCTTCTTTTCTTTCCTTTTCTTTTTTTTTTTTGTTTTTTTTTGTTTTCAGTTGTGGGGTACATTTTACTCTGCTCACAGGTACTACCCTTTAGACACTATTAAGTTGCTTACATGTATTTGTTAACAGGTAACTGCAGCAATATAATAGTACTTGTTTTAGACTGGTTGCAACAATGCATCATAGTTGTTGCGAGTTGTTTCCTGTCTTTTTATAGTTTCCAGTACATCCCTACATTTTTTACTACATGCATGTCAGCAATTTAAAGCATTTCCATTGTAACTCTAGTAGGACTCGATATGCAGGACGAATACATAAGTCATACACCCACTAGTTATAAATTTCAATATTTTATTGAAATCTTACATCATTTCAAATCATGTAAAGATGTATATCATTGCATTTCACAGTAATTTGCACCCATGGGTAAAACATGATAATAACCTCTGAGGTTCATGGAACATATAAAATGTCTTATTACATTAAGTGCTGTTTCAAAGAAAACACTCAAGACACAATGTGCCTCATACAGGAGTGTCCCTAGACAAACTAGTTGAAAGTTAAATTCTTTTTCTTTAAATAAACAAAAGGATTCTGTCACTGTACTAGATTTAAGTCATGATGTTTTTAACCATTCTTAGCTGTCTCGATTCACTTTTGATTTTTGTTTGTCTGCTTTTTCTGTGTATCTTACTCAGGTATGAATATGATACGAAACTCATTATGTTCTATACTGAGAAAGTCAGTTGAAAAAAAAAAATGAATAACGAAAGCATCAAATTTCTGGAACTCATGGCTTTCCACTCGTGTGATGAATTGCTATGCATAACAGTCAGAGAGTTTCACTTCCAACACATGAAAATGGAAGCAGTTATTTTGGTGATGATCTTCCTAAATGTAGAAGGTGATCATGAACTAAAGTTTACAAAAAAAAAAAATTCAAACTTATGAAAAGAAAGGTCCAGCAATACAGGGATCATGTCATTATTTCAAGGGGTGATATAGTACATGTATCTGAACAGCAACTTACAAAGCCCTTGAAATTAAGACTCAAGACCTTTTGTATATGAAAGCCACAATTAAACAATTTTACAAAGCTTGGCATTATGAGAGGCTGAAAGTTTTCTGGTCATCACCATTAATGTCAATCAACAGCTGCAACAAGAAGCATTACAAATCAACAAGTGCCAGAAATGTGATCGTGCTTGATACAACCTCCGAAATACTGTAATGAATTACGCAATAATTCATGGATACTGTGAATCAAAATTCAGGCATTCTCTCACTATGGTAACTTTATATCATAATAAAACAATAAAGACTTTAATACTGTAAAGTAACACTAAAGTTAAGTTACGTTTTGGTTAAAAGTTAAGTTACGTTTTGGTTAAAAATGAAGTGTGCAAGCATGCCATAATTATAATATGAATTATTTTCTTCCGAGAATGCAGCAATATTGTATAATCCAGCTTGGTTTTTCACTACTTTCATTCATTTCTGATTATATCATATATTCAATCATACTTGCTCTCCCCTGAGAGCAGTGTTAAATGCAACTTTTCGAATCATCCAGCAATACACATATTTCAGATTACGTGAAACATAGTTTCCCACCGACATTAAAACAGTTTATGAAAAATGCAACCATATGCTTTCAAATAATTACAACACACAAGCACTTTTCCCCTTCAAAACACGTATGACTGTATGCGAGATAGATAAATCCCTGTCCTGGCTAAAGAACAAGTGTTTCTAGAATTTTCTTTACATTCTTCTCTTTTTTTTTTTTTACATATATCAATCAAATGTATGTGGCAAAAATTTTCAAATGCAAAACATATTTCACACTTTACTGTTCACAGAAAGAAAAATGTGTGGTGAATTAAGGTATACATGAAGAAAAGTAGGAAGAGAAAGAACATGTAAATAAATCTGAAGGTGTGTCCTTAATTTTATTTCTTTTGAAATATGCGATGTATGATCAAAATGTAATAAGTTCTTATCATTTATCATCAATTCATAAACATTCTTATTGGTGAAAACATGAAATATAATGAAAAGTGTATTCAGGCACCTTATTTTTCCTAACCAAAAATGACTGAGTAGCAAAGGACACTCAACATCACTCCTTCAACATCATATTCCATTGTGGAGTGATGACAGATAAAATAATTAATAAGTAAATCTCACACATAACAGAAACAGTTAGAAACAATAACAATTACAACACAATAGCAACTCAGTAGCGACAAAGATTTTCAAAGAAACAAGGTTTCCCGAATGTGCATTTGGTGCTTTATACCACAGCAGATTATCACATAGAAGTCCTACTCTTAACCGACGAGATTATTAATGCCAACCTCTGTAAAGGCATAGCATCAATAATAGTCCAATGGATGTTAGTTACCATACATAATCACATTTTGCAGTCATAATTATTGCATAAAATCTGAGGACCCACTATGTTCATGTGCAAGTTACCATCGCTCTGAAGTCCATTAAGTCATTCGAGTGGACTTGAAATAGATATTGTACAACTCGGAGTTGAAGCTTCATTGGCAGATTGCACAACAATTCAACTAAACTCCCATCACAACAGTGGGCAATGTTCTGTACTTATCCCAGTTCCTTTGCAGTTTCAGTAAAGTGAATACATGAAGAATGCTATTCTTTTACATTGTGATAATACACATACTGGTATTGCAATTGTATTTTTGTTGGTCACAATTTACAGTTGCAACTGTTGCTTTTTCCTTGACCAATCCAATTTGGAAATTCCCTTGCAAACAAATTAAAATAGAATGAGATTCCTTTCTCTTCAATACTGTTTCTCTTGTCAAAAACATTTTTTAAAGTATTCTCTTCATTTCATATTAGGAAAAAGTTAGTGTTTCATGAGAAAAGATGTTTGAAGTGGGACATTCTGGAATGGTTGTGTGGCAAGGTGTGTTGCTGCCACTCTTTATAACTTTGCCTTGGGTGTGGGTGGCTTCAGTTGCTGCAACTTCATGGCAAGGCCCATGTTGCCTGTGATCTTCAACTTGCCGGAGAAGAAGGCCTGAGGGTATAAACAGAGACCCATGGGAATAGGGAAAGGAGAAGGAGGAAGAAGGAAAGAGTGATTATCATACACAGCATATGTTTTATAAAGACTTGATGAATTTTGCAACATTAATATACTAACAAATTATCATTGAAAAAGAATCTATAGTGAGTTAAATACAGATTTATTATTTTCCCTAGTTATTCACCCTGTATTTCATACTCTAACAAAATCTGAAAACAGAGGTCCATATAGAACCAGAAGTCAGCTCAAAGGCCATTTATCAGAATTTGACTGCTTAAAGCCATGATTTAAACTCTAACTACAATCAGGGAGGTGAGCTATGTTGATGGCACAGTCTATCTGGTTAACAACAAACAACTTCAAAGTAAACCTTTCAACTTGGCACACATCTCAAATGTATTACCTCTGCAAAATTATGTAAAAGCAAAACAAAACAAGACAATGAAAAGATAACACTGTGTTAAACTTGGCCAAGCTCTTTTAATGGTCCACTTTCACCACTTACATTCTGAGGGTTCAGCTTCCCCATCATTAAGTCAACCAGGTCGGCGTCCTTCATGGTAAATGTGCAGTCAGCCTTCTCTGTTGATAATATGAGGTAAGTTTAGGAAAAAGAAACTTCAGTTAAAATAAATCAAAGGAGGCAACTGCCTTTCATTCACCATAATTACATGTATATAATAATCCTGCAGTGCACAGGAACAGAACATTTCTTTTCTTATACCCTGTAAAATTTGTTTATTTGTTTGTTATGGGGAAGGTGGGAGGGGATGAAAGTGGGTAGGGCACATTCATATAGAAGATTTTCACTGCTTCTTTTTCCATTTTTTTTTTTTTTTTTTTTTTTGGGGGGGGGGGGGAGAAAGGGATATTGAAGTGTGCAAGAAAATACAAACACAACATCTCTTTTGTTGCAAAATAACTAATGAATACCCAACCCCCCCCCCCCCAATAAAAAAAGAAATGTTATGATTCAGGATAAACCCTGATATAAAGCAGGATCTTATAACACTGATATGGCAAAATCTTGCTTCAACAAAGTATCTTTAGCTTTGTCCTGAGAATTAAAGTTTCCTTGTATTTCACTGTTTTGCCCAATTTATATGAAAATATTGTGGTTTACCACCTCCAAAAAAAAAAAAAACCCAAAAAATCTTCCCAAAGAGCACAATGAGAGTTGACAGTAAATCCAGAAGTCAAAACATTCCTGTGTTTTCACAATACTAATAATAATTGAGCATTTCATTTCTTTGCATACAATCATTTTCAGTGCAGATGAAGTCACACTGAGTGGCAGACCTATGGAAGTTAACTCACGCATCACTCCTGTACTGCCTTATCAGTAAAGACGTGGTATTCGCATTAATGAAAATTATCGTGATAAAGAAAATATCTTAGCAAAGTTCAGCTCTATCATGAGCTGAGAAGAGAGCAGATGTTATAAAGGGCTCCTTAAGTAGGAGGAGATAGATATCTGAGGCAAAATCCAAATTTAGATTATATCATAATAGCAATGGACACTGAGAAAAAAAAAAGAGTCACGCTGTAATCTCATTTCATACTGGGCCCTTTACAAATTGTGTGAGGTGTAATCGAGGAAGTCCTCTTCATATTGATAATGGAAGACTGAAAAAGAGTTGGAAGTTTGATTACAGACCATAAATCTTGTGCATGTGAAAGATTCTGTATGAAACACTTAGAGGAATTTTTCTCCCTGCTGTAAATGCTTTAGCCCCCAGAAAAAGGTCTTAATGTCATGAACACTTGTATCACATTGGATAACCCCTCGGTCAGGTGAAAGCTTCTCTAAAAATGTACTTGGGAAATTTCCCGCATTTGTAATACACAAGACTCAAGACAAAATGTATTATGGAAGGGGTAGCGAGAATCCTGCAATCTCATTGGTCGAGAGCTATGTGTTGATCTTGTACTGGCCACACGCCGAGTCACAGTGGTAAACATGTTAGCGTGCACTTGTAGCAAGAGTACGCGCACTTGTAACAAAAGTTCGTGCACAAAGCAAGCATTCAGGCACTCATTATGAGACGCCTATTGGCTAAAATAATCATGCATCAGTTTTTACTGGATGCATGGTTCTGAAGAAAAACCATGCATCCAGTAAAAACTGCTACATGATTTTCGGGTTCTCGTCTATGGCAAGCCAAAAGGAAATGCATCCAGTAAATTTGTCATCGGGTAACACAATAGATTTTTAGGGTTTTTGGCAAGAAAATTACCCATTCTATTACACAGATGACGTACACGTCTTTTGTGGTCAGGCGGAATATAGTGTGCTTGCTTTAACTATGGAATTTAGCCTAAACCCACTCGGCTTCGCCTCGTGGGTTAAGCATTCCATAGTTACATTCTGCACACATTCTGACTGACGCACTCAGACCTGTGCGTCATTTGTATACCATAGCACATACATTAGACAAGCATCCTATCATGGGTAAGTGAACAAAATTCTGGGGACATACTTGAGGAATTTTTCTCCACGCTGCCATTGCCATTCTTGACGTCCACAATCCAGGTACAAGACTTTCCCCCTGGTCCTCCTGACACCTTGAAGCCATACACAGCCTTGATCTTCTTCACCATCTCAGGCCCTTGCTGTCAGGGAAACATAACACATAATATTATCTCAAATACAGTGATGCATCTATTTCTCTCTCTCTCTTTGACCCTATCAACCTATCTATCTATCTATCTATTGTATACGCCGTTATTTTCATGTACAGATATTTTCACGAATGACGAGGTTATAGACATTTTCGCGAGATATTGTTTTCGCGAATCGACGCCAACGCTTACATTAATGCTCTATTAACAAAGTGCATGGAGACAATTTCGCGTGTTGTTAAATTCGCGATCCAACTGCAATTCGCGAAATTTGCGAAAATTAAACCCTCGCAAAAATAACAGTGTATACAGTATCCACAACATCTATCTATCTATCCATCTTCTATCTATTTATCTACTGCCCATCTCTCTATTTTCTATATATCAATCTACCTCTATCTATCTATCTATCTATCTATCTATCTATCTATCTATCTATCTATCTACCTACCTACCTACCAATCCCAGAACAGGTACCATTGGAACCCAAGTTTTATTGTTACTGTTTGTTTGTTGTTGTTTTTTTTGGGGGGCGTGGTTCATGAGATTTATGACTAACACATTGTTTGCAGTGGTCTCATTACAACTTTCACGTAGCTAAGAGAAGCAACAAAAAGTCAGTTACACATTAGAAGCATTATGGAAGCATACAATTTTTATTTCACTAACCCTCTCATGTGGCATTTTAATTCATACGTGGAAAAGCTTTGTATTTGTGTCCCTCAGCCGATATTAATGTGGACATGCCAATATCCAATGTTGTGACGATTTGCGGAGTGCTTGTGAAACATTGTTACCCCATTTTTGATGAGTCAATTCTTCAAAAGAAAATGCTACTAAGCCTTTTATTTGCTATTTGCAACACAAGCTCTGCTCAGGAGGTATACCACACTCGTGGCTTGCTGTGTGCTGAAACCCATGACTGCCAGATGGAGTTTGCAATATCTTAACAAGGCAAGTGCCAAAATGTGTCTCGCCCATTCGCGTAGAAGAAATTAATGTTTTTCTAACTCCCGGAAGTTCATTGACCCCGCATGAAGGTTCAGATGTAGATGACAGGTTCGAGTCCCACTGGTTCCTGTTTTTCCAACATGTTTGTTAATTTACAGATCAGTAGAGGGAGACAAATTGAAGAAACTCACAACTGAACCTTCACCCCTCTGAACACTATCTTTCTTTCATTTAGCCTTGTCCACCTTGGAATACTTAACATAACAATGTCGGAATTTCGGAGTTTGGGTATTTGTTCCAAGTTCATTGTGTCACTGCTGGCAACAAGGGACAGCCTGGTGGTAGTGTCACTGCCCTGAAAGCAGTAGATGGCAGGTTCGAGTCCCACTGGTTCCTTTTTCCGACATGTTTGTTAATTTACAGATCAGCAATTGCTATCTTAACAAATTTAATTTGTAGAGGGAGACAAATTGAAGAAACTCACAACTGAACCTTCACCCCTCTGAATAATATCTTTCTTTTAAATAGACATATTTATTCCCCACTTAAGGTTCAGCCCAGCTGCATGCAAATAGCTTGATATGACTTTTTGCTTCCACTTCATTAGAACTCACGTCTTTGAGGGCATTCTCGATCTCCCTGAAGACTGCTTCACTCTTGAACTCTTCTGCAGCCGTCAGGTTAGCCTGGAGGTTGTACCTGCATCATAGCAACATGTATTGGAATTCCATTCAGACCTCGTAGATTGAGAATACAGACCCTTAAAACTTATGTTTATCACCTTTCTCATAGTCAGACCAAACAGGCTACTCCAAAAGTAACCAACACCCTTTGGAAAGCTGGTACCCAAACAACATAATTATGTTTTTTACCAATAATGCAAACAAGGTGACCAATTGAGAACATTGCATGGATATGGCATCCTAAATAAACCCTCACAGTGCTATTTTTCCCCACTGATTGGCACATCACTTAAAATGCTGATGTTTCTTTGTGGACTGGCACAGATGATCCTGAAAGCTATGATTAACAAGGAGGAAAAAAATCAACCTTGTCAATATCTTTTGGATCATATCATTATATATTGTACCATATGCATAGGTCTGTTTTTACTAATATTACGGCTGAGGAATGACTGACAACTATGCCATTCCCATCCAAATTCTTCTACACTGCAAAGGCCCCTATAGGATCTAGTAGGTTTTGGGTTCAAGAAATGCATCCACTGAACCACAATAGCTCTTTAAAGGGATGGTACAGTATTGGTGGAGATGAGAATTGGGCTTTTAACTTTTTGCGAGATACCAAGAAAACACTTATGAAATAGTACAGAGCATACCATTTAAAGAGGCATTCAAAGTTTGTTTGATGAAAATCGGGTTTAGCATGACTGAAACATCCAAAAACAAAGTAAAACAAAGCGATTGTAAAAAAAAGTGTGTGTCCCACACTTATTAGAATTGCTCTGTTTTGGATATCTCAGCCATTTCAAAAACAATTTTCATCAAATAAATGTTAAATTCATTATGGAATTACATGCTCTTTCATATTTCATAAGAGGTTTCTCATTATCTCACCAAAAAATGTTAGAAACCTGAAATTAGGTCTCAACCAAAACTATATGATCCCTTTAAACCATTGCCTCCATGACAGAGTAATTGCTCATATTTCATACAAAATATGTCCACTTCCCAAAAGGAACAATTGAGCAGTTTCGTGACAGTTTTTCATTGTAGCATCAATAAACACAAATTTGTAATATTGTAATGGTCTTTGTTTCCTTTTCTTTGTCTTTTAAAATAATCTAGACTGTACCTAGGCTGATTGTGCTGTGGGAAGCCCATTCTGTACAGTGCACAGACCACTGCTCCACCAAGACCAATGTTATGCTGAAGGGCTAGCTTGGCTCCCGGGACCTGTCGCTTGCCTGCCTCACCACGAACCTGCCAACACAGCTCTGCACACTGGGCCAAGCCTGGAAGGTGCGGACACAGACATGAAAATGCAGATGAAAGCATGGTGCAACAATAATAGACAGTAACGTTAAACACAGTGTTGTGAGAAACATTCAAAAATGTAAAAGACTGAACTGCACAGCTGCTGAATAGTTGGTATTCAGAATCAATGGAACATTATCATTCTACACCCATGAATACCCATCATGAATGCTATACCAACAAACCCTTTAAACAAGAATCCACAGTAGAAGGTGAAGGGTGAGACCAAGGTACACTGGCACAGGGTCACAATGCAATCTAAAATGCACAGACACTGCATGGATCTCCAGACTAAGGAAGTCTGCAGTGCAATGCATTCATATTTTACACACAATCTGAGGAGCAAAGATGTTCTTCAGCAACCAGGAAGCATGTCTTTGTCCTCCCTAGTAACAACTACTCAAGGTAATGACTATAGATTGGTTCAGACAGTTTTCAACAAATGATTCATAAAAGGTACAAAATAGGTGTAGGAATTTCAATTCACTCACATCACCTCAGAAAAGCTTCCATAGATTTTACATTACCAACTTCCCGTGTTGAAAGACAGATGTAAGTTATCAAAGAAGAAAAGAGACAAGTAAAGGGCAACAAGAACAACAACAACAACAAAAGAAGCTCTTATTCTATACAAACATGATCTTATGGTTGATGTCTTTAATGATAGTCTTTGAATGTCTGGCTAATATTTATCATAAAAGCATTCTGATTGCCAAAAACATTCTTTATCAAGGCAACTACAGGCCAGTTAGTGGCTTGAACCTTGAGAAAACAACATTCTTGTCTGAAGAGTTAAAAAGGAGCAACCATCCTCTGCTAACAGTCACAAGAGTCTTGACTAACATGAGTTTATGAAGACTTCAAATGATAATCTTTGTGGTAAGAATTACCATGGCACATAGTCCTGATGTAACACTCTTCAGATAATGTAACTTATTGTCTATATTTACTGGTGATCTATTAAGACGTCCTAAGCACTCGAACAAAATGTAATATTCTATGTGGAATGCTTTCATTGGTTGACTGATTAATATCTGGCATTCAAACACCTCCTATCCTCCCACATGTCATCTTACAAATAACACTTCCACTGAAAACTTTTTTGGAGATCAAAGTAGTTAAAATAATAATTACAGTAATAATACATTATACAATTTTTATAGTGCCATTTTCTATTCAGATTAAATGCTCAAGGCACTTTACACCAGAACAAAAAGACTGAAAATACATTCACCATAAAAGAAGGAAAAAAAAGAAGACATGAATGTCTGTCTTCAAAACCCACTGTCAAACAAATAGTCATAGTAGAAGACAACATGCAGCAGAAATTGACATTAGATGAAAGAAAAACAAAACAAGACATAGTACACTGGCAAGCACACAAGAATTGCAAAGTATTTTGGTTACTTCTCACTCACCTCAGCAAATTCAAACTCATATGAAGTGAATCACAGTCTACAGCTAGTATCGGTTACAGCAGGTGTTACTACATGAACTTTTCAAACTTGAGCTTCATTGAGTGGCTCAATATCCAAAACCTTGTCTTAGCAGACAATTGGGTATGACCTTTGATCTTTAGGAAGCTACATGAAGTCCCTCGATAACTGAGGAGATAATCCCTCCGTACCCTAAAGATGCCATGGAATAGGCGCTTGTTATCAAAACTGGGCATTGCCTTTTGGACTAGCCTGAAATAGTGCATCACTTTTATACATAATTTGAACAAGATAATTGAGTATTATTTGTGTCAGGTGTTGAAATTATTTATTGTTCCTCATACTTTTACATGACAGGATGTTAGCCAGCTGTACATTATTAGACTTGTTAATGCACAAAAGGATGAAAATAGCACATCAAATTTTGCGTTGCAGCAAACCCCAAAAGTTCTTGTTGGCTGTGTGGACCATACAAGTGCTTAATCTAATCAAGAACAAAGTGTGTAAACCAGCGATAGAGGTTGATCATTAACCATAGATCAATAGTGAAATCTGTGATTGAACCCACTATGGGAGAGGAGTGTGAAGGTAAGCGAGAAAGCATGAAGGGGTAGAATGAGGGTGTGAAAAGGGAGGAGACTATTGTTTGAGATGAGGGGGACTCATGAAGGAAGAGGGAGAGAGTCAGGAAAGAGTGAAAGTTGAAGTGTGTGAAAACGAGGTATGCTAGGTTCTAGAGGTGTGGAGCATAGATGCAGGGAAGGGGTTAAGTTTGCTAGGTTGGAAAGTAAGTTTTGAGGGCAGAGGAGCAAAAAAAGGGGTGCAAGAAAGTGGGCACGAGAAGGATAAGAGAGAGAGGGGTGCAAAAGAGAGAGACAGAGGAATGGTATGGGGGATGGAGAGATGAGAGAGTGGGAGAGGAACACTGTGTCAGATTGAAGACCTTAAAAAAGACCACTGGATGATTTTCAGATTCTTACATTTGAAGAACTATAAATTAGTTATACTGAGAACAGAGTTTCAGAATTTATGATAATTGGGATGAAGAATGAGAATATTTTCAAAATTTATAACAAATTGAAATGAACAATGATGATGACATGGCAGGGTCACCATAAGAATGTATGAGTTGGGGCTCAAGGAAGCAGAACAAAAGAAGAAGGCATGTATAGATTATACACAGGTGAACTCGTAAGTAAAGCGGTATTTTCATGGAATTACACTGCTACATTTCTCAATTATGTGAGCCTCCTGTGTCATCATCCTTGTTCAGTGTAATTTGTTTTTTCAAAGTGTTGTTCTTTGCTCAAGAACCACAATAAATTCCACAAATCTAAACATGGAGCTGTTGGGTTATGTACTACATGACATGGAATTGTTAAAATCATCTGGAATGCCCCTTTCAAGGAGGAGAAAATGGGTGTTAAACAGTTTCAGTTGAGGTTTCAGAAGGCATCAGTACAGGTGTGAGAGGACAGAGCAAGAGTGTGTATTGCTGATGTAAATGATGGGAAAGGGAGAGGAAAGGCGGGTGCGGATGTGTGATAAAGGAAAGGTTGTGAAAGATGGGAGGGTAAGGATGAGATGAGAGCAAAGGAAAGAGAATGGGTAATGATCTTGTAAGGGCAAGGAGTAACCAAAATTTTGATATTGACATGGATAATCAGCAGAAATTGCTAACAATCTGTGGCTTGAACCATGCTGATGAAGTTGAGGTTCAACTTGAACCATGCTGATGAAGAACCAAGCCAAGTTTATTGGATAAAGTGGAGACATGATGTGTGGGTGGGTATGTATGGGCACCCAAATGTATTTATGTTCCTTCCTTGCATTCTAAACTTAAGAATAAGTTATTAGTACCTAGAATATAATTGTTCCAAAAAGACTAAAAATTTCAGTGGTATATGCATGAAAATATCCACTTTTACAGTACTACATTTCAATACTGACAGAAGCAGCATAGTGAATTCATGGGATGGTTCATGACATATCAGAAGTAAGAGGGATTTCAATGTCCACAACAATCCAGCCAAAACAAGCAGGTACTTTCATTTGGAATACATGAATTAATTACATTTTTCAGTTACATGTGTGTGAGAGAGAGTCACAACTCATACAAGTAAAAGATCCTGCTTCATTTATTCATTGCAAAGAGCACGGTGCTTAACTCAGTGAAGTGGTCCCGCCTTACATCCAACTGGACCCCATGGAAGACCAGCTATTGCAGCTGAATGTGGGCTATCCAGCCATCTTCTCAGATGGAAATGAAACAAACAAACAAACACAGACAGTAATAATTCATCTCTGAATGACATAGACCTCCCTGGAGAATTAACTGATAAAGTCTTAGTCCCACCTGTAGCTCCAAGTGGATGGCCTTTGGAGATGAGTCCACCACTGGGATTCACAACAAACTTCCCTCCATAAGTGTTATCTCCCCTGTCAATGAAGTTGCCTGCCTGGCCTGAAAATAAAATCAAAACGAAAATATATCAATAAAGAATGTTGTGCATGTGAAGTGTACGCCCATCACATCACATACAGCAAGTCTATTGATACATGTAGTCTATGAAGACATGAAATCTCTCTGGAAATAAGTGCTGCATTAAAATGTGATGAAAATCATGACCAACGTCCCAATAAAAAAAAAAAGAAAAAAGAAGAACAGATAAACAAATTTATAAATGAATTGACATACATGTATAAATAGGTCAAACAGACAAAAACAAAATCTTAACAGGGGATTAGGAGAATAAAAACAAAATGGTGAAGGATTAGGATTAGTATGGAAGGCTTTGACACACACACACACACACAAATAACAATTAAAAGCATTTTATATAAAATGAATACAAAATAGCTAAATACATTTCTGATCCCACTGCCTATAGGAAACTGGTGGGTTCTACGTAGAGTCTGTGAATTTCAGAATAATGAAGGAAACAGATACATGCACTCTTACAGAAAGACTGCCCAATGCAATTAATTTAATCTAAATAGCATCCACTTGTTCCATAACAACTAATGGGTCACCTCATCCAGAAATCCAAACAGTACTCACCGGGAGAACAAAGTCCCAGAGCTTCGTAGGTGATAAGCTCATTGGCAGCAAAACAGTCGTGGAGTTCGACAACATCCACGTTCTCAACCTTGACACCAGTCTTGCCAAAAAGGGCGTCAGCAGCTCTCTTGGTCATGTCGTAGCCAACCTGCAATATGCAAAAGCAATGTTCTAGGAGTTGTTTCCTTTTTGCTCTCTTTTGGGGGTCATATTATTTTGACTTGCTTCGAGGGACTTGGAAAATATAGGAAAAGGAGTACGCCTACTGTAAAAGTGGAAATTTTCGCGCGTTTTGCGCACGAGAAAGTAACGTGAAATTAAAGCATGCGAATATTATTGCTTGCCATATATTCCAGAAGTTGATGTCTTGATTTTGTGGAATTAAAAACACACGCAACTCTTCATAACCGGCCAAGCGCGAAAAATTAGTTGTGCGATAATATCCACTTTTACAGTACTTTACCCACTGAGGACAGGCTAATTTAGCTTCAGCATGCATTACCCATGATAGACACCTGCCAAAGCATACTAAGGGACTAGTCTTCAACAGGTTAAGTTATGAAGGAGTTACACATTTTTCACATTTATAAGCTAAACCACACCATATACTATCATCCCCCCTAGTGGTTCACCCCAGGTGACTAGCTATAGTCAGCGAACGGAATCAACCAGGCAAATTGTGCCATACGAATGAATGAATGAATGAACAAATGCACAATCATCACATTGTTTAGAAAAATCAAGCCCCGGCTAACATGGAGTTTTTCTAACTGAACACATAAATGGCTTTAATTCAAAGATTTCTCAAGGATCGTCACCTCTGCAAGCAAACCCTCATACATGAAAGTGCAATGATTTAAGAATTTAAGTCAGTAGCTCTCAAATATATTTAATCAATTTATATACTCATTGATGGACATTAGTAACTCTACACTGAAGTTCAGTCTCATGGTGATCTGCATTAATTTGTACAAAAACATTGCAGGTAAGGGATTGATGGGGGGGGGGGGGAGGGAGTGGAGGAGAAAGTCTTGATGAATCAAAAAATAGAGCACAGCTACATTTGTATTACTTCAGCTGGTGTCTCTCATATACAGTCAAACCTGTCTATAGCGGCCACCCAAGGGAGACGAAAAAAGTGGCCGTTATAGACAGGTGGCTGCTACAGACAGGTTATCCAACTTTGTGTGCATTGCCTACATGTACATGTATCCAGTGGCGTATCTAGGGAAAACGGCGCCCGGGGCAAGCGCGAAAATTGCGCCCCTAATTTCTGAAAAAGTGTTCAACCCCAACCCCATCCCGGTAGGGACTTTAAACCAAGTCCACATGATATGCTTCTTCAAGCACTTTAAAGGGGTCTTTTGAGGGTGATATAAATGTAATGAATTTTGATAAATTTTGGCGAGCGAGCACAGCGAGCGAGCCGAAAATTTTGGCATTTCAGCCTACAAAACATGGAATTTTTGTCATTTTTTGCTAATCAAATCTTACAATTCCAATCAAGATATAGTGACGGCCTTATAGACAACGATTTATACCAACAAACTGCATTAGGAATTTCAAAAGTACTCTAAATTAGTATGCGCGAGTTAGCCGAAATTTGTATATTTCCACGTCATCATCACGTTTTGTTCTTATCTCTTTTTTCTTTTTCTTTTTCTTTTTTGATAAATTTTTGGCGAGCGAGCGCAGCGAGCGAGCCGAAATTTTTTTTATTTCAGCTTACAAAACATGGAATTCTTGTCAATTTTTGCTTATTAAATCTTACAATTCTAATCAAGATATAGTGACGACCTTATAGATAACGATTTATACCAACAAACTGAGGACTTATAATACTAGTACTCTAAATTAGTACGAGCGAGTGAGCCGAAATTTGCATATTTCCGCGTCATCATTAAGTTTTGTTCTTATCTTTTTTGATTTTTTTTTTGCGCCCCCCCCCCCATATGTTCGAAACCGTTGGCGTCCTCTCTTGATCCAATCGGCGATCGCTTCAGAACGAATGAAATTGCAGCCGCTGCTCCGTGTAACATTTTTCTTGCTTAATATAAAATGACATGTATTGTGTGAACACAATAGACATTGTCATTTTGTGCGCGTCATCGTCACGTTTTGTTCTTATCTTCTTCTTTTCTTTTGTTTTTTGATAAATTTTGGCGAGCGAGCGCAGCAAGCGAGCGGAAAATATTTCAGCTTACAAAACACTGAATTCTTGTCATTTTTTGCTTATTTAATCTTACAATCCTAATCAAGATAATAGTGACGGCCTAATAGATAACGATTTATACCAACAAACTGTGGACTTGAAAAAAATACTCTAAATTGTACGAGCGATTGAGCCGAAATTTGCATATTTCCTCGTCATCATTACGTTTTGTTCTTATCTTGCTTGATTTTTTTGCGCCCCCTCCCCCCCCCCCCCCCCCCCCCCGTATGTTCAAAACCGTTGGCGCATTCTTTTGATCCAATTGGCGATCGCTTCAGAACGAAAGAAATTGCAGCCGCTGCTCCGTGAAACATTTTGCTTGCTAAATATAAAATGACTTGTGTGAACACAATAGATATTGTCATTTTGTCCGCGTCATCATCACGTTTTGTTCTTACCTTCTTTATTTATATAAATTTTGGCGAGCGAACGCAGCGAGCGAGCCGAAAATTTTTGTATTTCAGCTGACAGAACATGGAATTCTTGTGTGAACACAATAAACATTGTCATTTTGTCCGCGTCATCATCATGTTTTGTTTTTATCTTGTTTGATTTGGTTTTCTGCCCCCCCCCCCCAACATTCTCCCTCCCCCCCCCCCCCCCCCCTTTCCGGGCGAGTTTTTTCTTCTTCTTCTTCTTCTTCTTTTCTTTTTTCTTCTTCTTCGTTTTTTTTCTTTTTCTTTTTTTTTTCCGTTTTTTGCGCCCCCAAGGAGTGGCGCCCGGGGCACGTGCCCCCCTTGCCCTCCCCCCAGATACGCCACTGCATGTATCATTGTTGTATACAGCTATAAGTACGGGGTACTTACACATACATGTATGTGTGTACGTATGCACATGTGTGTTTCATGCATTTAAAGGGGATGGCTAGTAACCGATCAGTGGGAATCAGTGGGAATGCTGAGGGATGATTGTTCCAATCCTTGTGGGGTTCATTTAAGAGTACATTATATATCTACTGTTGTGTGAAAATTATTTGCTTCAGAACGGTCTCGTATTCAAGTAATGTGCAGATTAATGCCCCGTCACTGACCAGGGACGCTTACCTGGAAGCATTAAACTGCACATTACTTGAATATGAGACCATTCTGAAGCAAATAATTTTCACACAAGAGTAGATATATAATGTACTCTTAAATGAATCCCACAAGGATTGGAACAATCATCCCTCAGCATTCCCACTGATTCCCACTGATCAGTTACTAGCCATCCCCTTTAACAATGACGGTGTTCTTGAAATAATTATTGTTGCACAGTAGCATGTGTACAGTCGTAAAAAAATCTTTGTACTTAATGAGCGATGAATGCAGCGGTTGCGATCACTGAACGTTGCCCATGAGTGACTGGCACGGCTACTAAAAGCAGAAAAACGCGCTGAATCATCAGCTCTGTGGCCGCTATAGACAGGTTAAAATCTACTGCGGGGAACAAAATTTGTGGCCGCTCGCCACGTTAGACAGGTGGCCGCTATACACAGGGTCTTTAACAGGGCTTTTCTCTCGGGGGGATTTTTCAGTGGCCGCTATATACAGGTGGCCGCTAAGGCAGGTTTGACTGTATTCGTTCGTACATATTATATTTTGTTTTATACTTTGACTTGTACTACACTACTTACAAATTGTTCCATTTTTCAAATGTATACTTTGCATCATGAATTACCTTTTTGATACATGGAAATAAAGTATGGTCGAAAAGTTAGAGGAATTTCAATAATCAAGTTGCATGTACCAGCTTCATGGAGCTCTTCTCATCAAAGGTGTTGGGCTTGTCGGTCATCATCGACATGCCGACGATCTCCACTGCCCTGCTCTGCAAACCGTGCTGGATGACAAAGTCTTCGTTGCACAGGATGGCTGCTGCTGACCCATCAGACGTGGGGCTAATGGTGGGCAGTCATGGTGGTAAGATGACCAGTTGTGCATTGAAAGGGAAAGAGACAGTAAGCATTTATTAAAACATATTTGTAAACTGAACATGCAGCTTTTAAATCAAACAACAGAATGAATACACAAGTACATTTATACATTGCAGCAATCACCAAAGTACTGGCAATAAATAAATATTTAAAAAATCACCTTTGTTTCACACAAGTTCGATCATATTCATGAACTACACTGTACACTGTATGCTAGACTCTACGCCCAATTGTTCCATTTTACTCTACACTTACAATCAATATTCAAGGACACTTTCTGCTTATCCTCAAATCTTATCCCCCCCCCCCCTTCCCTTTCCCTTTGTCAGATTGTAAATGCATGCCCCACAAGTCTCAAAATGAATTACATGGGAGGCTTCAAAACCTACATTTACACTATTAAAGAAACTGATGACAATTTGTAATGGCTCTACACAGACAAAGTGGTAGAAGTTTGCTTGAATGACACATACCGGTACATGAATAGTCCCTGAATGATGAAATAGTAGTGGTGGGCTAAAAAATTTAAATTCATGTCCTGCATTTCTACTATACATGAGAAAACTTTAAAGGGGAGGTCCTGTTCTGGTTGATGATGGCACGTCGGGATGAAATTTTTTGGCAAGATAATGAGAAACTACTTATGAAATATGAAAGAGCATTGAAATTTATGGGGAATTCAAAGTTTGTTTGACAAAAATTGGTCTAGAAATGGCTGAGAAATGCAAAAATACGTCTTCCGATTAAAAGTGTGGGTCCCACACTTTCCCTGTGATACGACCTTACCTCCCTCTACCGTTTGAATTTGACTACATTGGGCTTGGGCTTTTTCAACCGTTATCTTCCGCACACGAGAGCGATGTGTACCGCACGGCTTGGTCTGGGAGGTTGACCTTTTCACCTCCGTGAATTTGGGAGAGAGACGGCGCGGCGTGGGAATATTGCGTAATCATGGGGGTTCATGGCACATTTGCAGAACTGTATGCACGTCGCGTGTGTGTGGAGTTCTGTGATCGCACTGCGCTATACATGTATATCAGCCGTCGCGTCGTTCCGTTTGTTTACTTGAGGGCACATAGTCTCCTTTCCTCGGTGTGATGCTGCGTATAGAGCTCTACGGATTCCGACGCGACTCGAGAGCAACTGAAACAATTAGGTTTTGCAAGACGAGGTATACATACGTCTCCGACCCAGAAATCTCGCAAAAGAATATAGAACCTTTCGAAATGAGGCGCGAAACTGGACAAGATGCATGCCTTCATCCCGTAGAAATGAACCGACGCGACACCTGGATCTACCGACCCCAGCTCGCGATGTCCTGAGTGAAAAAGTGAGTATACAGGCATTGAGTGTAGAAGTTAGTCAGTCCGACCCATCTTTATCCGTATAAGTGCATGATGTGAGGGCTTGAAGTTTATCTCGTGAAGAATATCCCGTGCCTGCTAGAAAAGATGTATGTAGGATGACCCACAAAAGACTTGATTAGTTTATTTTTTCACCTTGATTTTCAAGGTTTTTTGCGTGTAAAAAGTTCAGAAAAATAGATTTCTAAATAATGAATTTCGCAAGGAGTAATCGGCCAAACGAGAATGAAGTAGGGTCCCTTATGCCGAGGGTTCGTTGATCTGAAAATGAAATAAATTTCCTTATTCTGAAGCGTCCATAGTATTCTCAAGATTATGTGTATCGATCCGAAAACGAAATAAAGCTCGTTATTCCAAAAAGGAGATTCGTTAGTCAAAAATGAAGGAATGTTCGTTATTAATTCTAAAAGTGAATAATATGTGCCCAAAGAGAATGGGGAGGGGTGATTATAATTTCTGTCGAGTATAGTTTACATGAGATTTGGAAGGGGATGATCTACACTGTACTACTAGGTAGTATCAGAAACAGGGGAACACAATGGCGCGGCAGCATTACACCCTCGTCGTGTCATTTTCTTTTCCCTACCTTTGAGTAGCCCCTATTTATAATAACCGTTTCTACATCATATTACATAGCTCAGCCTTATGATGTAATTAATCTGTCATATCATAATCATAAAAATGAAGTATACAATACCTGCAACATAACGACTAACATGGCCGTTTGGCGGAGGTTCAGTGGTCCGATGCATCATGATTATGTGCGTGTGTTTGCGTATCATTTTCATTCAATTTTCTCTGCGTAGTATCCTATATACTTTTTTATATGTATTTTGATTTGTCTGCTTTTGTTTTCAAAGCTCTTCAATTACTGTTTGTTATTATTAAATTGACTGAGACGCTATATGCCGTAGAAGACTGTAGGTTGTTCATTCACTGTGTCAGTTTTGTCCATCTATGTAGATCGTATACATATTGTACATAGATCCATCATGATGAATTGCTGTTTGCTTTGATGTGCCCTTTTCTTTGAAGTGTGCTGAATAATTATGAAAGTTATAATAGATGGAAATATGATTTTTTTTTTAATTTGACAAGCTATAAGATGATTTGCAGGTTGCATAATTCCATTTCCATTTCATAATTTGTTATCACAGTCAGTGGGAGCAGCTTGATGTCAGGTTCTAAAACTTTTTAGGATGTTATGATTATGTTCCCCGGATGAATCCCTTCTGAGAAGAAAAAAAAATAATCTTCAGATGTATTTTTTTTCTCAAAAGGGATTCATCCTGAGAACAATGTGTGTATAATTTTTCATAGATTGTCGGTTATGAATGCAACCAATGTCTTTTCCTTTTACACTTTCATCATAACAAGAAGTAGGCTATGGATACTCTACATCTCAAATGGCACTTTAGTGGTTTCTCGGGACCTCTGAAAATGAAATCAGACCACCAAACTTCTAAACAGTTTATATAATTATTTTGACGGTTCCATCGGAGAACTGTGTCGAAAAAAAAAAAATGCTTCCTTTCATTGGTAGGCCACGATACATTTCTTTTTTCGGGCCATCAAAATTCGAATTGAACGTGTTTGTAAGCGATACGAACAGGACACCAAAAATAAATAAATAAATAAATAAAACTCAAGTTTGTCTCGGAATTAAACTGTGAAAACTCAATTGATTCCATTAACAGGGAACGCGGGATATTGCGATGAATCATGGTAGTCAATGAGATACGTTGTATTATACCCGACGTTACTCTTTCAATATACGTTCACGCGTGAAAAAAGAATGAATCTTTAATTCCACTGTATCAATTTTTTTATAGATCTCAGGAGCAAATCGAGAAAAGACAGGAATGCGCATTGGAAGCCAGTCACCAAAGGTAATGTTATTCTAGTAAATATATAAACAAACATGACCTGTTCTTTTTCGCATTGTGTGTGTGTGTGTGTGCATGTGTATTTGTGTTTTTGTTTTATTTTGTTTTGTTTTTGTTTTTTGTCTGTAGATTGTGAAAACACGTAAGGCCTATATCGGCCTATATGACGCTTATTTTTATTCCACGAATTTCTTATTAGTCAGAATGGAAGGCATTGTGTGAATATCATTTTACTCTGGTACATAAACTAGGGGATGTGCGATTGAATCGTATATTAGTTGAAGAAAATGTCTATTCATGGAACCATGGTAATAAAATTATATATGAAAATGTTTCTGTTTTGTTCTTTATTACACAGGCAGATGTGTTCAACCAAAAAAAAAAAAAAAACAAAACAAAAACAAAAAAAAAACACCAAAAGAATTGGAGAGGTTCGGACATGCCGATTTTCTATGCCCGGCCACGAAGTATCGCCAGAGACAGTCGCTTTATCCATCTGTCTTGCTCCTGAAAAAGTTTCTTCCTCCACCTCTCCGAAGTTCGGCCGAGCCCCTTCACAGCCTGAACGTTCCTGGCGAAAACCATGCCCAGCCCGAGGCCTGTCATTCCATCTGGCCCGCTGCTACCCACAGCCCACCTGTCTGAAGAGTTGAACATTGGGGAACGACGTTGATGGCATCACAGCGAGTATCCACGGTGGTTGTTCAAACTGTGTGAACAGTTTCTTTGGTAATCTACTCTGCTGTGGAATCGGCAGTAGACTAGATCATGGTGAACTATTAGGTCGTATTTTTTTTTTAATACAGTGTACTGTACATTGTTCTAAGTTTTGCACACAACTATATCCCCACAAACACAAGAGCCACTATTAGGGTTCGCGCGTATGCCAAAAAGCTGGATACAAATCTCGAGATTTACATGGCCATCGTAATTTCGAGATTTTTGCACATGTGCACACAAAATCCCACTAATTTGCGCGATCAGCATCGCGACGGTACAAAAAAAAAAAAAAAAAAAAATCTTGCACTTGATTTCTGAAATAGTGCGCTGATTTGCTCCCGGTGACCGCGTAAACGGTTGACCGAAAATACTTTACTAATCTCCAGATTTTATACTCCATCATTCAAGCGAGCATCACAATAACGGGTAAATGACAACATCACACTACTGTGTGACAGCTGCGTAAATATTGTCGGTATATGCAAACGCGTGAAGAGGGGGAAACATCTCGAGATTTGGAGTTCAATCGTCATCCTGGATCGTCATCCCGCCATGTTGTTATACGTGTGGATCCGGCTAATGGCGCGTAGATATTCTACAGAATGGAAAGATAAACTTTTTAGGATGTTATGGTTATGTTCCCCGGATGAATCCCTTCTGAGAAAAAAAAAATAATCTTCAGATGTATTCTTTTTTTCTCAAAGGGATTCATCCTGGGAACAATGTGTGTATAATTTTTCATAGATTGTCGGTTATGAATGCAACCAATGTCTTTTCCTTTTACACTTTCATCATAACAAAAAGTAGGCTGGATGGATACTCTACATCTCAAATGGCACTTTAGTGGTTTCTCGGGACCTCTGAAAATGAAATCAGATCACCGAACTTCTAAACAGTTTATAATAATTATTTTGACGGTTCCATCGGAGAACTGTGTCAAAAAAAAAAATGCTTCCTGTCATCATCCCGCTATGAAATGAATGATGGGTAGTAGATCCGGCTAATGGCGCGTAGGTATTCTACAGAATGGAAAAATAGTAAACACAATATCAATACATGCATGATATTAATGAATGCGAACGATCCGGGTGAACAAGCGCATGTTGTATCATTGTACTGATAGGGTATTATGAAGGAAATTGTACGTATAAGGCCTACGAGTGTTACTTAGTAGCCGCGTTTGTACGTACCATAATATAGCGGGTTACCAAGCTCCCCGAAACTCGAGTTTTTATTTTGTTTTGTTTTGTTTTCTTTGTTTTTTATTGAAACCGTTAATTGACACGCTCCAAATTAATTGGTTAGTAGAGTATACTATGCGCTCGGAAACTAGAGTTTGTTGGGTTTTTTGTCTGTTTCTTTATTTGTCTGTTTTTATTTTTGCAGCCTTTCTCCCTCACAGAAATACTAGTAACCCGCTAATTGCCTATCGATAAATTGATAAAACTACAAGCATTGCTCTTGAACCTCACATACATTGTCGAGTGCAAACTGTTGTGGCGTGCGCTATGAATGATGGGATATGAAAGATTCGAGTTTTTGTGGTTGGCCGTTCACACGTATCTGCGGGCCAAAGATTAGCGCGCTAATAATAACAGCAAAATTTCTTGGGTTTAGCATTGCGCTGCTGACCGCGCTTATTTGTTGGGTTTTTGTCCACTCGTGCAAAGAACTCAGTTTACTAGCGGGTTACAAATTTCTCATTTTGTTACCCAGTAATTTGTATACGTGTGAATCCCCCTATAGGCGTGTATAGATGGGTAATGAATGCCAGCGCGTTTTCACTTATTTTTCATGTTTATTTTATTTAGGCTGTATGTTTGTTTATTATTGCCCTTGTCATATTCAACAAAACAACAAATTACGATGCAAAATAATAATATTATACTCAGTATACACTACGCAACAGTCACTCCAAAGATATTACCCTGAATGCCTATCCCCCGTCACACGGACGTAGGGCCTAATTTACACTGTATACTGTGATGTTCAAACAGTAAAAACATTGACTCGACGATCAATCATTAGTTCACACATTGTATACACACATGTTTACATGTATGCTGGTTAATAATTTCTTTGGTAGTGCAAAACGCTGTACAGGCCTGCTGGTATAATTCCCACAAGATGTTCGTAATCTGTCCTTTTTAGTACCTCGGATAAGCTTGATTTTCAGACATTTCCTTTTTTATGTCGAAGGTATATTTTCTCTCTTCCTTTTCTCATACAATGTATTATCCCTGTGAATTATCCCTGTATGAATTTTCTTTGCAAATATGTGGATCGACCGTAAGTTTCTTATAAATAATCTATTACATCGGTAAGTATGTAAATTTTGATATTAACAAACAGGCAATGTTCGCGCCTCTTTGAAATAATGCCAGAGAGAAGTTTAAATCTGCGCTTTCAAGCACAGCGATATGCTTGACGTGGAATTATTATAGGTGATACACGTATATTGAATACGACTGGGAAGAACACTGTCGAACCGAAGATAATGATAATTCACATGTTACTGCTCAGTATTCTCAGTGTAATTCATTTTTGTATAATATTCACATTATTAGTATTATGTCTCGCCATCGTTGTTGTTCCTGTTACTGGTCATTGGTGTTTTTTGTTTTTTGTTTTTTTTTTTTGTATGTGTGCTATATATGCCTATATCTCGCGAATCGTGAAGAGGCTAATGGCTGGGAGCCAAATGATATCAGATAACGTGGTCGATAGCATTAGCACTAACTGGAACGGATTCCACGTACTCTGACGTTATGAGCATCGTCAAAATAATCTTGACAAAACATATTTTCTCCTCAGTCAAAACAGAGGTTCTCAGGAGGTTTGTGATGACAACTTATACAGAGAATGAAGTTATTTGTGATGATGATAATAGTACAGTATTCATGATAATCATTACAATGGTATAAAAAACGGTAACAACAAAGGCAACAATTTCAAGCGGCAATACCAATTCCAGGAGTTAGCCTCGATTTTTTTTTAATACCACGAACTGCGTGTTTGTGACTGATGAAAAAAAAAAAGTTAAGTGCATTAATTACTTCACGCAACCACGTTGGCCTCATTAGCTGTTATACGAGTTGATAAGAATAATCACAGAAATATTCATTTTGAAAAGTGATTGACACTTCGTTTTGTAATTGTACTTACATTTCCCTTGAAATGTTGGTATGTACGGTCCGATATCACCATCTCCGGTTCTGTCCGAGGTCATAATGTGCAATAATCGTTGATACTGGTTAGCTCGGTTAGCTTCAAGAGGGATAATTATAAAGCGAAATGCCGATCCATGCAGAGCACTTGCAAGATAAACTTTATACACTGATGAGAAACTAACTAACTGTAAACAATCGAGGGAACTTGATTAACCACAATTGAAATGCTCTTCCAGGGAATATAAAGCATATGAAAATATGTATATAGGGTTCACCTTCAAGATCAACTCTTCTTGTTTTGTTCTTATTTATTTATTTTTTAATTCAATTATTTTTTAGTGTCTTTTTATTGCACTTTATTGTACTGGAATGATGGTGAATAAAACTAGACTGAACTAAACTAGAACCGAGTTTATAATCCTTGACAAGATCAACCTTGTTTTGTTATGTTCGTCAAGTTCACAGCTTTGTCGACCTCATGTTTCAGCAAGGAACTGTGAATGGAAAGATATTCCCTCCCTCTCTCTCTCTCTCTCTCTCTCTCTCTTTCTGACCTTAGTTTCAGGCTTACCGTGGTGTTTTGTTTCAGTTTTTACATCAGAATTGTCGGAAAAAAATTTGAATGTAATCCATGGTCGGGGAGGTGTACTGCCGCACATTTTCAGCCCTCGTCTTACTGCATCCGATTGAGAAATTGCCTTTTATACATCGACGTTTATAAGCATTAGAAATCTGATCAGTGTTTTTGAAGTATCTTTGACAAAATAAATCACGGATGTACATAATCGAGAAGAATTCAAACCTACGACCTCCTGATCTCCGGACAGGCGTATTTTCAGGAATATATTGACATCTTATTCCTACACAAAATTTTGGTACACTGTCTTTTACATCTATGTATCTGTGTATGCCCAAAATGAGGTGGATGTGATGTATACAAAATCTATAAAATGATACATGTATCTATAGTTCACACCAATGTCTCATCTGTATTATGGTTTGCGAATTGTCTCCATGTTGATACTTTATAGTTTTCCCCTCCAAAATAGCCCAAAAGAGTCTTGCTATTATTTAAAGAGAATTGCTGCAGTCTGTAGGCCTATCGTTATATTTTTATACTACATATATGTGAAAATTATTTACCATAATACACGCATTTTTTTTTATATTACAATGTTTTTGTATATAAGATCAACAGATTTATCATTATTTATTATAAGGTTTGTTTCTTAACTACTTACCTTTCCATATCAAACAAGATACATTGTTTAGCACTCTCAGAATTGTGATTGAAAAAAAAAAATATGTGGTGTGGTTTACGTAGGTACATGTATACAAGTATTTATTATATACACATAAATATATATATATATATATATATATATATATATATATTATATTATATATATATATATATATATATATATATATATATATAAAACTGTCTCGAAATTACTCAAATTTCCAGTTCTATTCTGAAGAATGGGAAAAGACACGCGAATATACAAGCGGTGTTCAAAATTTACAACACTGAAATACACATGTACAAACATCTCTGTATGAACACTGTCAAACACTGTACAGTTTGTGATAATGTATGATGGTCACTGCATGTTATAGATTTTGCTTGTGGAGATAAATTGACAAGAGTTTTCGCTTGACGGCATCGTCTTCCATACGGTTACAGCACGTTATTCCGAAGGTTCGTTATTCCGAAGGCTCGTTATTCCGAAGTTTCGTTATTCCGAAGGTTCGTTATTCCGAATTTCATTTTCGGATTAACAAAATCTTCGGAATAACGAACCTTCCGAATATCGCTAGGAAAATGTTCGGATTAATGAACCCTTTTTCATTTTCAGATTAACCAACCTCTAGGTATAGGGAATTTGTGTGTTTCGGATTAAGGAACCTTCGGAATAACGAACCTTCGGAATAAAGAACCCTCGGAATAACGAACAGCACTCTTCCATATACAGCCAAGATTTCAACCTGCAGATGAGCCAAGACACCTTGTTTCATACGTGAGTATATAGGTATCATAAAAAGCTATCATTGATTTGAAATTGTAACACGACATTTCCATATTATTATAGAATAATGTAAACCTAAATACAGAATCATATAAAATGTCTTTCAGGGTGTCTTACTAAAAATTGTTTGATTAAAACATTGTTGATTTCTCCGTACCGAAACTTTTATGGATCATCACATCGCCTCCAATGTATACGTTGTTCATAACAATATAATATACAACGCTCAGTAAGATTTGTGTAATATGAACCATGACTCCATTCTGTCAATATATTTCGAGTTTTGCAGTCGAATTTCACTGTGGGGTGTTTGAGAGATGTACATCATGATAACTGCTAGGGAGTTGAATGTTCCAGCATGATCCTGTCGAATTTACTTATAGGTATACATCGGAGCTCTATTGTAGCTCGATCCACTAAACATGGGCAAGTCAGTTTGCATGCTATGCACAGTGAAATCAGTGAAATTTCGGCCACTATAATTATTCTGAACAAAACATACGATCCCATCGGTGACAAAAACCTGACAATTGATATTATATATAGCATCAATAACCAGAAGTTTCCATGAAGTATAATACAACATAAATATGTAACCAAGTCACTGAGGGGGTTGTACCAAAAATAATTCTGTTTAAAATATTTTTGATTCAAATGATTCATCACATCGCGTTCGGTACGTGTTTACTTATTTTGTTTACACGCGCTAAGCAGAATAAAGCAGAATGAACTATTTGTCAAGCAGGTAAGTCATATTATTCATGACGTCATTGACAATACAGACTTTGCCACAATAGTTCCGTAACAGTAAATTAACACAAAATCTATAACCATCGTTTGATGATAAGAAACCAAGTGTTGTCTTTATTATATTCCATGAATACTTCACGTACAAACCGTTTCGTATGATACCTGGTCGTAATATGGATCATTCACGTAAACAAATCCCCGCTCTTATTTTTTTTTTTTTCGGCAGTTGTAACGGGGAAGTGACTGTATGTGTATCAGACACAGCTATAAGAAAAAGTGATTTCATTCATACAAACGTGTATTGTTACTATTTTGTCGCATGATTTCGGACATGAATTTCATACAGTTCAGAAGCAGCAGTGAGATTGAAATATCAACATACCTATAGAGATGACCCTTAGTTGCTAAACATACCGATTTGGCAGTCCAAATCAAGGAACCAGCCAATAAATGGTGTATATTTTCCTTCTCTAATTCAATTCAATATAATAATTATTAATTTCTTTATTTCCATCTTTAAGAAGACATGATTAAGAAAAAACTTTGAATTTCAGAAACTCAAGTACTGCCTGCAGGCCTACCGGGAATTGCAGTGTCGTTGATTTTCAAATGACAATTATGTCGCGTAATTCACATTATTATCAAACATAGGCTCTCTCTAAAAAAAAAAAAAAAAAAAAAAAAAAAAAAAAGATCGAGTGAAAATATTCACTCTCGAAGGGGTGAATGACTTTGCCAAAATAGTTCCGTAACATTAAATCAACACTAAATCTATAATCATCGTTTGATGATAAGAAACCAAGTGTTGTCTTTATTATATTCTATAAATACTTCACGTATACGTTGTGATACCAAGGAGGTACTACGTACGATACCTGCCCGTTATATGGGTCATTCACGTAAACAAAAATCTCGGCCTCGAATTATACGATTGGTAACAAAAGCTATCATTGATTTGAAATGGTAACACGACATTTCCATAAAGAATGATTAATGAACCTAAATATAGAATCAAATAAAATGTCTTTCAGGGGGTCTTACTAAAAATTATTTGATTAAAACATTGTTGATTCCTCCGTACCGAAACTTGTACATGTATATGGTTCTATCACATCGCCTCCAACGTATACATTGTTTATAACAATATAACGCTCAGTAAGATTTGTGTAATGTGAACCATAACTCCATTCTGTCAATATCGGCGATGGAGCTCTCGTAGCTCGATCCATGGCATGGGCAAGTCAGTTTGTATGCTATGCACAGTGAAATCAGTGAAATCTCGGCCACTATAATTATAACAAAACTGAACAAAACATACGATCCCATCGGTGACAAAAACCTGACAATTGATATTATATATAGCATTCTAACTAGAAGTTTCCATGAAGTATAATACAACATAAATATGTAACCAAGTCACTGTGGGGGTTGTACCAAAAATAATTCTGATTAAAATATTTTTGATTCAAATGATTCATCACATCGCGTTCGGTACGTGTTTACTTATTTTGTTTACACGCGCTAAGCAGAATAAAGCAGAATGAACCATTTGTCAAGCAGGTAAGTCATATTATTCATGACGTGATTGACAATACAGACTTTGCCACAATAGTTCCGTAACAGTAAATTAACACTAAATCTATAATAATCGTTTGATGATAATCCCCATGCCTAAAACAGAATACAAAAAACGTACATTTTCCTTCTTCGCTTGCTCTCTTTTCAACAATCTTCCCAGTTTTATTCAATCGTCAAACTGCCTCGAAAGGTTTAAAAGACAAATTCGATCAACAAATATAAACTCAGATTTTTGATATGTTAAAATGATGAGCAATTAAGAGTTTATACATATTAGTATGCATTTATTTCTGTATCATTATGTTTCTCAATGCTCATTGTTTTTAGTACATTATGATATGATTTCTGATCTTGCCTTTGGTACTATTTTAATATGCGCTACATTTTTTTTTTTTTTAATCCTTGCGTCTATATCTGTGTATGATAACGCATCTCTATTTTCTCACATTTTTCTTTTACTTTTCATATGTTTGTTTCGATTACTTTTTTCTTCTCTTTTCTTTTTGTTTGCGTTACACTATGTAAACCTACCTGCAATATTTCAATTTTCTGAACAAAGTGTGAAAGTGTACTTTTTACTCGTTGCCATATCACTTTTTGGCCATTATTTTTGTACATTCTGGTAACATAATTTATTTTGTTTTTGCATATGGTAATCTCCTGCTGTTTTTTACTTTTAATTTGTTAATTTTTGTATCTTTTTTACTTATGTAGATATCACATCTTGCTTGTTTCTATGTGTTCGTTTGCTTTCTTTTTTGTTGCTGTTGTATTATGTGATTTTTACTCGCAATATGTACTATTTGTAACAGGGCTCACTTGAAAAGCAGGCCCTTGGGCCCTGAACGTGACTACCCTGTTCTTTCTTTTTTAAATAAAACTGAATAAATGAATAAATAAAACCAAGTGTTGTCTTTATTATATTCCATAAATACTTCACGTACAAAACGTTGTGATACCAGGGAGGTGAGCACCTCCCTGGTGATACCAAGGAGGTACTCCGTGATACCTGCCCGTAATATGCATGGGTCATTCACGTAAACAAATATCCGCTCGTTAGCTTTTTTTTTTCGGCAGTTGTAACGGGAGGTGAGTGTACGCGGTAAATTTTGATTTAAAAAATGATAATACATGAGCGGACGATAGATTGCCTGAATTTCACCCCAGCATATTTTTTTTTTTTTGGGGGGGGGGGGGGGCTGTAACTTCACAATTAATTTCTATAAAGATGTAGTGTCTATACTAATGTATTTTGGCTCATTTGGAGGTTGAAATCTTGATGCAAACTATATCGTTTCATGTTGTGTGTGAAGCTGCAGCCTGCAATATAGGTGTAGCGTTTCAAATATCATTGGCGTCGTCTATCTGTTTGGATACTTTCTGAAATGTCTTCACAAAAAAAAATCGGAAGTTACCGAGTTTTTTCCTACTTTTGGGAATTGTGTCCGAAAGAATTATAGGGTGACTATGGTCGCGATTATTCAATAGTGCCTCACATGCGCTGATCAAGCCTGTGTCAAGACAGTCATGTAAATACATGTATAAACGTATCTCTGCGCTGGCGATTTGAACATCAAAAATTCAATCGAAATCCATCTACGATCTTTTTTTCTCTATGTGTGTAGTAGCTTGTACACGTGTATCTAGTCTTCAAACTTTCATGTTCGAATAGATGATAAAATCGTTGATGCCGGTGGTTCTCAAGTACAGACATACGTGAAATATCTACAGTCGGTGCTATAATCATTCAATTACTTTCTTCGGACTCACAAAGTTTAGTACCCAATGGCACAACCGTGAATACATAGTATTCAATGGATGGAGCTGTACATGACTAGACATTTCGATCATTTCCATAACCAGGTAGGTAGGGGTACTGGTATCGGCGACCCAACACGTTCAATGGGGTTACGATACCGGTGTGTGTTCCACCGTACACTTTCAATGAAGCAAGTGGCTGGGCATTGGGTATTGTGTGTGTCTCTCTGGTGTGTGTAGGCCTGAACGGCGAGAGTTGGGAGAAGTGGTGTGTGTAGGCCTGAACGGCGAGAGTTGGGAGAAGGGGAGAGAGATTCTGCCGAGAGTCCTTGGGGAGCTCGTAGAGTGTAACCTTAGGAAGGCCTAAAAATAGATGTGTTTCGGTCAAGGGGTCAGGAGGGCCTGTCGCTTCGTGGAATGGAAGGAGTGGTGGCTGGAGTTTGGCTCGCAAAACGCAAAGACAGTATCGTATTGCAATGGAAACGGCAGGTGGCGCTCTGTAGGTAACGGTCATCCTGATAGATGTTGGAAAGATTTTGCCTTCTTGCAGCAAATTACTATGTACTAAATTCGTAATTTTCTCATCTATTTTACACTGTAATGTGAAACGAACCATCATGGATGTTGATACTATCCTTCCTCAACACAATTTCATCAAGTATTCTGCAAATACTAGCAAATAACATTCTGATACGCCACATAAACAGGAACAGGACCATTGCTTTAACATGATTTATTTTTCATGTTGAGCCAATTACAGTGACCTTAAGTGCGTTATAATATGTGTACATGTACCTACTAATCCATGGGAAAGGGTATTTCAGCACATATCTTACTTATATTGCAAAAAATATTTGCTTGTTCATATCATCATGCTAGTTCGAAAGTACCACACTGCTAAATATTTCATGTTCACAGGACTTACCAACACTGGAGCTTGGTCAAAGGCTCGTAGATTTGGGGAGAATTCAGGATTTCATCCATGCTGTACTCTTTCTGAAATTGGGAGTTCCTGAGGTTTAAAAAAAAAAGAAAGAAAAGGAGAGACAAGCGACATTATTAAAATATTGGCCTTGTGATGTTGGGACTGTCAGCAAATAGTACACTTTTAGCAAATGGGTATAATATTTGCTACTGTATACCAAATGATTTTCAGCTTATACATATTGCCAAGTGATGATGCATCATCACTTGGCAATATGTATAAGCTGAAAATCATTTGGTATACAGTAGCAAATATTATACCCATTTGCTAAAAGTTTGGTCACGTAACTTTAGTAAAAAAGTGATCACAACATATCAAAAAAGAGAAGGTAAGCTTTCCTAGCAATCTGGCTGTCATACTTCCGTCATAAAGCATGCACTGTTGCATAATGTAATTCCATCTGCACTAGCGTTGTGAAATGCAATATTACAGCAAAATCCACATGATCTTGCAGATATTTTGTTGGATGCAGAAGCAATATAACACATACCACTTTAATTCAATTCAATTTAATTCTATTCAGAGGTAGTATTGTGTGATATTAGGTAATATATTGTGCAATATTGTGTGGCATATCAAACTTGTTGTCAGAAAATTAGTTAAGTCTCAGAATTTTAATATACAGCATAAAGGAATTGATAACATAATACCACAGAATTTATTACTCCAAATTGTAAGTGTAACACTATAACTTCACTTGTCAGTCAACATCTGCTCTGCCCATTGGACGTATACAGAAGGAGAGACAATAAAATTTCCTCATGTAATTCTCGCTTCCCATCTGTTTTCATTTTGTCAATATGATGATTACGTACACCTGTAATTATGATGGGAAGACTGAGACTTTTTGTCAGTTTTTTAACCCATTGACAATGGACTGATTTTGCTTCAACACGCATTTCCCATAGACACCTGCCCAAGTATATTCGGGACTCGTCCTCGACAGGTTAAATACTAAACGAATATTGATTTCTTTTAATCTTTTTCTTTAGGCTGAATCATACAAGTACACTTTAAATTGCTTAGGGCTATCTGATGCACATCTTGTATATGGTCATCGCTGTTTGAGGAGAATCAACTTACGGGTTGTTGGTTGAGTGCTTGTGATTCTTGTACGCAATCTTGGCAAAGTGCTCTGGCTTGGTTCCTAGTCAATGAGAAAAAGAAATCAAGAAAACAAGAAAAATGTTCACACAAGTCAAAGACAGGTTGTAGTGATTTCAGTGTTTTTGTTTGTTTGTTTTTTACAAAAAAGGTTACATGTCTCTCTATTATATGTCTAAACTGGGGAAGGAAGATTGCATATCAACTTGAAATTAAGATAGAATAACATATGCCTTGTATCCAAGACTATAAGTTCTTTGGTGGCTCTGTCATGAAATATTTGAATATATTAATGGAAATCTGAATCTTTATAGTTTGGCACTAAAATGAATAAGGCTGTGAATCTGATAAAAATTTACCAGACACTTGAATTCCTGCTACTAAAACATGGTTCTAAGGGTTAGTGTCTGGATCAAATTACATCACATGCCTTGTAAGAACATATCAAAAGTAACTAGAAAATGTATCATGCATCGGAGGGACAGAGAATGAGGATGCTACAGAAATGTCTGTTTAGAACACAAGAAATAAAATTTCAAGACGTTTACATTTTATATGTTCACGTTGGAGTCTTCCAAATGATATGAATTGTCTAAAGATAAGAATGTCCATGGAGACATGCAGTCATTTAAAAAAAAAAAAAAAAGAAGAAGATTAGAATCACAGGCATGTGTACATCAGAATACCAGCTTGTGTCACCTGGTACTTACATGTACATGTATTCCTAATTAACAAAACTAGGTACAGACTGTAGCTCCTATAATAAACGTGGTGTGTCTATTTGGCCTGATTGAGGTCAGGCAACTTTTGTCTGTTGTCTGTTTTCATCCACACTGCCCTTTCTTGGCTCTATTTTGAAAGCTATTGTATGGATTGTTTTACTTTTGCTACAGCTTGCTCTTATCTTGCAGAGATATTAAGGGTTGAGGAGAAGTGGAAGCATAAATCTTCCAGCGGCAGTCTATGGTCAGCATTTAATTCAGTAAGAGAAACAAATAAAAGAGGTTTAAAGACAAAGCATAACAACAGCCTATGTTTCAATTATACATGTATACTTTGTATGCTACTTGGTGATGATCACCCTACAATAACAATCTTTGAAACCCATCCACTGGATTGTAAACATGTAGTTATCTTGGATATCTTTGATACGGTATATATTTCAGTACACCTTATCCATCTGTACATGCACTTTGCCCACTTCGAGTGCACTAGATATGTAGGCACGTGATACTTGACCCTTTAAGTACAAGCATGTAGGTAATAAAGTCAACAGAGCATGATAAAATGATTACAGAACAATTGCATATAAGAACAACATTTTTTCTCACTCATGTACAGTCTATTAAGCTTGCCTGCCAATCTATAATGTTGTGCCATTTAGAAACATAACAAAGATGTCATGACCCATTAATACCCTGCACTCTGTTTTGCACTTTGACTGCTTTATTTTCCGCAAACGTATTACGTGTATTCACTCCAGGATGAACAGTAGCAGAGCGGATTAAATGCCTTGGTAAAAGACTTGTCATAAGTAAATTTACAGCTGGTAAGAAGCAGGAATAAGGTGAAATCAAAGAGTTTTCAAGCCTGCTATTCAGTGCCAAGCTAGCAGTAGTTTGAACCTTCAGTGGTATATGCATTAAGTGTGACGAGTTTCATCTGTGCAATATGTATTGGTTTACACATTTTGCAAATACAAGTTTACAACAAACTAACAAACAGACAAACATAGAGACATGATAGGTTAATTAAAAAGTCTGGGCAAGAGGATTGGAATCAATGCACTGGTATGGAGGCAACTAAGATAAAATCGCAATATACTAGGACATTTGGACACAGTCATGCCAAACAGCCATGACCCTTTATGCATATTATCTAAGCGCTAAACTTACATCATGATAAGTACATTTTACTGGCATGCCATGCAATCACTGCAATGACAGGTAAAGATGAGGGGTAAAAAAGGAACATGTTGGTCTATTGACTGCAAGGTGTTAAACTTAATACTGTAACAGTGTGTCCTCATGGTGTGGGTCTGATCACATCTTATGTTCTCAACATCACATTTCCTCCATTTTTTTTTTTCTTCAAAAAGTCAAGCCAGTTGCAGTTGTGTTCTAGTCAAAGTGATGGGCTAATCCTTCACCTTTGACATGATGGCATCCCATACAGGAAGAGCAATGGTTTCCTGAGCAAAGTGCATTATAGGAAGTATGGATAAGCCCCTTTTGACACTGTATAGCCAAAATAAATCCCCTTTTTTGTTGAGTTCTGTTTCATTTTAGAAGAAATTGGAAGTAAATTCCTGCAATTTGCAAAAGAGATGATAAGAACAGAGAGGGGAAGAGGGGTCAAGTTACATTGACCCAACCAAATATCCCTATTGTTCCAGTACTTCCAAGTTAATTTTGCAGCACATAACATATTTTGTGTTTTCTTTTGCAAACCTTGCCAATAAAGTCCTCTATTTAGCATCCTATTTCATAGTTTATCTAATGCTTACGAACCCAAATCACAATCAAGCAAACAAGTTTAGGGAAAATGTGTATCAATCTAGTTTTTTGTTGTTGTTTTTTCACTCCATCACCAAGAGAAAGGGGAGGGAGATGAACAGACAAACACACATGCAGAGACACAGGGGGAGAGAGCGAGACTGATAGAGAATAAGACAGGAAATATGTCACATCATGCTTGGGAGAGTATGGTCATACCATATTTCTCCATGTGCTCCCTCCCTGCATTCCCAAACATCTGGGCTGTCATTGGGGATGCTGTGATCTCGTGGGTCTCCGCCATCACTTCAACAAATTTCTCCATGGGGTTGGAGCGATCCGTAAACTGTTCACAAGAAATGATGAAATAATCATACTGTTACACCACGCTTTATGAAACCCTTCCCCTCTCCCCCTGTCAAAAGAAAGGAATACACTTGTATATTATATAGAATAAACAAACAAACAATGGTGCAGTGTAAGAGGAGTGAAGGTTGTACCTAGAACAAGACTGTGCAATCTGTTGATATGATTACGTGATAAACTTAAAAACTTTAACTCTCTATGACTGGAGGAATACTTCTGTGTGCATGTCATGATTTGTATGTATGTGTGTATGTCTGTGTGTGTATGCGAGTGTACGTGGTATGTGATTGGGAAGAGAGTTTCAGCAACAAATGACAATATCAGGAAGACACAAACTTGTTTAAAAAATCTATGGGGTCTGTTGTATATTTCCAGATTTCTTGGGGCCAGTAATGGATACGCATTTACAGTATTCATTTATATTGGCTGGGTACCTACAGGTACAATGTAATAGCTCAAATAAAAAATTCATCAGAACCAATATAATGATTTCACTGTTAAAGATTTGTGTTTTGAAGACAATTACTGGAGAAAATGTATATTCTTTTTACTTTATATATCATTCCACATTCTCCACGAGCTTCATTTACAGGCAGTTCACCTATTATGGTGCATATTCCTTTGATTTCTAATGGTAACAATTTTAAATTGGGAGGCATTCATGCAAGGCACTTTCACACATGAAAGAAATGTTAATAATGAGAATCCCATTGCAAGCATAACTATCATATCAATTATCCAGAGATCTGTCATCAGCAAAACACATTACTTACAGTGTATATTGTGTGCACAGGAAGTACAACAATGCTTCTAAATCAACTGCTATTGTGATTATAGCATCACTGATGCATGAAAGTTGGAAATGCAATGCATAACATTTTAGTTGCCTCATGATACAATATGCCAAATTACACATTGTTGAAAATGCTTTGCAGTCAATATATCAACTGAATGAAATAATGATATAACATACTAAACAATGGTTCTGCAATAATACACTTTGATGGGAGAGGATTATATTTGAAGATATGCAATAAAACAAAACCATTCCATCAATGAAAATAAAAACTAATTGACTAAACTCTTACGACGACAAAAAAACAACAACAGCATTTTGAATTTGCAATAAAACATAAAAACACATGAATATTACTGTAAAAACCACAAATATTCGCAGCATCAAACTATGGGGAGTAATTGGAGCCCATGGTCTTTTTCGTGGCATGAAATTTACCAGAATTGCTACTGGGATTCAATGCATTGTGAAGATAAGAGCTTTTGTGCACATTTTGCGAATCTTGGCTCCTTGTAAAATTTGCAAAAGTTTCATGAACACAAAAATTTGTGGTTTTACAGTATACGAGAGGCATTTGCTTACAGTGGATGAGAGAGATCCTCGCTGCATCTTTTCAAAGCCAAGGGCAAGCACACAGTTGGCTCTTCCACCTTCTATCAGCTGCTTGGCTAGGAAGAGTGCTGTAGATCCAGTAGCACAGGCATTATTCACCTATGACAATAGAAAAGGGCAATTTGATTTTGATACATACCCGGAACTCTTTATTTCATCTATTTTGTCTGCATTGTGGAGTTCAGGCACTGCCACATATAAGTAAATTTGAACTATCGGGTTTTTATATAAGCCTAAAAATCTCATGCTTTATCTTTCAGTGAAGTATTCATTACAGCAGAATTAGTTTGGGAATGAATACAGTAGTTGCACATCAGTTGATTTAGATTGATTTTTTTTTTTTTCATAATATAAAATGATGTATTGAAGCAGATCTTTTGAATATTATGAACATACACCTGACATTCTTCTTACCAATGTAATGACAGTGGGATATCTCTTGAATGATGTTAGAATGCAGCTTTTCTCTATTTAGCCTTCCAAATTTACAGAAATGTCAGCTGTAGATGCCACTCAGAACAAGGAAAAGTAGAAATTACGCTGTGCGTAATATATGTCCCCGCCGGAAGTAGCATTTTGTAGCAAAATGTGCAATATAGGTACAAAATCAAGGTCAAAGAAGTCAAAGGTCAAAATTCTGTGTAAAAGTTTTGAAGCACTCACCTAGTGCCATCACATAAAGCAAACGGAATCGAAATCGGGTTAGAAATGGCGAAGGAGTAGCATTTTGTAGCCAATGTACAATACAGGTCAAAAATCAAGGTCAAAGGTCAAAGAAGTCAAAGGTCAAAATTCTGTGTAGAAGTTTTGAAGCCCTCACCTAGTGCCATCACATAAAGCAAACGGAATCGAAATCGGGTTAGAAATGGCGAAGGAGTAGCATTTTGTAGCAAAATGTACAATATAGGTCAAAAATCAAGGTCAAAGGTCAAAGAAGTCAAAGGTCAAAATTCTGTGTAGAAGTTTTGAAGCCCTCACCTAGTGCCATCACATAAAGCAAACGGAATCGAAATCGGGTTAGAAATGGCGAAGGAGTAGCATTTTGTAGCAAAATGTACAATATAGGTCAAAAATCAAGGTCAAAGGTCAAAGAAGTCAAAGGTCAAAATTCTGTGTAGAAGTTTTGAAGCCCTCACCTAGTGCCATCACATAAAGCAAACGGAATCGAAATCGGGTTAGAAATGGCGAAGGAGTAGCATTTTGTAGCAAAACGTACAATATAGGTCAAAGGTCAAGGTCAAAGGTCACAACTGAAATTCTGTGTAGAAGTTTCAAAGCTCCCATGTAGTGCTATCATATAAAGCAAACAGAATCAAAATTGGCTCATTAATGACAGAGAAGTAGCAAATTTAACATTTGATCACACACGGACGCACACACGGACGGACGGACGGACGCACAGACACACACACGTACGGAGCCCGTTTCATAGTCCCCTGCTCGAACTCGTTCGGCGGGGACAATAACCTGCAAAACTTAAGTTCTGACTGACTGCAAGTGTACATTTTTTTTTTTTTTTTTGTAGTGGCACTGTAATGAAGCTATTCCCACAATTTCATTACATCCAACTACAAGTAATTTAATTCTAGGACCCAGTCATAAACCCTGTCACTTAGAGGATAAACATGTTATATATATGTTTTTGTTTTTTTATTTGTTCACACAATTGCCATAATACTGTCATCACATCACAATACTACTCAATGTCAATCTGAAAAATGATTTTCAAAGATTTTTGAACGATCACACATCCAACAAATGTGACATCTAGTGCGACCTGAATCAAAGGGACTACAGCATATTAAAAAGGAAGAAGGATTCTCTCACCTTAGCATGAATAACTGTCCTGCAGTAATTGTAAAAAAAAAAAAAAAAAAAAAAAAATAGCTATGTAAAGAGTTCAGTAAAGGCCATTCATACATGCCCATATTCATTATCAGAAAGATGACCAAAAGTGAAACCTAGTGGTAAACTTTTCACTTTAATGTACAAAGGGCAGAAAAGCGCATCAGTTTTGAAATGGTCACTCAAGGAAAAGTACTATAAATCACTCACATTGTAGATGGGTATACCAGTCATACCCAGCTCGTAGATTGCTCTCTGGCCAGAGGTGGTGTCTCCATACACGTAGCCACACACAGCCTGTTCCACTGCACCAAAGGAGAGCCCAGCATCTTTCAGCGCTGCATTCCCAGCCTGTGTGGCTAGCTCGTAGTAGTCTCCATCTGCCTTGCCTGGCTTGAAGAACTGTTTAACAATAAAATCGTCGGTTGAGAATAAGGGCGTTAAGTTGCCGCTAAACCCATAGTGTTCGAGACAACTTAACGCCCTTCTCATTCTCAACAGACGAAATATTCAGGCTGGATTTTAGCACATGGAGCAGCAAAACTCTTGAATGCTAGGTAGTCTATAGCCATCATAAAATAAACAATTGTGACAATGTCCATACTTCAAGTAAATTAGAGACCTATTAGATTTGCCTTGCATATTTAAAGGACAAGTCCACCTTTATAGACATGTGGATTGAGTGAATGCCGCAATATTAGTAGAACACATCACTGAGAGTTTGAGGAAAATCAGACAATCCGTTCAAAAGTTATGAATTTTTGAAGTCTCTGCTCAGTCACTGCTGGATGAGAAGACTAAAGTTTACTAACAGCTTGTGATATCACATGTGTACAACTATGTAAAGAAAATATAAAGACAATTCAACATATTTTCACTTTTCTTGCATAATAAAAGAACGCTTGACTTGCCTCTTAAAGAAAGCAGGTTGAATTATATTACCCTTAACAATAAGTCAGTTTCAAGACGAGGAAATGTGCACTTTTTTCGGGGAAAATTTTTTTTTATAATTCTCTTTATATTTCCTGTTGTACGCATCTCACTATGCTGTAGTAATCTCATCCAGGAGCAACTGTGCAGATCCCAGATGCTTTAAAAATTCATTACTTTTGAACAGATTGAATGAATGAATGAATGTCAATTTATTAAAAAACCAAACACAGGGCTGCCAACTCTCACGCATTGAGCGTGAGACTCACGCATTTTGGTCCTTTCCTTTCACACACACACACCCACACCCTCACACCCCCAGGGCCATACACAACCACACCACACAGAGCACTCAAAACTAGTAATGATTGCCCAATTTTCCTCAAACTTTCACTGATGTGTTTTACCAATATTGCTGCATTCACTCAATCCAAATGTATATGAAGGTGGACTTGTATTAGAGTGGAATCCAGGGCAAAGTATCAAGTATTATGTAAGGAACTCCGGCAAATTACGCTGTATGTTTGTAGCTACACAGCACAGAACCCTTAATAGAGTAAAAACATTTTACCAACACATAATTGAACAGGTTGGACTAGTGAGTAGTGGAGTGGTTGCTCGCGTCTAGAAACGGAGAAAACCAATCTAGTCTAGGCCTACATGCAAAGATGAGTTTTCACCTTGGTCATACCAACACCGACAACAAAAACTCGCTGACGATCAGACGCCATTGTAGAGCTGAGTCTGTAGTATAAGCTGATAAATGAAGGAGAAAAGGCACGGATTTGTGGTGCACTAAAATATGGAGGGTAACCGGCGGGCGGAGCACCTGCAAAACGTCCTGGTTGGAAGGGTGGCTGCAGACAAATGACCGCGACCGGTCGGTAACGCTAGCGATCGCCGAAGCCTAGGCCACAGGGCTAGCGAACCCACGATAGGTATACATCGATAGTTGCGTTCCGGTTCTTCTTCTTCTTCTTCTTCTTCTTCTTCTTCTGATTAAGTCTGCCTCCTTCAATAGACTGAAGATTCTTGCAGACTGGTGCTATTCACATTATAATACAATTTATTTACAGATATTTCTATTGCCCTTCATCTTAATCTTCCCATAATTAATGTTTGTTTGATTTTCTTGAGGCAGTAATGGAGGGTACATATACGGTGACATATCTATTCATTTTTTTGTTAAATAGAAAATGGAGTTGAGGACCGCGGCGCGTCGTCCTTGCATGTTGTGATGTTATTAAACGATGTTTGGCATGTTTGGATGAAAAATAGCTCTAAAAATTAAAGGGACAGTGGGGTAATAGGGTTGAGTTGGGGCTTCAGGTTTCCAACTTTTTTAGATATTATCGAGAAACCCTATATGAAATATGAAAGAACACGTAACTCTAAGATGGATTCAAAGTTTATTTGAAGAAAACTGGTTTCAAAATGTCTGAGATATTCAAAATAAAGGGATCCTAATGAAAGGTAGGGGCCCACCTTACAGGACCACTTTCTTTTACTCTGTTTTTGGATAGCAGCCATTTTAAAATTTGTGTTTCTCTCAGAATTGTAGGCCTATTCTTTCAAACATTTCATATGTGTTTTCTCAATATCTCACAAAAACGGTTAAAAGCTCAATGCTGTCAAAAACTGTCATAAACCGAAATTCCCATATTTCCTTATAGGCCTAATTGGTGAAAATTTAAAGCAATCTGGATGACGCAGCTAGCTCTTTCATCCTTAAATATTTTGAGATACTCAAGATGACCGACGACTCTGATCACCCGTGAAATTGGTGGGCTAAGTGGTGCCAATATTTGAAATTCCTTCATATTTGTAAATGTTGAAAACTAGAACAAAATTATGATTATTCTTAACCCTTTTTCGAGGAAGCTGAACCTAAATCTGGATGATGTATCCTTGCCTAATGTTTTGAGATCCTCAAGATAGCTGCTGCAAAAATCTTTTCCTTGAAAGTGATTCGAGTCATATATGGAACCTGAATGATTAGCATTTCATTTACAATAGTTCAGTTGAGCGAATTTGTCAAATCAACAAAAATGGTATCCAAAATGGCTTCTACAATCATAAATCTCCAATCATAAATCTTTTTGTTTTAACCAAAAAAAAAAAAAAAACATTTATTAATGTCTGAAATGATATCTCTCAGAATTATAATCACTTAACAAACGGCAGGTAGCCCAAACATTATTTGTGTGTTCTTAAATAAACTATGATTCATGCCCATTTCTGGAGTTTTGTTCTAATATTGATAATATATTTTTGACAAATATTTCTTTTTATAATTAGGCCCTAATGTATATTCTTTATTCGAATTTCGTTCAATGCCACAAAATTCACATTCACAAAAACAAAACATTTTACATTGGCCAACATGATTGTGAACCCACGAATTACTTAACACACACACACACACACACACACACACACACACACACACACACACACATAGCATGTTTCCACAGGGGCCGCGGAACGTTTTTTCAGTGTGTGTGTGGGGGGGGGGGGGGCTGCGGGACGGGGGGGTGTCAAGGAAGCCCCCCCCCCCCCCCCGTACGAGGGAGTTTTTGCCTTTTTAAAGTTGAAATTGGGATGTCTCGTATACGCATATTTGATGGAATATTTGGGAAATGATCCAAAAAAAAAATGATCGGGGAACTGAGAGAGGAAAGGGTTGATTAAAAGGGGATATTCCCCTTGTTCATGAGAGAACTATTGATTTTTCAGAATGTAAGTGATAAGTCTTGTGTAATCCCTTATTCAGAATCTTAAGGAGAGCGACCGCCCCCATCGCCCCCCCCCCCCTTTGCTACGCCTGTGCTTAGACGGGAACTTTATGTAAGGGCGGAATCTTTGGACATTCAAATTCACGGGCCTTGTTGTGATTTTTTCCCCCTATTTTTTTCACTTTTTTCTTCTTTTTTTTTTCACTAACCAAAAGTATGTGTGAAAAATTTCGACGGTGGCACATTATGTGACGGTGTGAGATCCTCGGCGAGGGTGTGGGAGGGGGATACCCCCTCCCACGGTAAGGACTTTTTGTAAAAACAGAGTACAAAAGTCGCGTTTATAGCATTTAAAAGCAAATTTCTAGGAAATTGAACATAGTGAGGAAAAAAAATCGCATTTTCAGTTATAAAATTGACAACTTTTAGAGAAGAAAAGTGCCTTTATTGTTCATTTTGGTCTTTAAATAATTGATTAATTATTTGTTACAGGGGGCACGGGGGGGGGGGGCAAAAACTCGTTTTTGCCCCCCAAAATTTCATTGGGGGGGGGGTTTAGACAAGAATAACATAGTGATGTTAACATGGGGCATTTCCCGTTGTGGACCTGTGGTTTTGCATAGACTTATGCATTATAGAGGTATAGTGGCCATAAGTTGTGAAGATATGCAATAGGGCCAACAGTGAGTTGGAGTAGAGGTAGTATGGAGAAGAATAAATGAAAAGTGACGGACTTCATCGGACTTGAGTGATGAGAATTTTCTGTAATTATTGGCGGCCATTTTGAAAGCCATCTTTCTTTCTTTTTTTTTTTTTCAATTGTCAGTCACATCTCAGCGGCCATCCTTTGCAATAATATTACAGTCAAACCTGCCTTAGCGGCCACCTGTCTATAACGGCCACTTTTTCCGTCTCCCTCGGGTGGCCGCTATAGACAGGTTTGACTGTATATAGAATTTCAAGTTCTTCCTCATGCCTTGGTAACCTTTCCAGATAACTGAATGTAGACATTGTCTTGTTTTGTTTCCCTCCCTTTCTTTGTCATGCCTATCTTTAGTTTTATTTTCTGTCTGTTCCGTACCTGCTTTTGTTTTTGTCCTTGTCATAGTCTTTTTTTTTCTGATTATTTTGCCTGACATCAAGATATCAAAATTTTATACATGAAGTCCTTGACGGATCTTGAGATGCCCTCACTTCTAGAGTAATTCACAAATTTTATAAGCTATGCTTTGCTTGTGAATTCCTCTTTTCCATGTAGAGTTAAGATTGTATTGCTTTGTCCAAGCCAATCATTATTGAATTCATGTTTTGTTGAAACTTGTGATTCAAAATTCCTTTAAATATTATGTACTCACGTAAGCGTTATGTACATTACTTTGTATTACTTTATAGGGAAATAAAATTATTTTGAATTGAATTGAATTGAATTATCTTGGTGGCCATTTTCAATATTCTCAACATTTCAAGGGTAAAAACATTCTGAATCTGAATCGGCTAGATTCAGATTCAGCAAGTCGGAATAGGGGAAGTGGATCGTCATTTTTTTTCCCACCATTTCTTGTAAGGAAATAAATTATGTATGAATTTTAGACTTTGGCAGCCACCTTGATTCTCTCAAAATCCTCAAGGATGCAAGAATTTTGCACAGCATCGAGACTCGCGATTAGTAGGACCCTATCCTCGAAATTAATGTAAAACCATTAAAAAACATCAGCTGGCCGATAAAACCCGGTTAGGCGCAAAATATGATTTTGCACCCAGACTATTATTATATCGCACATAAAATATTATGAAACTAAAATTGTAATGCATTTCTCTCAAAGAGGCGGTAATTTCCCCTGATACCACAATGTCAGCATTGTTCAGTAGGCCTACTAGTCTATGCATCCCGTAGGTAAATGACCTATTTGAGTTTTTGTCCATATCGGTCTGTAATAATCATCGCATTAATCATAAAAACATGTAATGCGTGTAATATTACGGGAAGATGTGTCTTCATTCCCTGCAAGAATTGATCATATTATTAGGGCCTATTGTGTACAACATTACCAGGTATGTTACCCCTTCCCGAAAACAAACAAACGAACAAACAAACAAACAAACAAACACACAAACAAACGAACGAACAAACAAACAAACAGAGAATCTGAAGATATGTGATGTATTTTTTTCTTTCTTTCTTTCTTCTCTTTTCTTTTCTTTCTCTTTTTCCTTTTTCCTTCTTCCTATCTGTTTTCCTCCTGCATCCTTAGCTTTAGTCTCTTGTGTATCTGTATTTCGTCTTGTAAATGTATATTAATGTCTTTTTAGCTATGTTTCAACCAGATTCAACTACGTTTTCAAATGTTAAAGGTGCACTCACTTCAAGCTGTGCTTACTGAGTTGTCACCTCCAGTTTGTCATTACTGAATTGTTACTGTTGTTACACGAATTGATCTGGAAATAAATGTTCTATTGAAAGATTCAACATTTTTTTTTTTTTTTTTTTTTCAGTGTTGACCTCTTTTTGCTGGACTGCTCATGCACAATGACATCAAGCTAACCGGACCATGTGGTACTCCGCCCTCTCTTGACGTATGAACGACAGGTGGTCATGTCACGAAATTACTACTAGGCCTACGCGAACTTATGGGAGGAGAGGTATCGTCGAATTATCATGTTTTCTCCAGTTTACACTCCAACAAGGGCAACTTTAGCCCGAATAAGATGTCTACAAGAATGTGTCGAATGCTTCCGGGATGCGAAACATTTACCGGAAGCCCTCTGTTATGTACCAAGTAAGTTGGAATACACGATAACACCATCGCAGGATCAGCAGCAGCAGGGATTACCTCTGTCCCATGTTGCTGGAACCTGGGCTGCCCCCGCCGCTGCCGCCGCTGAGCTTCGCGTTCCCCCACCTCGTCACTCGCAGGAGGCTACATCTCCCTCGTTGACTTTGAACGTGTACACCCAACCAGATAAACATGCAGAATGCATTGCGAATTTGTTGGCGGCAAATTACAAGGACAGTATAGTTCTTGCGTCAGGAGTGTCGATGTGCAATACCCAAGGACAATGGCTGAAGCTTGAGGTAATGTAAATTTATCCCCAATCTACATTAAGACTACAATTTTAGTACAAACAGTGACACAAGTCGTAATTGTCAAGATTGTAAATTATTCGATAACGCGGTGGCAGATCATGACAATGAATAGGTGGGACTACATTATTCTCGACGCGCCCAACCAACACACACCCAATTCGATACCAGTCCACCAAAACACAGTGGCCAGTGGCTACTGCTAAAAGTAATGTGCTATGTCATCGCCTTTGCGTGTAGGAGCTGTTTCCTAGCTTAGCATTGATTGATACTCCAACTTTTTGTATTCATCAAATCTCTACATTGTGGTGCGCATGGCGCTAGCCTAATGTAATGACTACGACCAACGTCCTTGTGTATCCACCGTATCCGATACCATACATACCATGTAATGTACAAAACGTAAACATAGTGCCTACCTAGATCATTGAAGATAGACCCTGTAGCTGTCCCTGGCTAGATTATCTAAGTTTGTAAGATAGCTCAAATTCTTGTGAATTCTACGGCACAATCGTGAGATCGGCCCCACCGCAGTGCACGTGCACCCGTGCGTTTAATCAATAGCAAGTAAGGACCTTAAGGTACACGTAGCTAGGTTAGGGTTAGGTAGGGTTGTATTTATGGTTAAATTGGCCAACTATCTTAGTCTTGGATACTCATTTTGAACAGTTTACAAATTTGGCAGGAACTAAATGCATGTAGTTAACAACCAACCTAAGTTGAGGTTGTGTGTAAGGATTTTGATACAAGTAAAGCAACCTTACACTACTGCTTGAACTGTGATCCCAAACAAAAATATTAGTAATATGGAAAGAGAATATATTTGACTTAAAAGAAATGTTAGGATGAAAGAGAACAGCACAGTAGAAAAAAAAAATGTATAGATGTACAGGTACAGTAGGAAATACCCAAACCTAGAAATGTTTCCTGTTGAGTATACATGACTCAGCTGAAATTTAATTTTCATGGAATGGATATGCACTCTCCAGAGTCCTGTGGAAGGCTGGGTGCTGTTGTATGACAGCAAAGCCAGTCAAGAAGACCCCCCATCGCTGCAGGCAGTGGAACCTGATCCAACGAGTGAAGCAGCCCAGCTGCTCTTTGGGAAGAGAGCAAAACCTATCGATGAGTGAGTGTGGCGTCTTTACAAGTGTCAGAAATCTTTGCCAACAATTAACCCATTAAAATGTAAATTTGGAATTATCAGTGGGAATAACACTTTTCTCACCTTGATTCCATAAACAATGGGCTAACTTGACTGAGGTTTGTTTGGTTTTTATTTTCAGCAGGAATAGTGATATTTAAGAAATGTTAGTCATTAATCTGACAGACTGATGGTTTGAACCACATTAAACTTGAAACACAAAGTCATGGTTTTTGTTAACACCATTTTGAGGTAGTAATGTCTTTTCACCTTATATACACTATACTAGATAGTATTATAGCTTGTTGAAAGCATTAAACAAAGTGAATGAAATGAACTGAAGTTCAGAATAAACAAGTTCTCAGTAGTTAATTAAAATCCCTATGTTTTGTTCTTGTGTGGTCTGATGTGCTGAGATCATTAGATGATTACAGAGGTTTTCCCATTTTTGCATTTTAAATGAATTGAAGAAAAAAAAAAGAGGTTGATTCATTACAGCAGTGATTTTCCTTTTTATTTCCCATTACCCTTACGTTTTCCACCCATCTCAGTTGGGAAGAAGTAATCGAGGTGAGCTACAGCCTCCGCATCGGCAAGCTGCCAGAGATCAGGCCGGTCTATAAGGTTGGTGTGGAGGATCTCCGGGCAGTGCCACCAAATTGGAGCTTGGAGTGTGACGAGGAGCTGGCACGCTTCCTCGGGGAACACACAGACCATGAGAATGAGAAGCTGGGAAGCGTCAAGCAGTACGTGGAGGCTGTGGATGTATCGTCTAGCTGGGTTCGTATAAGAGTTCCTGGAGGAATTTGGCATGTGTCACTGACATGATTACCACATCTCTCACTCTCAACTTCCAAAATGGTGGCTGATGTACAATTCTGTTTGCTGTAATTGAGTGGGACACACACATTGCTAATGTATTAAAAAAACTGTTTGACAAATTGCAGTAATTCCATGACAAGTAGATGTTCTTATAGACTATGTTATGTTTTTACATGGACTCTCATCTGTAGTGAGACTAGTCCAGATTCTGGACGTTTTCTATCATTACGCATCCATGCGCCGCTCCACAGCTTATCGCGCTATCCCCCGTAACCGCTCGATGCCAACAAACCTGTCCGAAAAAAACGTCCAGAATGGTTTGACAGTGCGTAGGGTCAAAAGTTCATATTAGGTACTGTATGCTTACGTAATGCCTCTCTCGCAAGCTCATTGCGTATGCATGAAATCTAAGGGATCGATCACAGAAAAGTTATGTGGGATCGATCGATCTGCAGCCAGCTGTGTGCATTGCACCGTGAATACAGTGCGATCTGCAACAATTACTAATTATGTGCACAGAGATGCCTGCATTTTTGCACAACACACATTATCACAATCAAAGAGCCAACTCTTTGATCACAATGCAATGCGATACATGTACTCAGTTCTTCAGTGATCCGTACCATGCATTGTTGCACAGCTGATTCGTGCAACGTTTTTGACTGGCTGAAAGTTATGGTTGCAGTCATGTCCGACCTACTTTCACGTGGTGTTTTGGACTTTGTTGTGCCCAGATTCGATGATGACTTGAATATTATTCTTGAGATTGCAAATGGCGAGCTACAAATCGCCAGCTCGCCGATGTATGATTTGTGATGTGCCACTTCTAACGTCCAAACACTACATAAAACTGCAAAGAACTCTGTGAAGGTCGTGAGATGTGGACCTCAAGAAAAGTTGGAAGATTTGTTTGGCGATGTTATTGTTGGTAAAGGGGATCAATATGTTTTTTTTTTTGTGTTTTTTTTTTTTTGGAGGGGGGTGTATTGTGCCGATCATATTCATTAAAAGAAATAATTTTGTCATCAATTATTCTTCCTTAATAATATTGTATGATGAAATATTCAGAAATTAAAGAAATTCTTTAATTGACATAGGCACTTGTGGCCCACTAAATAACAATGTAATTTTGTAATAAGCTCAGGGCTGTGAGATGTAGGTTCTATGAACCGCTACTTAGCTATGGTATACAAGATATCAAGCATATTCTGATCAGGGGTGGTGGAGGTGAAGGGGATAGGGTACAACCACATTACACAATTTGTAGTGCAAAGTTGTGAAGTACATGTAAGGAACCAGAAGGTGCCTTTTTTAGAGAGCAGTCTAAATTTAAAGAATTGCGCTTAAGTTTGTACAACTTTTATAATTTTATTACCACTTCATGTAGGGCCTACTGGGCAGTTAGACCGACACTATTCACTTTGATAATTTCTGTAACAGAGACAATCAGACCAATATCCCTGTTGTAAGAATACTCCGTCACTCAGTTTTTTGTTTGTTAGTCTTCATGATAGTAAAGCTAAACTTAGTAAACCAAGATGAAGACGCTTAAGAGCATTTTTGCTAGAGATATTGGTCCATTTGTCTCTGGCATTACAAGTGAACAGTTTTGGTTGAACTGCCCTTTTGCATATGCATATAAAGATTACATATATATATATATATATATATATCTTCCTTTTTTTGGCAAACCATACCTGTATTTGCTCAAAATAGTAGCTCCATGTACAAAGTATATATATACATTACCAAATAAGTAGGCCTATTCATATCAAAAGACAGTCTGACAAAGCAACTTGTTTTTTTTCTAATTCACAAACATTTAAGGGGGATATCAGTGTGAAATTATGCTTGGGAAATGTGTGGGCCATGCACACAACACACACAAACATATACACGCATGTGCACACACACACACACACACACACACACACACACAAACATACACACACATGCACACACACACACACACACACACACACTCACATGTTAGCAATTTGATTAAACCCCCTATTACAAATCACATCCAAATTAAAACATTGTATATGTACTTATACATACAGCTGTACAGTGTAGTAGACTTTATTTTTTTCAACGTTTATGGCACCTGATTATTGGTAAATAAGTTTAGATTTTTTTTTTTTTCAGTGTTGAGGTGTGGTCAGGAAATACATCAAGTTATCACTATTGTACTTTGAAATGTACAATGTACAGTGCACATGTACATTACACATATGTGCAAATATATGTACTGTTAAATACACTGTGTAGTCTTCATCATTTCATGTACAGTAAGAGCAGACAGCAAAGTGAAAACAAATGGACTACGAGTAGTGTAATTTGAGCATATGTATAACTTGTACATTTTTTTTAATCACATTACTTCTTAAGCCTTCATTATAAAAATTTGACCATGATGGTAAAACTGTTAATATTGTACCAACTACCAAGGAAGTTTCAAAGCTAGCATCCCACTCCCAACTGTCAATAATGAGTTCAAAAAGTTGTCACTCTGGGAAGGACATTCAAAATAATTCCTCAGGTGTATAAGTGTCTTTAAAGTTGGATATTCTGTGCCACCAAGTACTCATAAGGAACTGAAATTAAATGTTCTATAGTTTATAAAATATTAGGCATATTTCAGTTGTTTCTCCATGCTCTTGAAATTCCTTCATTATACACTTTCATTTGTACATGTACATGTACAAGTACTGTAATATACAATACATTTACTGTATATTCATGATGGTTCATGATCATTGTTCAACAACAGTGCATTATTTCAAACAAAATACATTGTAAACTGTGTTTGACTCTGAATTTTGATGTCAGAGAAATAATTTGATATGTCACATTTCAGTCTGATTACCATGTGTAGTAGACTCTCATTACACATCAAAAATACAGGATTAACACAAACTGGTTACAAGTTATGACAAAGAAATCTTTGTTTTTTCATTTGTTGCGCTTTACAACAATTCTTGGTTTAAAAAAATGCTTCGAAGTTCAAAAAAGAAAATAAATTCATTGCTACTCAGTTCAAACTATAGGTACAAATGTTCATGTGCATTAACAGAACTAGTTTTAGTTTTATCAAAATGGGCCAAAGAACATACTGTACTTCTCATGAATGATTTTGTATGTAAAGAAAGTATTATATGTAAACAAGTTCTTGGTAGTTGTACAACTCAAAAACACACTCTACACATTTGTGCACTTGTATGTACATGTATGCATAGATGAACATGCGATGTACAATTACATGTGCAGACAAACAGCATTTTCAGTTCAATTTTCAAACACCCACCCAAACACCCAAAACACACAGCCCATCCCCACTTGGCATGGTCTGTATGTACATGTACATGTAATCCACTACATCACAAAAATACAACCTGAACTAAAATATTTCAACTTTTCCATAATTTTATCACTTGTAATTATGATATGTACCCATCAACATGTCCAATGAAAATCAATGAAAATATTCACGCCTAAAAAACAAAGTACAGTATGAAAAGTAGGTGTGTACAAATGTACATTGTATTTGCTTCTATGAATAAGAGCAAGGTACAGTAATTGCAGTGATAAAAAGAAAATTATTGTACATGTAGCATGGAACTGCAAAAATTCAGGTACACCAGAAACCAATGTACCAACCACTCACCATTACACCCACAGTGGATTCTTGTTTTAAAACAATCATATGAATTCTCTAAACAATTTTCAAATCCCAAAGGTACAAGCTAAGCTACATGTACACGTGTATACGTGACATTTTTATGCCTCCGCCACGAAGTGGTGCCGGAGGCATTATGTTTTCGGGTTGTCCGTCCGTCCGTACGTACGTCCGTACGTACGTCCGTACGTCTGTACGTCCGTACGTCCGTACGTCCGTACGTCCGTCCGTCCGTCCGCTTTCGTTTACGCGATAACTTGAGTAATATTTACTGGAATTTTACCAAACTTGGTCCAAGTATGAAGTATGATGGGGCAACGATTTGATAAGATTTGGGGTGAAATCGGCTAAAGGTCAAAGGTCAAAGGTCAAGGTCAAATCATGAAATTGTATCCGTTTACGCGATAACTCAAGACTGTATGGAGCAAATTTCACCAAACTTTGTTGGAGGATGATGTATGATGGGACAATTACTTGTATTAGTTTTTCAGTGAAATCGGACAGAGGTCAAAGGTCAAAGATCAAGGTCAAATCCTAAAATTTATCTGTTTATGTGATAACTCAAAACTGGATGAAGCAGCTTTCACCAAACTTGGTCCAAGGATGATGTATGATGGGACAATTAGTTGAGCAGATTCTGGTGACATTGACAAGAGGTCAAAGGTCAAAAGGTCAAGGTCAAATGCTAAAAATGTTGCTATTTCCCCCATATCTATGCAATGCCCGCAGTTATTTTCTTGAAACTTAGTGTAGACATGTACTACTGCGTAAGGATTCTCCAGAGAGAGTTTCATGTCATAAGGTCAAAGGTCAAAAGGTCAAAGGTTAGGTGAAAATGTTGCAATATCACTTTTCTCGCAAATGGTTCAATGTATCTTCATGGAACATGGTACATATGCATGTACTGACTGGCAGGGATTATCTAGGGAATTTAGGGGTCATGGGTCAATAGTCAGGGGTTCAAAGGTCAAGGTCAACTCCTCAAAATGTTACTACTGTATTTCCCTCATACATGTATACTAGTATATGCAATGATTGCATTATTAGTTTTAAAAGTGTTTAATATATGTGGGCAAGTCCAAGATATCGCGCACCTTACGTATGGGACATTCAGAGATTTCAAACCTCTGAAAAGTAATGAAGGAGCACTTGGATTTTATTGTTTATCATCAGGAGAACTGGTATCCCTGAGAAAAATATTGTGTTTAAGTTTGGTGTCATTTGACCTTGGGTTAATTATTTTATTAAGAAAAATATGCCAACTTACGTATGGGACCAGAGAAAAACTGGATTTTTCAAAATAAAGTTTGAACTGAAAATTCTCTGAAAGTACCTTACTGATCAAGTTCTGTTTGGAAGTGAAGAAAGGTACAATACTGAAGTATCTTTCAGCAAAGTTTCACTGCAAAAGAATAAAGCATATTTTCATGAAGTTGGTTTAATTAACGAAAGTACACCTTACGTATGGGACATGGCTCAACTTACGTATGGGACATTTGTCTTTAGTGCACAAATGCATTCATGGGAATGACTTTAAATTTCCCCAATAGTGTCATATTCAGTTCCACAAATCGTGCTACAACATGTAACAAATGAAATAGACTTCTAAGTGGGTACTTTCCCGGTTCAGGAACCCAGCAAAAGCTAAAATAAAACAAATAAAAGTAATTACCAATTTACAATTAAATGTCTTAGTTTGGATTCCGTCATGCATTAACACTGTCCTCATGATGTCTACACATACAGATATAGTATACTGACACTCTATTTCTAGCCCATTTGTAATTACTCTAGTCAATATTTTTTCATCATATGAAAAAAAAATGAGCGAATTCTAGCTTGTGACCTTGATATAGCATACATGTACATGAACAATAACTAATTTGTAGTTTTGATAATTTCAACTTTAGAATCAAATGTCATGTACAATGTAATTTGCAAATACAGTTTGAAGTGGGTACTTTCAGTAGCTCTAGGCTTACCTTGCAAGTTGTCGAAGTTTTTATAAAGCTTTATAATTGTTTGAAATGCAGCACAAAACACAACAACAACAAGAGTACTTCATTTTGCTCTGTAATCATCATGTTTTGCCATGTGAATTTTAGCTGAACTGCAAAATCAATCAAATTTTAATGAAAGTTTTAGATTTTAAGGAGATAGAAGAATGTATGTACCAATGCTGTTTTTTTTTTTTCAAATTGCTTGGCTTCGTGTCTATGAAACCAAAGACGACAAAATTTGTGTTACTTTGTACATACATACATGCTTGTGTAGTGATACAGGAAAGATTATCATTTGCACATTCAAATCTAGATTTGAAACACTTAAGTAACTCACTGATATGCAAATTACAATTTTGAATAAATTCTAATAACCTCATTTGATCATACACTACCAGATTGCAATGTATGTTGATAATTGTGTAGATGTGGGGTACAAAGTAAGTATGAGTTGATGAAGGTGTCTCAGAGCACATCTGTCTCTTCAAACACAAAATAGAAAAGAAAATTGAATTTCCTATTTGTTTGTGTAATTTGTGTTTTTAGCACTCCAACCACAGAACCAGTATTGATATTGTGGTTTATAGCAAATGTAAACTACTGTATAGTCTTCATTTTACAGGATTTTCAGAAATCATGTTCATGACCTTGATAAGTCATGACATATTCTGAGGGTGAACAGTTGAAATATTAACAATCATATCAAAATAAAAAGTACAAGTGTATTCTCATAGGGTTTTTCCTTTGCTATCAACTCTAGTAATGACAAAGTTACCTGCTCACACCTTAAGTGATTTTTCTTTTCAGTAAGACCTATAATGTTGTCATTGATGCGCGCCATAAGCACAATTGTTTTGATTTCGCTTTTGAGGCTGTACAACCTGTGGTACATGCTGAACAGTGTACTGCACCTAAAATGACACTCAGAGAATCCCATTCTTGGACAAAGTCATTTTGTAGAGAGGTAAAGTTGAAAATGATAACTGAATTAAGAAAATGTCCAATATCAAAATGTTAACGGGGAATGTTAATTTAAGACCAGCTGCACAGCCTGTAATGAAAATAAGAAAATACAAGTATAAATGAATATTCTTTATTTTCCTTTCTTAATTATAGAATGACTCAATAATGCTGTTCTTACACTCTCCCTGAGGTCAACTGAGTAGGAGAGGCAGATATATAGACATATCCTTCAGAGTAGGTGCAAAGATAACCATTAACCAAACATATGTAAGGACATAAAGCATCCATGTCAAAAGGCGGTTTTCCCATTCACTTTGCATGTAATGTCCCATACGTAAGGCATTTGTCCCATACGTAAGCAAACTTTAATTAGTTATAAGATGAAGGACTAATTAAATTTCCTCATTTAGTTTTGCTAATCTGGGGTTGAAATGAATAAATTAGAACTTCCTAAAGTATGATTGGTCAATGTTACAAATCTTCAGAAAAAACTTAAAAAAACATACTCAAATCCTTACGTATGGGACACTATGTTCTGGGAAAGTGCATAATTTGCATAATTAATGTGCTGACCTTGTCTTACCAATTGCAGATTATACTAACTCATACAGGGGTCATGTCCATAAAGGAACTAGGTCAAGGACAAATTCAACTGATTTTAGATGAATATTTATAATTTGTCCCATACGTAAGGTTTGTTTTTGATTTATGCAAATCAAGGCCATATTTCTTGCATAAATTTGCATAATTCAATATTTTCTTTGCTGGAAATATATGATTTAACTCTTTGGCTACAACATGATATCAATAACTTTTTGATAAAATCAAGATGAATTTTGAGCATCTGAGGGGACATTATCTTGGACTTGCCCATGTACATGTATTACTTGATGGAGATTCTCTTGGAAATTTCCAGCCAGAAGGTCAAAGGTCAAAGGTTAAGGATCAAAGGTCAGGTTTAAATGAAAAAAAAATATTTTGTACTGTAATTACACTCTTTCTTCATACCTTGAAAATTATACTCAATGCATAAACTTATAATAAGGTCGGTCAGAAGTCAAGTAAAAATTTTCAATTCCCCAAATATGTGTACCTGCACTCTTTAATAGACAATTATAGCAAACCCAGTTCGTGGAAAGTGAACATTCAAGATATTTCTGACAAACCTGTTATTTCGATATTTTGCCAGTTATGTGAAACTGTCATCACACATTGTCAAGACATTGTACTATACACCTATTGGAGAATCATGCATTATGGCGGAGGCATCAGTCGCCGTAGCGACATTTCTAGTTTTTTATGAAAATTCCGTTGTGTTAATCCCAAATTGCCAATTGTTTCTGAGAGATAATATAATCACATTCCTGGAAATTAAAGATTTTGTACCCACTGCAATAAGAATGATATTGGCGATGAATTTCATTACCTTTTCATTGCAGCCTCTTCAATGAACAGCAAAAGAAATACTTAATAAGATATCACAGGAAATTCCAAAAATGAAGGTGGATCAATTATCTAATTGTGAAAAGAGGGCAGTTCTTTCTAGTTCATTAAAAAAAAAAAAATCTCAGCTACGATGTACAGCTGTACAGCTGTACATGATTCTTCATGTTACCAGTATATCTGATAAGGCCTGAAAATTGAGTGCTTTTAAAAAGTGGATATAATCGTCTAGATCACTTGGGCATCCACACAAAACCGTACTGTGTACGTTGCTTATGTCAACACCCAGGCCAGATGCAATGGTAGCTATCAGAACTCTGATTTCACCATCTGTTGCTAACATGCTGTCAACAATTTCCTTTTGGATATCAGTTTCCATGTTCTGGTGGTACATATAAACTGATTAACATACCTGTGGCAACCTCCTGGAAGCAGTGCCATAAAGGTCGCATACACATTACTGCACATTTTTCTTATCATCCTTTCACAACATGCACCATGGATCTTCAAGTCATCTGCCAGCCACTTGAACATTGTATCTAAATCTCTTGCAGCAGACTTGACAACATGTTTTATATTTTGCTTGTCCGGCAACTGATTTACCCACACATAATTGCGAAGACCACAGTTTTCGATGATACCGCTACGCACATCTCTGGTTGCAGTGGCTGTCAGGGCAACAGCGGGACTGACGACTTGAGTTCCGATCGTAATTCACCAAATTTTCCATACACTGCTCGAAATGCTTTGGTGTCTCCAGATGCAGTCCCCCTATTTGAAAAATAAGAAAAAAAAACAGTAAGATTAAAATAAAAAACATTTTCTACATTGCACATGTGATTTTAAGGGATTGTAAGGGAACATAATGTGTAAACGATTGTAACAGATACGCCGAGAGAGGGCGGAAAGAAGAACAAAAGATGGCGACTGTCCTCAGAGGACCTATGTTGACGATTCGATATCGAAGACCGAATTAAAGTATTCAAAAGGCAAACCCTGTCTGGTTCTAGTGTCATTCCCTGTTGTGCAAAGTTGTCCCCTTTCAGGATGAGTACACTTGCATACTGAAGCATGTTCCTATTTGAGTTTTTTCTCAATGTACATTCACATGAAGAATTAGTCTGTGGGCCACAGCGTGTATCTCGATTGCTCCTCTGTCTGTGTAGAGGAGCAAAGCCGACGAGACACAGGCTGTGTCTCACAGATTAAAGCTAAGGCAGTAGGCCTATGTGTAATTGCATTTGTATGCGAGAAAGTTACAGTAGTTACTGTACTGTACAAAACAATTAAACCAGTGCAGTTACGGTGTTACCAATTTATTGCAATTACACAGGATTTGACTCAGCTCAGTACACCTAGGAACACTCACAAGAGTAGTACTGTAGTAGAAGCCTGACATGTGTTTACCCTACCCGGCCCAGAGGCCAGACATTTAACTACATTTAGTTTTACAATCATTTTTTTTGTTGTTGTTCAACTAGGGGCCTACAGTTACAGTTTGTAATTCAAGACAAGAGACACGTAATGAAAGTTGCCTTGACGAATCATTTGTAGAAACTGGATAGATCTAACGTTAAATGATTAGCTTACCATTAGGCCGCTTGAGTCTTCGACTTTGTCACGCAGGCCAAGCAAGATCCATACCATAGCCTGCTCATCTGGTCCGAAATTAAAGACTTCAAAGGCATGACAAGAGCCACAGCTTTCGGAGAGTCTGGTCCATCATGTAGATCTAGTTTGCGAAGAATATCAATGCACAACGGTGCAGCTTGGAAGTTGGAACACCACACTATTGCCGAAACCAGTCGGCATGGAGATAAACAAAATCATGAGTCTATGACCACGCACGGAGAAACGAGTACGTGTAGTAGGGACTTCTAAGTTCTGGTTCTGGTTCTGCTGCTGCTCCCCGAAACCGTCAACGAATCCAAGCTCCTCAGTAGCACATTGCATTGAATGCTCTTCTCATTCTCACTGTCAGAAAAGCGACGCGGAGACGCTGATGTTGACATCCATTGATCATGTAAACAAGGTTTGGAGGAAATACTTGAAATGCTGTACAGATTTTGGTCGGAAAACGCAAGACTCGGAATCAATACGAAAAGCACATTTGTTGCACAAGCTGTATGCGTTACACGCGGTCCGGGGGATCCCCGATCGAGAAGTAAAAGCCACCTCGAAATTGACATGTACGATAAGTCACGATGCTTTAAATGAGCGAATATCATTTCTACACGTATTTATCAATTTTTTTATTTGTAATTTTTGAATTATATTTTTTTTTGTCGAAAAATAGATTTAAAATGCTGGTTATTGTGATATTTATAATTCAATTTATAACAGTTATGGAAACGAGTAGAAGTTAGTCTTAATCTTACGCACGGTTTATATACGTTCTCATTTCATTCTCCTCTTATGATCTCTAAGATATATCATTAGAGCAATTTTTAATAAAAAGAAAAATAATTTTGAAATTCCATCAGTATATGGAGAGATTAATACAAATATTGGCGTAAAATACGTATGTTATATTGCTACCTCCAATATACCTGTTTGCAATAAGACTACAAGATTAGAGATCGATCGACTTTTTTCGATCCCACAGATTGCCTGCTGGACGCGATCTCATCGACCAATCAGGATGCTCGAAATGAATGAGGGGATGGGGGTGGGGCCAATTTTTTCCGAAATATTTCGGGGAGACTTGGCAAACCAGACTGGACTGTTTTGGAGGTCGAGATGCGTGCGTGCGCGGCAAATTAATACAAGAGCGTACTGTGGGGCATACGCGTGCTGTAGCGGTGTGTGCGCGCGGTAAATCATCACGCAAAACAGTCCAGGCAGTGGACTATAGTGAGGCAGGTGTTCTGGTGCATCATGCTACTGATTTTATAAACCATGCCACATGAAGAAGAAAATGTTTCATTGAATTTGAAGCTGTACATTACATACAAGTAGATTTAAACAAGTGAAGGATATTTGACAATATTGTGATACTTTTCTAGGTTTTGCACTGAGGTACTTTAGGTCCCTAAGCTTGCACATTTGAACCTTTGTCTGTTTCAGAAGCAGTTAAGGCTTGCTTTTGCCCAGCTTGAATTGCATGGTCTATGGATGATGTTGCCTTTCGAAATCAAGTGTAGTAGAACCAAAAACAATAGGCTTCCTGTTGACAATGCACAAGTTGAATATTAATTCTAAATCCGGAGGAGTTTTATGTGCATATGTGTCCTTGTTCATTTGGTGATGGGACCTCTGAGTTAGTTGTGCAGTAGAGTTTTGTAAGGTTGACTCATGACACACCTTGCTGACTCCACCTCCATTGCCTTGACAACAGGATGATGAGAGTGCATCATGTCTGACAGATGGAGAGCCGACAACATACTGGGAGAGTGACGGGAGGCAAGGCCAGCACTGGATACGACTCAGGATGAGAAGAGGAACCATCATCAAGTGAGTCTTTCAAGTGGGATTCTCAATCCAAAACAGTTGAAGAATTACAGAGCTGCTCTTGCAGGCGCTTTACCTGATATCACAATGCATAGTTTCTCCACTTCATTTGCGCAATATGCATCAACACGATGCATTTTCTTCTATTCTTAAGCATTTCTCCTGGACCCCGAAACAATGTTGATGTTCAATGAAGATTGTTAGAGGTTTTCATTTGTTGTTTTTGACTTGGTATTTTGTACTAGAGCAATAGCAGTATCGATGAACTGAACAGTTAAAACTTTGTCAGTCTGTTTAAAGTCTTGCTGGTCTTCATGATCCAAAAGAGGATTTTTTTTAAAGCCTTTGTTTAAACAAATACATGTAGTAAACTGTTATTGACACAAACTGTGTTCAATTCTGCAAAGTCTAGTTTTGCCATAAGAGATAGATCAGATTGTGCTCCTACCAGCAGCATCAGTTCGCTGCATAAAAAGCAGCATTTGAAATGGCTTCTTGACTAACCAAAGCCAAAACCTTATCTTTTGAATGAAGTCTGCATTGCCTTTGTTTGACTTCTTCATTATTCATCTGAACACAGGAAGCTGTACATCACGGTCAACGCCCACGACGATAATTACATGCCGACCCACGTGGTGGTGATGGCGGGTGAGGTGGAAAATCTAATGAAGCTGAGCGACATCACCATAGAACAGTAAGGGTCTCCCCTCATTGTTGCAGAGCACAATAGAAAATATCAACCGAATTGTGTTTGATAATATAGCAGTAGTATATATAGTACTATTGGAGGGTAGATGTAGTGGAAGAAACTATGATAATCGATACAAATTGTGACTGCAGTTATAATTATTATTATTGTTGTGATTCTGATAATGGTGTCAATTATGATGATTATTGTTTTTGATGTTATTATTTTTGTCAATAATCATCAGTATCATTGATATTGTTACTTCATGTATTCATAGTGTGTAGACAGAAAAGATATTCACTAACTAGTGAAAATTTCTAGTTGGACACCCTGGCATTAGTACTAGTACTGGTACTCAAAAACACTGTGTGATGGCAATGACTTTCATCATTATTGTTCAACCCATCATAAATGTCCAGAGATGAATTCACTATCTGACAGTACTTATCAGAGAATAGTTTGAGGATGACCATACTTAAATGAATAAGATATTGTTCTCCTAACAGAAAATGTAGAATCTCTCTCTTTTTTTTATGCCTCCGCCACGAAGTGGTGCCGGAGGCATTATGTTTTCGGGTTGTCCGTCCGTACGTCCGTCTGCATTCGTTTATGCGATAACTTGAGAAATATTGACTGGAATTTTACCAAACTTGGTCCAAGTATAAAGTATGATGGGGCAATTACTTGATTAGATTTTGGGTGAAATCGGCCAAAGGTCAAAGGTCAAGGTCAAATCATGAAATTGTATCCATTTACGCGATAACTCAAGACTGGATTGAGCAAATTTCACCAAACTTTGTCTGAGGATGATGTATGATGGGACAATTACATGATAGTTTTTTTAGTGAAATCGGACAGAGGTCAAAGGTCAAAGATCAAGGTCAAATCCTAAAATTTACCTGTTTACGTGATAACTCAAAACTGGATGAAGTAACTTTCACCAAACTTGGTCCAAGGATGATGTATGATGGGGCAATTAGTTAAGGAGATTTTAGTGACATTGGCAAAGGTCAAAAGGTCAAGGTCAAATGCTAAAAATGTTGCTATTTCCCCCATATCTATGCAATGCCCAAAGGTATTTTATTGAAACTTAGTGTAGACATGTACTACTGCGTAAAGATTCTCCAGAGAGAGTTTCATGTCATAAGGTCAAAGGTCAAAAGGTCAAAGGTTAGGTGAAAATGTTGCAATTTCACTTTTCTCGCAAATGGTTTAATGTATCTTCATAGAACTTGGTACATATGCATGTACTGACTGGCAGGGATTATCTAGGGAATTTAGGGATCATGGGTCAGTATGTAGTCAGGGGTCAAAGGTCAAGGTCAACTCCTCAAAATTTTACTGTTTCCCTCATATACTAGTGTATATTCAATGCTTGCATTATTAGTTTTAAAACTTAATATATACATGTTGTATTACCTAATGGAGATTCTCCGGGAAATTTCCAGAGGTCAAAGGTTAAGGATCAAAGGTCAGGTTTAAATGAAAAAAAAAAATCTATTTTGTACTGTAATTACACTCTTTCTTCATACCTTGAAAAGTACTCAATGCAAAACTTATAACAGGGTCGGTCAGAAGTCAAGTAAAAATCCTCAATCCCCCAAATATGTGTACCTGCACTCTTAGACAATTATAGCAAACCCAGTTTGAGGAAAGTGAACATTCAATACATTTCTGACAAACCTGTCATATCAGTATTTTGCCAGTTATGTGAAACTGTCATCACACATTGTGAAGACATTGTACTATACACCTATTGGGAGAATCATGCATTATGGTGGAGGTATCAGTCGCCATAGTGACATTTCTAGTTTAAAATGTGATTTTCAGGGTATTGGTACACTTTAACATAAATGCACAGGAAGGATAGTACACTGTTAGCACAATTCCCGCCATGGTGTCAATCTTATGGTAGTGCTCTGATCCAGCACCTTACAATGCAGCACATCTATATGAAGGTCTTGGTTTCACTTTATTCAGACTTCGGGAATTTGTGATGATGTGTGCAAAGGAAACAAGCCAAATAGCTCTAACACACACACACACACACACACACACACACACACACACACACACAAAATCCAACTCAATAAATTGTTGATGGTTTTGCAAGCTCTGTTTGATAGCCAACTGTATGTTTTCCATCTGAAGAGGGCTGCATACCTCTACAGAGTTCATAATAACAAGCAATAAGTCATTGAACTGTACATGTCTTTCAAGTATTGTTCAATGGTGTGATCTTTCTCCATTGGCTGGTTCAATCAAGTAGCATACTGTACACATGAATGTATGCCATTTTTACATGTATGCATAAAATTTGCTATATATGAATGACCGCAGATCTGACACCGTAACAGAATGCCTGATCACATTTATATATTCATATATAATAATATATATATTCACATACATTGTATATATTCATATATTCATATAATCATATATTCATATATTCATATTATCATATATTCATATATTCATATAGTCCTATATGTAGTATGGACCTGTTGATCATTTGTGATTATTTGTAATTATTTGTAATTATACAATTACAGACAAGCCTGATTTCACATAGACCATGTACAAAGTACAGCCGGGCCAAAGGCGGGGCCTAAGGCCGGACCCAAGGCCACGGGCCTTAGCCCGGAACCAGGGGCCCAGAGCCCAAGTGGGCCCAGGCCCAGGGGCCCATAGCCCAAGTGGGCCCAGGCCCAGTGGCCCAGGGGCCCACGGGCTCACAGGGCCCAAGGCCGCGCCGAGGCCAGGAGCCTAAGTGCTGGCCCAAGGCAGGGGGCCCAGCCAGGGGCCACCAGACTGGTACCACTAAGAGTACCAGTCATGACTTGCTGTGATAATGATGTGACAGGCCTGTGCATACACATATTATGTAAATACACTGTACAGGGCTGTGCATATTATGTAAATACACTGTGCACTAACTATACACAGTCATGACTTGCTGTGATAATGATGTGACAGGCCTGTGCATACACATATTATGTAAATACACTGTACAGGGCTGTGCATATTGTATACACTGTACACTAACTATACACAGCCCAGTCGCTGTATATATAAATCGCGACAGGGCTGCACCTGAGCAGCCCACAACACAGAGCAAACACAAAGCAAATTTTACGATTGCATTTAGTTTTGATACTTGACATCATTTTTTGTCACCTCAAATGCATCAAAGACAATCTTTATTCATGAGACTTCATACCGTACCTGTTTTCCTGGGGTTATTTGTGGGAATTCTCCGATCTGGGTACTATTCGCAAATCTAACAACGTGAAAATATCAACTCCTGATCATGTAACGTGCATGTGTACATTTCTGTGGTCACTGCTGTATTCCATGAACATGAATTCAACAACTACTGTTATATCCTGTAATATGAGCTGCCAGGACAAAACTTGCATACGCTCTGATTCTGTATAGCAATCACTTTCAAAGCAATGTATTGATACATTTCTGCCAGCTAAAAATTCTTAAATATCGGTTCACCCATGTGAACGGGTACAGAAACTGAAGCCTAGGTGGTGGGTTAAGCAGAATTGCTGCTGTCCTTACAGTCCCACTCATATGTTTTCATGTTAATCTAATGCTAGTTTGTGGCAATAAGAGAGTGTGCCAAGCAGTTTGCCAAGCAGGGATTCAGCTGGATGTCGAGAGTGATTAGCCATTCTGATACTTGAATTTAACAATGCCATTTAACAATTCCATACCACCTAAAACCCCAACCCTATCAGATTCTTTAGAATTTCTGCTATCAAAACAATGATAGGATAATCTGCAGATAAAGTAGATTTTTTCTGTCACAAATCTGCTGTTACTGTGTTATTACCTCTGCCCAGGGGGAAGGTTATGTTTTCGTTACCGTTGGTTTGTTTGTTTGTTTGTTTGTTTGTTTGTTTGTTAGTTAGTTAGTTTGTCTGTGTGCAAAATAACTCAAAAAAGTAGGTAATGAATTTGGATGAAACTTGCAGGAAAGGTTTAGATTGATACAAGTAACAGATGATCAAATTTTGGTAGTGATCTGAGAATTTTGGAGGAATTTATGAAGGATTTTTGATATTTTGGCAGGTAGGGTCAATGAACTTGGGAGTTCAGGCTGCGCGTATTTGAGGTTTGCATGCGCGCACTAGTGCGTGCTCTAGTTTCTGCTAGGGCGAGGCGCGCTGTGCAGCTGAGGGTTTATGACGTAACAAAGGCTTCTATATTGGGAAATTGGGCGACTTTCAGCGCACAATGCTATAAGTATGTATGGGTGGAAATCACTTCTATGGAAGAACAAGATCAGTGGTGGAATGAGCTGCATGCTTGCCGGAGGTCTGCGCTCTCAGAGTGCTTCTGTAGTTTTGAATGTCTTCCTCTGTGAAAAATGTGAAATCAATGAAAGGAAAAAATATGGTACCTGGTAAATATTAATAGCTGTGCACATTATTCACACATGTACTATACAATGTATGACAGTAGCATATATTCACTCACAAAAAAACACTGATACATGTAAAGGAGTTAAAGAATCAGCAGACATAGTTTTACAAGATGTATTGCAGAGTTCAATTAGTATTAGTATTATTATTATTATTATTATTATTATTATTATTATTATTAGTAGTAGTAGTAGTAGTAGTAATAGTAATAGAAGTAGCAATGATAATAATAATGATAATAGTGGCTACTTGTATAGCGCACAGGTCCGCTTTTTAGTGCTCATGGAGCTTCATAAATGAAAAGATAGATATAACACATGTTCAAGCTTGACAACAGAGAAGAAAATGGCAAACAACAACAAACACATACCAGATAAAGAATGCAATTGTTCCGAACATTATAGACTGCAATTATAGTCCTCAGTGTGAGAGGAATAGGTAACATTTTGAAGTTTGGATTTGAATGTTTCTGTAGATGACAATTATAGCAGTACACACAGAGAAAATGTTCCAGTTAAAAGAGGAACGTAGTCATACAAAGTGTATGTATTTTCAATCTTTCATATCCATATGCAATGGGCATAATAGACTCATTTGCATATCATTTGCATAGTATGCTATCATGGGGTGTGAAAGTATGCTGAGTGTTGACATATAGGTCATCCACTCATTGTATCCCCCGAACAGAGTTCGGAGGATGCTATGGATTTGGCCTCGTTGCGCCGCGTCCGCCGCAGAGATTTTCTTGTGAGCACTCTACTGGCTGCAGTTCTTCTTAGATCATCTTCAAATTTGGCATGAAGGTGTGTTATGGTAAAACGAAGACGCCTATTGTTTTTGGTGATGGTGCCCTCGCTTGTTCCGTCTTTATACATGAAAAAGTAAATTTAACAGGGTCTGTTTGTGTGTGCGACGCTGGCCTTGCTTCGTGACCAATTTTTTTTTTTTATGCCTCCGCCAACGAAGTGGCCGGAGGCATTATGTTTTCGGGTCGTCCGTCCGTCCGTCTGTACGTCCCATTTTGTTTTTGTCGATATCTCAAGAACCGTGTGGTGGTTTTACATCAAACTTGGTATGAGGGTATATCCTGGGGGGATAATACTTTGTTTGGATTTTAGGGTCACGGGGTCAAAGGTCAAAGGTCACAGGTTATTTTGTGAAAAAAAAAGGTTGAAAATTCATGTTTTTCTCCATATCTCGCAAATGGTTCAAGGTATCTTCATGGAACTTAGTATATATGTTTGTTCCAATGGGCAGTGATTATCTAGGGAAGTTGGGGGGTCATGGTTCAAAGGTCAGGGGGTCAAAGGTCAAGGTCAACTCCTCAAAATATCACTACTTTCCTCATGGTTATGCAATGCCTGAAGGGTTTTTTTTTTAAACTTGATGTATGCATGTATTACCCGATATATATTCTGTGGGAAGTTTCTTGCCAAAAGGTCAAAGGTCAAGTGAAAGTGTTGAATTGCACTTTTTCCTCCATATCTCAAAAGTAACTCAAGGTATCATCATGAAACTTACATATTTATGCATGTTCAACCTAACAGTGATTCTCTTTGGAACTGTGAGGTCAAAGGTCAAAGGCCAGGTTTAGATAATGCTATTTTCCCATTTGATACTGAAATTATACTTTTTCTCAATACCTTGAAAATTACTCAATGCATAAACTTATAAAAGGGTCAAAAGTCAAGTAAAAATCATCAGTTCCCCAAATACCTGCACTCTGACATTTTTAATCATTCATCCAATTGAACCTAGTTCTAGGAAAGTGAACATTCAGCACATTTGTGGCAAACGTGTCATTTTAATATTTTGCCAATTGTGTGAAACTGTCATCACACATTGTCAAGACATTGTACTATAGACCTATTAGGAGAACCATGCATTATGGCGGAGGCATATCAGTCGCCGTAGCGATATATCTAGTTTTCTTTTTTTTTGGGGGGGGGGGGTTGGTGGGGTGGGACTAAGTTGGCAGAATTGCTTTAGACAAAAGATCGAGTGATGGTAGGAAATTTAAGATTGAAGGAGTTTTGATGGCATGTAGTCACTCTCCTTGTGGCATCTAATCTCACCCTATGCAGGACCTTCTCTGGTGACATGTGTATACTAGAAGACATGACACAGTTCTACTCTACAATTGAAATCAGAATAAAGGCATGCAAAGGTAAGACAGCAAGACAATGGCTCAATTTTAGCTGTAAAAACTATCAGCTTCCATTCACAGTTGAGAAGGGGGGGGGGGATAGTGGTCAAGTGTTTATCACAGCCTTCCGGCTGCATAAGGTGTAGAGCAGTAGCGACCAGATATGGACACTTGCCAGAATGAGTAATTTGTGGCAAGCACAGTTGGTGCAAAAGAAGGAAAGAGAAAGGTGGAGAGAGGAAGAGCAGAACTTATCATTGTATTTGTGTGGCGCTCCGACAAAATGAGTCATAAGTCGCACGGGGAGTTTTCCCGTAATGAGCCGAAAATGAAGGGGAAGCACTACTCGGGTCAAAATTTTTTTATGACGGATTTTGATTCCTTTATGTTTTATCTGTTTGTACAGAAAATTTCAGCGTGTGAAAATGAGTACAAGTGTCCCAAATCACCGTTTTTCTGAGACAATTTTTTTCGGTTACATTTTTTTCGAACGCTCGCCTTTGCGTTGCGTTTCGCACCTATTGTTCTTGCCAGATCGAGACTCCGCCTCCGTTGCTAGGGTGTATGCTAATGAGGCATTGCTCTTGACCCCTTTGAAGACAAAACAAAGCATGGTGCGCGCGGCGGCGTCGGCGGCCAAGCGGCGAGGGCTATAGAATTACGCAATAATAGTGAGCTGACCAAGGCTATTGATTGCATGACCAGCGAGTTTCGTTTGATACATGCACTCCATTTCAATGAGTGGTGATTGACATGACGCACAAATCGCACTGAAAAAAATAATTCCAACGAACGATCACGCAAAATTTATGATACTTTTTCTATGAGCTAATACAATGATCACATATCGAACTCGAAACCTTTTTTATGCATGTGTGTACTTTTACAACGGTTATTAATTGGCCTCATTAATGAATTTGTTCAAATAATCATAACTTTCGTTCCCTGGTATGTGACTTGCTGTTTAAAGTTCATCTCTGGAGATATAGTAGGGCCTAAGTTGTCAATTATTCTCGCTTTTATAAAGTCGACAATTTGTGTGATAATTCGCCAAATGTATGTAATGCGTACTATTATTTCCCTGGTTAATGAAACTTATTGCCTTATTACTTATGATGGTTTGGGCCGTGACGGCATGGAGAGAAATAGGAAGACAAACATTATTGATGCCCAGATAGCTCGTGTTCCCTTTGGAGGATATTCTGACTCTAGTCATCTGTGTATTTTTTTAGAAGTAGGACCTATTTGAGAAAGGGACAGAAAGCTGTGTCGCTACTCAAAAGTGTGCTTCTTCATTTTGTTTTGTTTTTTAATCAGAATGTTTGTAATGAAAGCTGTTTGCCGTGTATTGCGTGTAGCTGACATGTGAGAGGTCAAGTCTGCAAAGAATTGGGACAATTGGGTTGGCTAACAGCTTTGCCAAGTAGCAGCGCTAATTGCCCATTGAATTGCGTATTCTGAGGAATTTCGAATGAAAGAACTCGGACGGCAATGTTCACGCCTTGAATCCGAGTAAACCCCGCATCAACGAAGCCTTAAACAATGAAAGGTAAGCTTCCTGCTATCAAGGGGTGGATAATCACGCAACCAGTATTCTTTCTTCGCCATTGATAGCAGAATCAATGACGGAATGGAGCAACAGTGTTGGAGGATCGGCATTATGTCTGCTAATTTGTAAAGGAATTTTTCAGTCTCCTTTTGTGTTCAGAACCACAGTCAGTGACGCTAACTTACTCTATCTCCTACAAGCTATCGTTACCATCTTAAAACGTGAATTTTATGAAAGGCTAAAAGTGATCACGGAATCAGTTCTTCCGCGTGACACATGCAGGCTTTTATAATAGCATACCAAGCTTAAATCGTTTACCTGTATAGAAAGGGCGGGGATACACACTTATCGCAATCATCCGGATTTGAGAGTGATACACTCTACTACTTTTCGTCATCTTTCCCCCGACAAAGACCATGGTAATTCAAAACAAACAAACAAACAAACAAACAAACAAACAAGCAGTTGATTTATATCAGAACGTAGAGATTTTTTTTTGTGTGTGTTTCATGTATGTATAGATCATCTCTTGATGTATAGTAGGCATTTGTTGTCGTTTTTACAGCGTTTCCTAATAAATGCCTATAGCGAAAACCCAACAAAACTTCTATCAAGGAGGGAAGGGAACTTAAATTTAAATATCACATAGTTTACAGAAATCAGACATGTAAATAAGGCAATCATATACATCCGCACGGCCGATTGTAATCTCTTACTATGATTATCAAACATGATCGCCTGCATTTACGTGCTTTTTTCTAATTTCTTGAACTTTGCCTCATTTTCTCTCTTTTTTTTTTAACAATTGCTCGAAACATTTAAAAATCGTAACACAGTCTGCTATCCCACAACATAATATTCCATTTGATTTGTCACTTATTGTTGGTCGGGTGACGCCAAATGTTGGAATCTCGAGCGATGATACACGGCATTTTGTTTGTTGGTTTTCGTCTCATCGCTCAAAAGAATTTTGACAACGATTACAAGACATAACTGATGGTTTACAGAAGTGATCATCAATTCAGTAAGGATTAGTCAAGTCATGAATTCACTTTACCCATGACTGTCTAATCGAACTACGACATTGTTTGGGTAACCGCGCCTTTTTATTCTCATAGTTCAAACTAATTCTTGACATAATCAAAACAAATAATTCTTTATTAAATTTCTCAAAATACTCAATAGACGGCCTAAGTCAAAACTTTCTACAAAGATTGCCTATACGGCAATCTTTACTAGCCTAAACAAGTTTTCTAGAGCTATCAGTTCCCCCTATTACAAAGACTTCGATCGCGTTTTGAACTTGTATCGAACTACTTTCAAAACAGCTATTACCTTTGTAGTTCGATTAATAAACCAGTCTTTTGAATTCATAACCAACATTCGTAATCGTAACAATACAGTAACATAGTACTGCATGTCAATAAAAGTTGGAAAATGTAAATGCTATAATAGTAGCGCAAAAAAAAAATGAGTAACGATTATCTTCATACATTCTAATTCCTAGTGATGTCGCTACGAAAATGACACATGGTTTGGTTCAAGCAAATAAAAGTAAAAAGGAATGGGATATACTTCTAATGATAGCAACACGCCGTACAATGCATTTCACTGTATTTTGTAACATTTGGTTACGTTTCTGTGCGCTTTACGTATACGGAAAATAAAAGGCAGATTGGTGCTATTAACATGCTAACACGCAACGCATTCAAAATGTTTTTTGAAATACACCGTATACAATAATATAATGTTTTAGTATACGGTTTGAAACTTTGAATTTGCGAGTCCTTTATGAAATTATGAGCAGGGTTATTACATTATCAAGCAAAAATTAAAGTATTTAGGGATTCGGATTTGCGCAGGAGACTAACAGTGCTATACATGGCGATCGTTCGCAACAGAGACAATCCTCTTCAATAGATATACAATGTAATTCTGTTTTCATGAATTGAAAGAGAAACGAAAAGAAGTCAACTTTTTAACTTCATTTAGCTTTCTCACCAATTGAACTTGATTTGATCTGCCATGCATGATATCGCTGTGTGCTCTATTAATTATATTAAATCATTTAATCGGCGTGCTTGTTTTTTATGCAGAATATCACAGGTAAGTTTAATTCATTGAAGTTCATAATGTTTGTACATATGGCGTGTTCGTTGTTTTCTATTTTCATTTTTATAATATATCACGTGTCCATTATCTGATTCTGACCACGAAAATATGGCGACTGTTTAAATGCGGAGCATGTACTGGAAAACTGTAATGTCTCCTGCCAGTATAGACAAATTAATTTCTAGTCTATCCCCGCTTAAAATTGAAATGAAATTGAACAAAAAACAAAAAACAAAACGAAGTTCGACTTTCAGTAGATTTCAACCGTTTTGTATAGTGCCTGATTCATGTAATGGACACAATTCTTTAGCACATAAGCAATCACACAACTTTCGTGAATAGATGTGTCTTAATGATTGCATCTCATGGAAGAAAACTCGTCTCCTTGCCTGAATTTTAGCTTCTTCCTGTTCAAGCTCGCGTGAAAGAAATAGTTGAACATCAATCGCAATCATTAAGAGAGGCACATCCTCAGAAATAAGCACAGGAGTACTGAGACACACTACGAAATAAAAACGGGCCTTTTATTGCTATTGACAACGCATGACATTGAATTTTTTTTTTCCTTGGGGGAGGAGGGTAATACAATTGATTATTCTGAAGGTTCGTTAATCACACAATGAAATATGGTTTGCTATTGGCTTAGGTTCGTTAACAAGAAAATTAAATGCGGTTCCTTTCCGGTAGTTCCTTTACCCGAAAGTAATCAAGCAATCATTTTTTTTTTTCTGATAAGGTTTGTGAATGCAAAACGAAGGGAAGAAGGCCTAAGTATTAATTCCGAATATTTTTCAGTATTATTATTTATGATCCACCTCTCAAACGCAGAAAGATTGTAACTGCACATGTGATGTAAAAAAAAAAAAAAATCCGCTTAAGCTACAAGTTAATTGTTTTTTATATGCTATGCTATTAGAAAAGTGACTGAGAATCATTGTAAACCCAACGTGAAGCTGTCAAGCCTACATCAACCTTTGCTTCTGATATTTCTGATACTTCTGATAAGCGATAATTACTGTGCACGCAACGCCTATAAAGGAAATGTGCCTTTAATATGGCGGGAATTCATAATGTACGGTTGTATACAGCTGCAGCAGAAAAGACGCGAAAGCAGTTTTGGATGCTCTGCAACATTACGACCATGTGCGTAATTTGAGGGTTTTAAGTACACGCAAAGAACACGATCTCAAAAGACGACTATCGTTAATCAACTTCATTGACTTTTTCTACCGATGCTGTCTTTTGAACCCCCGCTTAGAATAGGTTCTCAGGTTCTATTTGATAGGTATTGGTACTTGCTAAACGCATCCTCTTTAGTTTCCATTGACAACAACATGGGAGGAGAATGGAAGCGATGAACGCCCTCGCTAAAAGACGCTTCTCGTAAGACGCATTGCGTGCCCGCCTACAATAGGTTCTCAGGTTCTATTTAGGTATTGGTACTTGCTAAACGCATCCTCTTTAGTTTCCATTGACAACAACATGTATGGGAGGAGAATGGAAGCGATCAACGCCCTCGCTAAAAGACGCTTCTCGTAAGACGCATTGCGTGCCTTCTTTTCTTTCTACTGTTTCCTATTGTTTGTGAGTTAAAAATTGCGGCAAACCACAACGCAGCCGACACACAACGCGTACCGACTCATTCATGCGGCGGCAGCGGCACGGACACAAACGCGCCGAAGTTTACATTCGGGCTGCCGTATTGGTCAGAATCGTTAATGATAGACCTGTCCTGCGATTGGTTGATTATCTTACATACCCAAGCTATCGCCTTATACGGTAGTGCGTGCGATGGAGCGTAAGCGCCGTCGCTAAGCAGGACAGTTGTATTGTTTCGTCCCGTGAAAGAAACAGGTTGTGAGCATGAACATAGCCTGAACTTTGAGAGCGATTTTCTCCGTTATTTAGAAAATCAACTGACATAACAAACGTGGTTAATATTCGTTTTTATGATCTATAGGGATGTCGAAATGAGTTGTATTACATATCAGTGTAAAGCTTAGAGTCTGTAGAATTCACTTATAGGCATAACTACGATTTCATTTTTTGCGACTTTTGACTCATTCCGACGGAGCGCCACACATTTGAACTACAAGCGGAGGGCCCTTTTTGTAGTCTGCACTGAGGTAAGAGCAGATTTTGTCATAATTGACGTAGCAGTTATTGCAGCCAGACATCAGTGTTCAATTAAAGCACACACTCAACAGACTTGAAAACATGATTGAAAACATTGATGATGATGATGATGATGATGACGATGATGATGATGATGACAATGATGAAGATGTCAATGATGTTTAATGTCGTTGTCATCATTTTCATAGTCACTGTCATCAGTATCATTGTTATCATCATTTTGTGTATTTGTTGTATGACCATCACAATGTGTCCTTTGAAACACAACATCCCTCTATGACTACCACACTGCATCCTCTTTCATCCTTTGCAATTCCTTCTGATAATTGGACGACAATATCAATAGGAGTAGCATGATAATGTAAAGATGTAAGCCTGAGGACCCGAGTAATTTAGTTGGCTCTTTCCAGACCCCAGCTGCCCAACCTGGCGCTCCCATAATTCTTAATTGTATGATCTGATTTGATATTATGTAATGTTGATATTTGTGTTTGAAAGCCGAATAAATAATAAAAATAGATAGTCATAATCATGAATATTTGTGATTGTGTATATAATTCCAACAAATCCTTTGTGATGTATGCATTCTTTCTGCCACAGATGATGGCGTGGATACGAGGATACACGGCATCAAGATAAAGTCACTGAAGGAGAGAGATCTTGGTCTCAACATTGATCTCTTTGACAAGAAGGAGTTAGTGAGGTCAGTGATTTATGGTTGCAAAAAAAAAAAAAAATGTCCTTTGATATCAAGTACCAGTTTCTGAGATGAATTGCATGAAATTTCTGCATTGAAAAAAAAAAAAAAAAATTAGTAAAAGAAGATGTAAGGAGTGCTCAATCTCAATGTGTTCCAGTGGCATATGATTTCATCCTCTTGTAGATAAATGTAAAAAAACAAAAACAAAAACAGAAAATTCAACATGAGCAAAGCATTGTCGTGTTTGATATTAGGACATTGCATAATTTAATTGTGTGCAAAAGTGCCCAGTATAATCCTTGAACTTAGTGTTGCTTTTCTTGTTCATACTCAAGTTTCTGTATCATTTTATGGAAATGCTGCCAGTAACAATATTTCCAGGATAATGTCTCTGTGTATCATCAGATAAGCATGATATGCGGTCAATTTCAACAAACTAAAAAGGCTCAGTCTTTGCTAGAAATGATCCACTCATCTCTTTATTTCACCCATTTTGCGTTCCTTGATGGTATGTCATCACACTTTCCCTGTTCCGATTCTGATTCGCGCAGGTATCCAAGATTAGAGCTTGTGGACAAGGAGAAGCTATACAGAAGAGCACTAGTTCTACAAAGGTACATCTGTAATTGTGAAACCGCTTATGATGATCACATGTTGATTGGTTTTGTTGATAATTTATGACATCTGTTATCATCTTATACCGTGAATATTCGATGATGATGATGATGATGATGATGATGATGATAACTAGAATTATCATCATTATCATAACTATCGCAATGATCAGTATTTTCAGTATTGTGTGATAAACTGGAAATGTAATTTCCCATTTGAAGGAAAATAGATTGCTTTTCCAATGTAATCTGTGAATGTCCTGTTTGCCTTTAATTATTGCTGTTTTTCACCAGTCAAAAGTAGGAAAGAGTGATGGAATGTGAATGGAAGCCTTGCCCTTTTAGTTCCTAAATGAAGGACATAGCTGACCCTTGTTGCATGTGATGGTCATTATTCACAGATTCATTAAGCTGCTGGACAGCGTCATCCATTTCATCGTGCCAGCCTGGGAGTACTCTGTGGGGTCGTTCCGCTCCCTGGAGGTGGTCCGTCAGTTCTTGCCACTCTCTAAGAAGAGGAACGGTCTCATCTACCACTTCCTGAGTCAGTCTGAGACTGGGTGAGGAACCCATTCACAAACTCTTCCCTCATGTAGATGGGAATAAGAGTGTTGGGTAACTTGATGCATTCAAACAAATTTTGTGAGTCCTATGCAGGTAAAATCAATGCTGAATGGACAAGACAACAATGATGATCGATATTCTGTCATCTTTTTATATGGATGTGTCAGAGTCAACCATACACACAGCTTGGCCAACTTGGTTTCAGCTGGTCGCAACATGGCATACATTCTTTTGTTGCATTCTTGCCTAATGAAGCTTTGTACTCTCATAGTGCTACCCACTGGAGCAGAGTTGACCAAACTGTATAAATGGCACTGCAATGTGTGTGGATGTAGCGCCCCTTTTATAGTCAGATGCCATGGCTCGATACAGTGTTCTAGTATCCTTAAGATGTTTGCAGTTATAAGCAGTTGCCCCAATTGCACATTCCATGGCAATGACTGGAATGCGTGTGGCTGTCAATTTGCTAATGTGCTGACAGTTTAACCTCAAGTAAAGTTGCTATTGCTAAGATCTTGATCAAAATGGGGCATAGGCATAATGATTTCGAAAATTAGTGAGCAGAATATGGAGAAAAAAAAATGTCTTTAAAAAGAACGGTAACAAGAAGTCATATATAAAATGCAATCATTGCTTTTGCCTCTTAGTAGCTTTCTCTTGATAAGAGGTATCATTAATATTGCAAACAAGTGCAGAGAAGGTATGGTCAGCTACTATTAGCATAGTTTTGTTGTTTACTTTTTGTAGGAGGCCCTCTAGGATGCCCAAGCTGTATATCAATCGAAGAAGTGCAGCTGATCACAGGGTAGACCCATGTAAGGACCCCTCAGCCAAGAATGCCATCTTCTCTCAGGTGAAAACAGGGATATATGAAGTTCTGTTCTATTCTATTGATGTTGATGTTATTGTATATAATCTCTTTTTATGCATGTACAAAGTTATGGTTGTATGAATTCTTTTTGGTAACAGAGCGCAGAGCACCTTAAAAGGGCTTCAGTTTAAATATCTGATTTATAAAATGAATTTTTGCTATTTAAAAATGTTATACTTGTACTTGAGAGGAATGGTTAGGTAACATACTTGCCCATGTAGATGATAGTATTTTTTGTTGCTGTCAAAATGAAGATTTTTTACAATAATGTTCTTGCGAGCGTCTGCTTCAAAATTTTTGTTTTCCCCTGGTGCAGTGTATCAGTACATTAAAACAAAATTTATGAATGATTAGATTAAAAGATACAGTGTATGTGCCCATTCTTTCTTTGATAAGAACATGTAAATTATTTTGCCAATGTCTTTGCATGAACAATACTCTTGTTTATATTGTAAATGCCTCGGACACATGGGTAAACATATTTTGCTTAACACCTCTCCTTTACTTTTCTTCTCACTCATAAAGATGTATGAGGGGCTGAAACCCAAGGACAAGTATGAGAAGCCACTGGACTTCAGGTGGCCGCAGCAGTATGACCAGTGGTGGGAATGCAAGTTTCTCTCAGAGGGAATCATCGACCAGGGTGAGGTTCATGAAAAGATAATTCCATGCATCATTTGTTTGGTTTGGGATGCTGCACATGTCTTAACTGAAAGAGCACACGTGGTGTGTTTCTGTTTGGGCAGTACACAAATATTCTGTTTGTTAGAGAACTAAAGGTAGTTGCAAAATGAAGATGAGAGTGAGTGTGTTGGGTATTGATGAATTAAACAAATGGGAAGCGTTGGATATTACATGAAAATACTTTAAATCCATATTAACTGAGAATCATCTGTGCCTCTGAAGATTTTTTTAATCTTATTTTGGAATATACAATATGTTTTTACTATTCATTAAAAATGTGGAAATGGATGCACACTTCTACGATGGCAAATTTCTTGTCAGTAAACAAGCCAGTAAACAAAGTAACTGCTCATTTCAACTGATTGATAAATTGCCCTTCGTTGATGTAAATAAGCATGCAGCGAAGTGGGTATCATTATGATTTGTGGTAAAGTTGTTTTATTAAATACGCGGTACCAATGTACCCACTGTTAGGCAGAAGCTCTGTCGTCTAGAGGATATGATGCCTGTCTGGTAGTCAAGGGATCGTTTGTTCAAATTAATCCAACCCCAATATGTATGCTCATGATTTTTCATCACACAGCTTGTATCTAAAACACTGTATTATTAGTGCTTATTTACATCGATGAAGGGCAATTTGTCAATCAGTTGCAATACAAGAACTCAATGCAAGAATTTATTAATTTGAATTCATTGCTCCTCTGCTCTGTCCAATTGATTGACATGAAGGAGGTGGATTCAGGGACAGTCTGGCTGATATAGCAGAGGAGCTTTGCCCCACAGGAGGAGACGACCCCATCCCTCTTCCCTTCTTTATCAGGTCTCCAAACCAGGTGAGAGCGTCATAGTCTACCCACCAAGCATGGTGTGTCTGTGTTTGGATAGGCAAAATCAGGTGGTGGGGAATGTTTGTTGCTTGTGTGATGATGATAATAATGCTAAATCATATTTACATGGTACATTACAAACACACACACACACACACACACACACACTAAATTGAAGGGGAAAATATAGAGATAAAGGAAAATGGTTATAAGTGATGAAATCATGAGAGCAGTTAATCATTCTTTGATCCTGTTGTTTTTTGCTATTATCATTGATTCTCTAAAGACTGTAACTTCTAGATGACAGGCTGTGCAAACATAAAATGATTGGGTTATGGGACTGTAAGGGCAAAGGTCACAAGGAAAGGTCAAACACTGGAGATGCATTGCTTGTGTGAAAGCACAAGAATTGCTTGGTAAAATCTGATTTTACAGAAGGACGGTCCACAACACATTGAAATTATTTGAGGATATATCCAGTGAAGGTCAAAGGTGGAGGCCAGAATTGCTAATGATATCATTTCTGGGCTAAATGTGAAATTATTCTACAAGTAGCCAAAGAGACTGGCTCGAGATACCCCATTGGTATGCGCTATGAGAACTGGAATGATATTCTAGCGAGGCATGTTGTCAGAAGATACAATGTGGTGGGGTTTTGAACCCATCATTTTAAGGACTGTAGGGCAAAGAAAAAAAAAATGGATACAAATGTACATGTCTCTTTCATTTCTTCTTGGGCTGTAGAACAATGATGACTCCAACATCAACCGAGACGTGTACCTTCCCAATCCATCATGTCGACAATTTGCCAAGTATGAATGGATCGGGATGCTGATGGGTGCTTGTCTTAGGAGCAGAGAACATCTGGTAAAAGATGGGGATGTGTGTTTGTAGAGATTTTTAGGGATTTTATTCACAAATAAGGTGAGATAATGTAATTGGAACACCATTTTTGCCAAAATGATCTTCAAGTAATCTATCCTGAAATAGTGACGTTTGTGATCAGTTATATGGATGGTTGTTATATTTTTGTATACATCAGTTCAATATTAACAAAGTGAAAACAGTACTACCTAAGGATATATGAGAAATGATTACATTACTTGCTAGTAATATTTTTTCAATTTGAATTTTTGCACAAATTTGTTTGTACAACTGTACCAGTCCCATCAGTCCTCTGTTTGTTTTACGCCTATGAACTCTGTCGCTATGTGTGTACCTCCACCGTCATAAAAGTGTTTTTTTTTTTTTTAAATATCGCAAACCATTCACTTTGTGATATGTATAATGCCTTTTTTTGTGTGTGTGTGTGTATATTCATGACTTGTTTAGGCCAAAGACTGGGCCCCTTTTTTTACTGGACACGATTTTGTCTTTGAAACAATAAATTTCACAATTGAGCTAGACCTTACATTTGATGTAAAACTGAATTTTTATTTCATCTTTATCTTAGGTGCTCTCCCTCCCAGCATTCATGTGGAAGTTGCTAGGGCGAGAGCATGTGACGTGGTCCAGAGATTACAAGACAGTCGATGCCGCAGCTGTGAGTAGCCATATGTCTTCCATAAACTTGCAATGATGTTTCTGATATTAACCTGTTCCTTGCGGGAACCTTGGAGTACCAGGTTCCCAAAATGTAGACAAGAGTGCCTGCATTGGTGGCCTTAACCCTAACTAGACCGGGCTATTTAGGAAGATCATAGAGCCGGGGGGGGGGGGGGGGGGGGGGGGGGGGGGGGGGGGGGGGGGGGGGGGGCCTCCCATGCCCCCCCTCCAGATCTCGGCCATCGACCGCGCGATCGCGACGAAAATTGGCACACACATTGCCTATGATGTAATCTAAAGTACCATGAAGTTAAATTTAAAAAAAAATTATCATTTATGCTAAATTATGCTAATTTATGCGTGATGATGCATGAAATCGGACAATTTGGTATAAATCACTAAATAAAGCTCAAAATGGGCACATTTTTTGTGTAAATATTCTTTTTAGTGTCCTGAGCAAATATAAGAGAAAAAAATTGTGCCATCAGAAAAAAATTTCTTAAGTATTTTATTGTTTTTTGAATTTCTTTCGTATTTCTTTGTTTTTTCGACTTTATGTTTTTCATTGTTTTTTCGATGAAACTTGTTTGCGACATTGTTCCAAACAAGAAAATATATTAATAATTGATTTTAATCAATAAAACCCCCAAATAATCATGCTTTTGTGAAATTTGCCTGTAAGCACAGTTTGCATTGAAATTGTACACAAATTCACGTTTTTGAGCAATTTTTGGTCTGACATGCACATACATATTTATGCGCAACTTCGAAATCGCGTGCCCGGGCATCGCAAATTTGGTGTCAAAAGATGCGGGAGACTTGAAAGAAAAAAGTCATGAAACGTCGCGGCGATAGCTTTTCGCGTTAGCGATACATCGCGCGGAACGTCGAGAGGGGGGCCTCGGAGGCCCCCCCCCCCCCCCCCGGCCTAGTTAGGGTTAATTCATGTTTGTGTTATGCTGCCCAGTAATATGGCTTTGATAGAAAGATTAGAGTTTCTTCAATTGATATCAGTTTTCTTTCTGTATGGAAACTGCGTGTATTGCAGTATTATTGCCTTTTTGATAATTTAATGTGCAAGTATTTGATGTAAAATTCATATGAAGATGTTCATAGCAATTATGGCTGAGCTCAGTAGAAATTTGCTTTCGCTGACCCCATTCAGGTGCCTACTTTGTGTTGAACAAAAGAGTTTTTGAGCCCATCAGCGCATGCTCTATTCATACCTAGTGAGTGATCAATATTTTCAGTGTTTGATGGTACATCTAGTTGACCGTGCAAAGGGGATACATATACCGCCTGATTTCTTTCACACAGATGTATTACCAACCTGTCCGTTCTCCGTCAACCTGCAAAAAGGTTCTTGTTTTAGGGCATTGAATGCTCTCAGAGAATTGTGGGAGGAACAGGTTAATTTTCTCTACATGAGTAAGGAAAAGAGAATGTATGCAGAAGCAAATGAGTCACAAAAGTCATATGATGTTGGGAAAATAATTTTTTGGTTTTTGGCAGAAGTGAAGTTGCCAGATGTTAAGCTTTAAATCGATAGGTAATTGGCCTATGTCTTTGCAAGGAAAATATTTTAAAAAGTTGCAGAACTGTAAAGGTTATATTGCCAAAGTCGGCTTTAAACACATTTTTTTTAAATCCTTTTATGATCTCTGACTTTATACTGGTAAGTGATGACACACCACATTTAATATATTCCTCAGGTCAAGATGATAGAGCTGATAGAATCAATGGACAGGGAGACGTTTGAAGCTTCATTTGCTGGTGAGCTGACCTACACAACTAGTCTCAGTGACCAGACCATTGTACCCCTCAAGGATGGCTGCACTGACACCCATGTGCAGTATGAGGACAGGCTGGAGTACTGCAGGCTGGTGAAGGAGGCTAGGATGTCAGAGTGCATGGAGCAGGTACACTCATTGTCTGAATATCCAGTGGCTGATTACATTTCCCTGCCTTGCAAAGTGCTAGATACTGTATGAGCCGAAGTTCTTGTGGTGGTTTTATTTTTGTGAATTTTTCAAGTTGCCTTCGAACCGCAAAAATAGCGATGCATTAAAAAAAAAATTATGATAATAATTTAAGATTAAGCCATGCTTCTGCTGGATCATGCACAACTATTATAGTAACTACTGAAGGTATACATGTAGCATGCTGCATGAGCATGATGTATCTGGGGCATATCTGGGGCATAGCAACACGCCAGCACTTCAAATGCTGAGCTCATTACTTTCCCACTTGCTTATGTACCGAAAATTGCTGATTATTCAAAAATATTCAGTGCCAGAAATGTCACTTGCTACTCACTCTAATCTATTTCGTGAAAGGTGAAGTAGTGATCAACCCCTCGCAACTGTGGAATTAATAACATGCAAAAATGTCAGACAAGTAGTAATTCCCAAAAGTATCATATTCTGTAAGTGAAAATTCCAGTGTATTTCTGAAAGTGGTCTCTCATGCAATAACTTATTACACCCCTAGTATACCCCCCCCCCCCCCCCCGTAAAAAATGGCCCCAAACGGGTCCATATCTGTCAATAACATCATACATGTGTAATTCACTCGTTGATTCATCTTACATTCGAAGTATCAGCTACACATTGATTTTTGTCAATGTGATGCTGTAACTGTACTTAGCACATGTGTTGACCACAGGTAGAGTCGCTGCGACAGGGTTTACTCAAGGTCATCCCTCAAGCAGTCCTTGACCTCTTGACCTGGCAGGAGCTAGAGAGAAGGATATGTGGTGACCCAGAGATCACTGTGGAGGACCTCAAGAAGACAAGTGAGTTTATAGGCCACCATTGCCTTTCCTTCTCAACAACATCACAACCACCACCACCACCACCACAACAACAACAACAACAACAACGACAACAACGACGATGACAACAACAACAACAACAACAACAACAACAACAACAACAACAACATCCAAACCACTCATTTCAAGAAGAATTCATGTAGTGGAATACCACTCAAGTACTAGCGAGAGAAAAAAAATATATAATTTTATATCATTCAAGTATTGTGTTCCGTATTTTTACTTCAGTTTGAATAGCTTCTTCATGAAAAGAAGAGATATTGCATTTAACATTATGTCTGATTATAGCTGCCCCCGTACAAGGAGATGGCTCCAAGTGGACAAAGCATATGGTAGCATTAGCATTACCAAAGGATACACAAATGGAACAGACAAATTTTGATTGATAAGTCAGGGCTCCACACTAACAGTGGCCCGGGGCCACCAAAAACGCACGTTGGGCCACCAAAATTTCAGAAATGAAGATTTTGGTGGCCTGATCGGGCCACCAAAAAAGTCAGAGGTTTGCCTTTACTTTTGGAAATGAACGGCGGTAACAATCGGCTCCGTGAGATGCTAAAATAAATGTCAGATATTTGCTTTCACTTTCGGAAATGAATAAGGATAACATTCAGATCCGTAAGATGCTATTAAAGATGAATGTCGGTTGTTTGCTTTTACATTTGAAAATGATTAACGGAAACATTCGGCTCCGTAAGGTGCTAAAGCACTAGTAAATGTTGGATGATTGCTTTCACAATCAGAAATGAATAACGGCAACTTTCAGCTCTTTACAATGTTAACCCGATTAGGACGTGTCCCGAGTATACTCGGGCTGACGTTTTCCAGGCTGTGGACTGGTCCCGAGTATACTCGGGCTGAGAGAGTGAAATGAACACGCATTTTTAAACTTAGAATTTCACCAACAATACGATGCCTATGTTGAAAATGATCTATATTTTGTGGGACTACATACATCAAAGTTGCCATCTGTGAACATTTTGTGATGATTGGTCATATCTTATGTCTACAAACAAGCAAAATATTGACAAACATGAGGGCAATTTTCACGACATTCAGACCTTCGCAACGGTCGGGAAACTGACCAATGACGAGCGACCAGCCGCACGCTCTGGCGATTTCATTTGCATCGGTATGCAAATTGTCACACTCAAGTGAAAAGCGTGCGTGCGGCGGTCAAGACCGTTGCGTGCACGCACCTACCTTATTAGCACACATTTACATGATAAAGTATTGTAGCATACTACTTCGTGTTATATCAGGAATGCAATGTCGTACTATTGGATCTTCTATGAAAGCCACCTCGGCATGACAACCTGCTTACCATTATTGGCATGAAATGTTGGCCTTCTTCTTCCGCTGCCGAGTCCTGGGATTTGCCAAAACTCGGCGAATTGAATAGATTCAAAAGTAAATCTTTTGCGTGTCCCTGCATGCATGTGATGTGTGTGAATGTTTTTGTGTCTGTTTGTTATCATGACAGCGATGTTACTTGTAGTTGTTTGAAGAGTTTTACCGTCATGAATAATATTCTGATTATGTTATAAAATCGTTTAAAAAAAAGAAACCACTTGGCCAAGAACAAACCGAGTAGGGGATGTACTGCATAGAAACAACGCAGTCGATTGTGCTACTTCATCGAAGTCGTAAATTCATATAAATTGAATAGACCAGGTGGCCAGAGTATCAGGTTACATTGTACCTCCTTGATTAGACAGGATGTTGATACAAAAACATTCCTAAGACGCACTCGTGGACGCCATCTGAAAAGTCGGGGATTATGAGCATAATAGAGAAGTTCAAAGGCCGATTACAGACAGTCTCTTTTTTCTGCACCGGTCCATAGAATGCATTATAGTGATGTGCTTCGTATGTATTACGTAACCACTTTTACGGACCCCAATGATTTTATGGTTGTTGGGAAGCGAATGTGCAAGTTCTCATGTGGTTGTAACCAACATATATGTATAGAATTTAGACTTCGACAACGAAATACGCTGCAATAAAGCGAGTAAACAAGACATATGGCATTCTTTTTTCTCTCATACGCTTAGCATTCGCCAAAAAATTGTAGATATAATTATGATGTTCGGTATTTGATGTTTGCAGCATTTCAAAGAAGTAGTCAAAATAAAATAATATCCCATATTTCGATGATACCGACGATGGTGATGTCGACTGTTTAGTCTTTTTTGTTCTAGTTCTGTATGAATTCCTCATAATATGCTAATATTCGGCTATAGTCGCTCTGTCAATTACTTATACATTTAGAAGTCTGAGGTGTTTTCAGTCCACTTCTTTCGTAAGTTCACGAGTCAATTCTTTTTTTTTTTCGATCATTGAGTTCAGTCCATTTATAATCAGTCAAATATGACAACTTATACCGAAAAAAAAAACAACTTTTCTTTTTTTTTCTTTGTAGAAAGCGCTCCAAATTTGCGAAGTGGTGATTCAATTTTGCGAGAGACGGAGATGTGATAACCACATCGCTTCAATTGAACACTTTGTATAGGAGCAAGGTATTTCGGGCAATAAAAACATGAAATTAATGTTCTTGTCTTATCTCATGTTTATCAATGTAATCAAATTTTTTTCATGTTGCTATTGAAGTAATTTACGCACTTATCGTGCCTGTGTATTTTTTTATGTCTACGTATATCTCTGCATTTAGGTATGCCTACATTCATTCATTCCATTAGACTTCGTGAAATCGCATTGAAGCATTTTCATATTCATAAACGATTGCAGCAAATGCTCGTTTCCTTTATACATTATGCTTATTGAATGAGATTGTTAGTACTTCATTTTTGTTTTTGTCTTTATACACAATAAAAAAATATTGATTTACACTCATGACATAAGAGAATATCATTTCAGCAAAATTAGCCGTCTGTTATGAGATATCAAAGAATGCCGGGAGAAATGTCGTTTATTTCAACAAAAATATCGTCTTTTCCTTATTTTCTGAAGTGATGTAATAATTGTAGGTCTTCAAGCCTGTGTGGCTTGTACTTGCCATACTTCCATGATCATGTCGGCTTCTTCTACAGCTGCCGGATGGCCAACCTTTTTTGTTGATAAATTGAATGAATTTCTCCATCGAACTCGGGAATGCTCACCTGCGACCCTGTTTGAAAAGACGCTCTCTCATATTGAGACGAATTTGAATTCTCAATGGACATTCTAATTTGAATTGTGTTAAGGCTACGTAATTTGAAGTGATAGGATATAGTGAAAGGAAACTGAGATTGAATGAACATCTTCATTGCGCGATCTTTTTTTTTTTTTAGGCGATTTTGAATTACCTAACTGTGAAATTAGAAGACAAACGTACACACACACACACACACAAATGACTGCAAAATCTTTGCATAATGTTGAACCATTTTGAACACTCGAATATGCCGTTTCGCTCTTCCTTTGTAATACATTTGCCTCGATTAGTGCTGCTTCGATTTATCTCATTGCATCTCATTACTTTCCTTTCCAGCTATCCACTTCTTCATTCCCATCATCTACAATTAATCGTTTAGATTGAATATCCCCATTGATGGTGGCGATCACCTTTCCAATTATACCAATACTTTGCCCGTATTATTATATATAATCTCATAAGATATCACCATAACACAGATTATAGGCAAACCTAGGCGTGTACATATTTCATTTCGTTTGCAAAAGTGTGTTCAGATTACCGTCCATGGAACTAAATTTAGAAGACCAGTCTATTTTTTATCTCTTTATCTCTCAATCTTTCTTCTTATCGCATAGACTCCGATGTTTTGTTTGCAGACCGGAAGAGCTCATAAATGCTCCATCAACTGACTTGAATAGGTGTCATATATATATATATTTATATATATATATATATATATATATATATATATATATATATATATATATATATATATATATATATATACATATATATATATATATATATATATATATATATATATATATATATATATATATATATATATATATATATATATATATATACATATATATATATATATGTATATATATATATATATATATATATATATATATATATATATATATATATATATATATATATACATATATATACATACAATAATCTATCCCGTTTGCTGATGATTATCATATCACTGTGTGACATTTAATTTCAAGTGATGTGCAGTGAACAATACTTTCCCGCCATTACGGTACAGTTGTAAGGGAATCATGATTGCACATAAAATTTGCAACATACAACCCGACAGTAAACTTACAAATGCGCTCGTTGATCTCCTTTATTCATCTCATGGAAACCTAAGTCATATAATTATGGTCGAAATCTGGAGGCAGTCATGATGGATGATTTCACAAAGCAAACGTCTTTATACAAAAATGCATGGAGTTCGCAGGTTTAGTCACCATTAGCTGTCAAAGATTGCAAGAAAGATTCAACGATTTATCTGAATATTGAACATCCCACCAGGCTCTTGTCAACATTATGAAAATTGTTGAAACAAAACCAAGAAACAAACTCAAATGGAAGATTGGTTTGAGAAACTCAACTTCGATGTTGCTTGAAGCTTTTTTTTTTCTCTCTCATACTTATGAATGACAGCGTGATTATGTTATAAGATCGTTCAAAAAATCTACTCGGCCAACGAACCAAATAGAGGATATACTGCATAATAGTCATCATTTTCATACAATGCAAGAGCCGATATTGCCACTATGGGGTCTTACAATTATCATCATGGAGAAACACAGCGTAACATTTGCGCGTGTTATAGGCAAGAACACTTTGAATAGACCAGGTGGCCAGAGTATCAGGTTACATTGTACCTCCTTGAATAGACAGGATGTTGATACAAAAACATTCCTAAGACGCACTCGTAGATGCCATCCGAAAAGTCAGGGATTATGAGCATAATAGAGAAGTTCAAAGGCCGATTACAGACAGTCTCTTTATTCTGCACCGGTCCATAGAATGCATTATAGTGATGTGCTGCGTATGTATTACGTAACCGCTTTTACGGACCCCAATGATTTTATGGTTGTTGAAAATCCAATGTGCAAGTTCTCATGTACTTGATACAAACATGTATTACAGAATTTAAACTTCGACAATGACATACGCTGCAATAAAGCGAGAAACAAGACATACGGCAGAAGTTGTCTTTTTTTTTCTCTCTCTCTCTCATACGCTTAGAATTCACAAATAAAAATTATGATGTTCAGTATTTGATGTTTGCAGCATTTCAAAGAGGCAGTGAAAATAAAATTACATCCCATATTACGACGATACCGACAATGGTGATGCTGACTGTTTAGTCTTTTTTGGCTCTAGTTTTGTATGAATTCTTCATAATATGCTAATTTTCGGCTATAGTCGCTCTGTCAATTATTTATACGTTTAGAAGTCTGGGTTTTTCAGTCCATCTCTTTCGGAAGTTCACAAGTCAAATGATTTCGCGATCATTGAGTTATAATGGTTTTAGCAACACACTACCGTTTTGTAGCTCATCGATTTATAATCAGTAGAATATGGTAACTCATGCCTTAAAAAAAATAAACTTTTTTAATGTAAATTTGTAGAAAGCACTCCAAATTTGCGAAGTGATTATTCAGTTTTGCGAGAGACGGAGATGTGATAACCCGTCGCTTCAATTGAACACTCTACTTTGTTTAGGAGCAAGGAATTTCGAGCAATAAAAGCATGAAATGTTCTTGTCCATCTCATATATTGATGTAATCAAATGTTTTCATGCTGCTATTGAAGTGGTTTATGCACTTATCGTGGCTGCGTGCGCTCTATTGCATTATACATCTCTGTATTTACGTAGACCTACTTGCATTCATTCCTTTAGACTTCGTGAAATCGCATTGAAGCATTTTCATATTCATAAACGATTGCAGCAAATGCTCGTTTCCTTTATACATTATGCTTATTGAATGAGAATAGTACTTCATTTTCTGTCTTTTACCGGGCGATGACTGGTATACACAATAAAACAAAATAATATTGATTTACATTCATGACATAAGAGAAGATCATTTCAGCAAAATTAACCGTCTGTTATGAGAGATCGAAGAATGTCGGGAGAAATGTCGTTTATTTCAACAAACATATCTTCTTTTCGTTATTTTCTGAAGTGATGTAATGATTTTAGACCTTCAAGCTTGTGTGACATGTGCTCGCCGTTCTCCCATGGTCATGTCGTCTTCTTCTATCAGCTGGCGGGTGGTCAACCTTTTTGTTTCTAATATGAATGAACTTCTCCGACGAACTCGGAAATGCTCACCTGCGACCATGTCTGAAAAGATACTCTCTCACATTGATGCGAATCTGAATTCTCGATGGGAATTCTTATTTGAATTGTGCTAATGCTACATTTTTTGAAGTGATAGGACATAGTGAAAGGCAAATGAGGTTGAATGAACATCTTCATGGCGCTATCTTTTTTTCTTTTTTTTTGTTGGCTATTTTGAATTACGTAACTACGAAATTGGAAGGCAAACGTACACAAAAAATTACTGCAAAATCTTTGCACAATGTTGTACCCTTTTGCCCTTTTTTACCGTTTTGCTCTTCCTTTGTAATACATTTGTCTCAATTAGTGTTCCTTCATTTTATCTCATTGCATCTCATCACTTTCCTTTCCAGCTATCCCCTTCTTCATTCCCATATATACAAACCTGTAGATTGAATATTATCATTGATGGTGATGATCGCTTCTCCAAGATACTCTGCCCATAAAATTTATATATGAAGAGTTTGTTCGCAAAAACCGATAAGTCCATTTTTGAAGATTTTGAAGTACGGTCTCTGTCGTAAAGTACAAAATAATACCTTTTAAATGACATATCGGTCACTACATATAAAGGTACATTTTTAAAGTTGTTGTCAAAAGAAGCAAAATTTTTCTTATCATTCTCCTTATTTTTCTTGACCATTAATCGCAAATATCTCCATTTGGTAAATATGGACTTATCGGTTTTTGCAAACAAACTCTTCATATGTATATATGATACATTACATATGTATTGTATAAAACGTAGAAAGATATTACCAAAACACAAGTTGTAGGCAAACCTCATCTTGTGTAATTTTACATTACGTTTGAAAAATCTTTTCAGATTATCTACCGTCAATCAAACAAAATTTAGATGACCAGCCTATTTTTCTCTCCTTTTTCTCTTCTCATCGTATGGACTCCCCTGTTTCATCTGAAGAGCTCATACATGTTCTGTCAACTGGCTTAAACAGGACCGGTGTTTTATTCTTAGTTTTTTTTTCTATGTAAGAAATAACGATACTCATTTAGGTTGGTGATTACTTTTTATAATAATTGTCTTGTATCACTGTGTGAAATCTCATTTCACTTGATACATAGTGAATAATCATTATCTTCCCGACATTACGTCGAAGTTGTAAAGGAATTGTAAGATCGCACAGAAAAATAGCAGCATCAAACCCCGATAATAAACTCACAAATCCACTCGGTGATATCTTGTATGCATCCAATGAAAACCTATTATAAGTCGCATGATCGAAATTTGTAGGTAGTCACGATTGATAATTTCAGGAAGCAAACTTCTTTATACAGACTTCTTCAGGGGATGGCAGGTATCGCGCAAGCGTGGATTATGCATTTCTATTCGTCTCAAAGAAAGTTAGAAAGATGCAAAGATTTGTTTGAATATTGAACATATTCCAGGCTCTTGTCAATTTTATGGGAATTACTGAAACAGAACCAAGAAATAAAGTCAAGTGGACGTTATTCTATTACGAAATTCGACTTTGATAAATCAGTATCACAAATTCTACTTGTAATATTACATCGTTGATGGTTTGCCTAGTGTTGAAATAAAGCCACGTGCTTCTGTTACAGACACGCGAGCTTTGTATTTGGATACAAGTAGCGGGGACAAACAAGGTGTAACAGATTTTCAAATGTTGTATACAATGAATAAACTTCCTCCTGTTTCCAAAATTCATTGACTAGCTATGGTAAGGAATTTTGTGAACAACAGGAAGTCAAGAGTGGGTTTGTGTGCCTTTGATATCGCCACAATACGAGATTTACTTGGCGTGTCTTACAGTCGTGTAAATGGAAATACGCAAGCCTGTACACAATCCTCCGATCGATCGCTTTTCATTGAAAGGCTTTGAAGGCTTGTGATCAACGGATTACAGTTTCCATAAAAGATTGCCTCCATGAATCAGTAAATTCAAGACAATTATGTAGTAGAAATTTGCGACACCCTCGAGAAAACCTGGTGCCCAATAATAAAAGACGTTATTCATTTGACTTGACGGGGGAACGTAAATTGACGATCGTACAGTACGTGAAGTTCAAACCGCGCGCGCAAACCCAGATAGCGAAGGGAAGCGACATTATTATTCATGAGCGGTCGTTATTCATCCAATCAGAAAGCGGATTCCTACACCGCATACACGGCAATTTGATGATTGGGTAAAGCGGGACCGTAAGTCACACCCCCTTAGTAACCCTCGGTTCGGGCTCGATTTTGGAAAACCTGTCCGTCTGTGGGGGTGTTCGCTCGCCAAAGCAAACCGTCCTAAATGGGTTAAAACAAATGTCGGATGTTTACAAATGTCTGCAAATGCTCCCACTTTCTCATTTCAAACGCACGTTTTGACCAACTTATGTTCTTATGTTCTTCTTGATTTTTTTTTCGGGCCACCAGATTTTACTTTCGGGCCACCAAAAAATAAAATCAGTGATTTTGGTGGCCCAATTGGGCCACCAAAAATTAAAGTTAGTGTGGAGCTCTGGATAAGTAGATGCAATGAAAATGCAATAGTAATATAAAGTTGATTGATGGAGTCACCTGGAGAAATAAGCTATTTAATGACTGTCAATCGCTGAATGTATGTGAGTTTTCTTTTCAAATTTGTTATTTGCAGCTTTCTATGAAGACATTGAAGAGTCAGATATCAGAGTCCAGTATCTGTGGGAGGCACTCGGTAATTTCACCCACGGTGAGTTTTTTGTTTGTCAATGTATTAGTAGTGAAGATAGTACAAATGTGGGAAAATAGCACCACATGCATTTATTCTCTGAATAAGATGTTATTCATTTGTCAGCAACAGGCATGCAAAAGCTAGTTAATTAGTATCTCATACATTCTAGACCAAGCTTCATACAGATATCCAGTTTGACGGCGGAAAAAAAACAAAACAAAAACAGGGTCATTGAGTTGATGATGCATTTTTGCATAAAGGTATATCTTTATGTAAATGGCATACAGGTAACAGAAAATCAGCATTGTAGCATCATTATTTGATAATTTGTATCGTGATAGGATTCCTTTTGTTTTATTTTGTAGCAATGCAAATTATCACTACCGTAAATAAGTAAAAGAATAAATGAGTAAAAGAAAATAAAAGTGCAAATGAAGCAGGTAAGCAAGAAAACACCAAAATAATCTGGGGTTTTGTATGCGTGGAAAGAAAAAAGATTGAAAATGCCATTATCTTTTATTCCACACAGAGGACAGGAGTCGTTTCCTGAGATTTGTCACTGGAAGAAGACGTCTCCCAGCTCCTCTTTATATCTGCCCAGACAGAGGGTGAGTTCTTGCTCCTATCAGCTCTGTATGATTTTCTCTGCTTTGCAATATCTCAGTATCTCAATGCACTGGTAGAGGTATTTCTTTCTCATCCTGAGAATCTTTATAGTCCGTCTTGCTTTTTATGATCGCTTATAAGCACCGGCTTCTGCCTGATAATAATCATACACAAACAACCTTTTGTGAATTAATTAGATTTTGGACATGTGACCACGGTCAATGCACATTGTCTGAAAACTTGGGTATCTGCTCATGTTCCTTGTGATATAACTGTATACGTTGATATACTGTATATCTTGTGATCATTTTGTCTAATATTTCCAAATGTGCCATTCACATTGCTTTAGGAACAGTGAATATAATCACATTAAACCACAAATGTCAGGTATATCTGTGGCCTGTGACAGACAATTTACTGCTCTTATATTTGCTCTAGTTAAAAGTCACAATCTGACGTTTAAAAATTAGAGCAATACAAGAAAAAAAAAAGTTTTAGGAAGCAATGTTTCATGGCAGACATTGTTATGAAGTTGATGTTATTCAAAATGTCAAGGAAACAGTTTGAAGTACTTCCAGAGATATTTAGGTTTTATATCTGTGTACTAAAATTGACAATCATGTTAGACACCTGCAAATTGATATTCTTGAATCAATTGTTCATTTTCTTTTGTTCAATTTCTATTTCTTCTTTTCTTCTTTTCACGCCATATGACATGTTTTGCGAATCTGTTCTTTCTCTACTCTTGGCTTTCATTTCTTTGTATCACTTTCCTCCTCTTAAAGGGAAAGTAAACCCAAAGAGCAATGTGGATTGAGTGAAAGCAGTAATATTAGTAGAACACATCAGTGAAAGTTTGAGGAAAATCGGGCAATCGATGCAAAAGTTATGAATTTTTAAAGTTTTGGTGTTGCAACTGCTGGGTAAGGAGACTACTAGAGGTTATGACGTATGAGTGGACTACAATATAAAGAAAATAAAAAGGGAATTCAATAAAAATTCATTTTTCATGAAAATTACACATTCCGTCAGCTTGATACTGACATATGTTAGGGGTAGCACTTATTCCCCCTGCTCTCTGAAAGCGGTTAGTCAAGAACTCTTTCATTTTGCTAGAAAAGTGAATTTTTGTGGAATTCCTTTTATATTTTCTTTATATTGTGGTCCTCTCATACGTCATAACCTCTAGTAGTCTCCTCATCCAGCGGTTCCAACACCAAAACTTAAAAAATTCATAACTTTTGCATCAATTGTCCGATTTTCCTCAAACTTTCACTGATGTGTTCTACTAATGTTACTGCTTTTACTCAATCCACATTGCTCTTTGGGTTTGTGTTCCCTTTAAGCAGTTAAAGACTTTGTTGAAATTTGTGCTTTATGAATAATGAACGGTATCATTATCAGTATAAAATAGATGCGGAACTGAGGCCTGGCTTGAAAGCCATAGAGAAGTGTTTGGCAGAGCACACCAGCATTTACTCTGCTTTTTTTTTTTTTTTTTTTTTCATTAGGAAGCTCTCTATATGATAGCAATGTCTGTGGCAGTCTGAGTTCATGAACTGGAAAGTATTAAACATTGGATATTCTGCTGGTAGGGAAAGGTAAAAAGTAAAAGGTCACAATGATAGGACAAGAATTATGTTTAGGTGGATGTGTTTGTGTGCTGTCTGTTCATTTTGAATGCCAGATTTGAAATGGGTGTGGGATTATTACATCCTTTGATAATTGATAAATGTTATGTAATAATTGCATCCCCCTCTCTCTTGTGCAGGGATAAGGTTGATGCCCTACCGGAATCTTCAACCTGCTCCAACACCTTATTCTTGCCAGTATATTCAAGGTAATGGTTCATACAATTTGCTTGCTGTATTCAAAAGGATGAAGATGTAAGATGGGCAGATCTATTATTCATCAGTAATCTATTGCTGCTCTTTTGAGATTTTGAAGAGCAGGTTAAATAGCCATATTTGAGAAAAGAATAGTAAATTGTGGTGACACATATTCAAAAGCAGTCAAGTTTTAGCAGTATAGTAAACTCCATCACATCATTCAAAGATAATTTTTGACGAAGAAAATTAATGCCTATATTCATTCTTTTCTTTTTTTTTTCTTTTTTTTTTTTGGGGGGGGGGTCTTGTTTGTTTGTTGTTGTTTTTTGTGAGGGGATACATTTTATATTCATCTACTGTATTTTCAAATCTTAGTATTTGTTGCCCAAGGGGTGTCAGGATCTGAAGTCTAATGTTGGCAATGTATTTTTTCAGTGCAAAGATAACTGAGGAGAAGCTGCGGTATGCTGCCTACAACTGTGTGGCCATTGACACTGACATGAGTCCATGGGATGAGTGAAGCCCCGCCCACCTTCTCTGTGATTGGAGGATTGTAGTGACACGCCTCTGTGGCATGGATGGCAGATATTTGCTTCAAAAAACTATGCGGATACATTGACCTCATATTGTATGAATGGGCAGCAGAACATTGTGAGAGACCGTAATCAAGTCGCAGCAGGACTTTAGGATGATGCATTTTGAGGATGATGCGAATCATTTTAGTACTATGAAAATCAAAAGACGTTGTGGCTTTTGTTCTTGGAAGTGGACCAGCTTAAAATTGTCTTATCATACATAACTTAACAAAGTTATGGAGGGCCAAGCATTTGAATTCTCTGAAATTTGCTGTTCCTCTGTTTAGAAGTGATGTTACAGAGTGATACAATTTTCATAATGTCACATCATAGTTATGAAATTATTTGTCTAAATTTGTCATGCCATAATTAGTACAATTTTCAAGGAATGGCACTCCATCTACCAATGAGTGGTCATGCATGTCTAGTAGTAGACAGTCATTGCAAATGTTGTTCTCATTTTCCGAGCTCCAGTTTTGACTGCTGAAGATTTATTGCGGCACATAACTCATAATCACTGGATATCCCACTGTGGCATTTGAGATAGTCCGTTTGGTTTACTTTAGCATTCATAAGCATCGTTAACGAGTGTAGTATGTTTGCTTTGGTTTCATTTTATAATCCTGAGCTCATAGCCCTTTGATACAAGCTTAGTTCAACTATGTATCTGTTCTAATAGCATAAAGAGTGAAATGATACTATTGGATGTTGGTTAGTTTGGCACAGGGTGCATTAACGTCATTAACATCATTCACTTAGATGTATACTTGAGCTAGCCAAAAAGTGCATGCTGTGGATATAAACTACACTTTTGTAAAATGTATCAGTCAAGGTGTGTTACTCCCTTGTGTCACAATTGCAACAACCAAAGGCAAAGATATGTTCCTGGCATCCTTGGACAAGATGTCACTATTAAAGCAGTAGCTGAACTCTGCCTTGTTCAGGCATCAGCCAAGGTAACTAGTTTTCCAATGTTTGTTTTTTTTGTAGCAGTGGGGAAAAGAAAAGACAAAATGTAAGAGCATACAGAGATAGTGCACTTGTGACCATAAAACATCTGTTGGTGCTTACATGACGAGTTACAAATTTTGTATGAAAATGCAATTAAATATTGTGTATGTGCAACAAATACATGTGTATTGCCCAAATCAGTGCTAAGCATGGAACTCTTCTGTAATTATGGGTATTGGAAAACATCATGAGTTGTTGGATATACAAAGTATCTATCATCTACCTGGATATGACCTTTTATTCACACACATTATTGGGCAAAGTAAAGCAAAACAAAATTTATTGATTGGTTCTCAGGAGTGTGCAACCATTTATCAACCATTTAAATCAAGTACAGAAGTACACAAAGGGCAACTTTTAAAACAGACTCATGATTTGGAAGTTATGCCTTTAATTCACTATATAAAGCGCAACATTTAAATCATATTCTACAAGGCACCTCTGCAAATCCAACAAAAATATACATAAAATATTAAATTGGCCTAGCACCATTTCTGAAGTGCATGGCATGTCCCCAGAATTAGAATTACATCAAATTTCAAAGGAAATGCACACTGGAATGTGTCCAAATATTCCCTCAATCATATAATACGAGGCAGAACCTAGATGACATCCTGGCTATTGAGTGGTACTGTAAAAGTGGATATATTCGCGCGACTAATTTTTCGCGCTTGGCCAGGTAAAAAGAGTTTCGCGTGTTTTTAATTCCGCGGAATCAAGATACCAAGTACAGGAACGTATGGCAAGCAAAAATATTTGTGTGCTTTTATTTTCGCACTAGTTTCTGGTTGCGCGAAATGCACGAAAATTTCAACACCGTGAAAATTTCCACTTTTACAGTACATGTACAAACAAAGCTGCAAGCTAGTTTGGACAGAAGATCAATTAGCTTTGTGGCTGGAAAGAGGCTATTCCGTCTGTATGATGAGCAATAATGTGGTGTACTGTGACACTACAAGGTAACTCCATGGCATGTCAATCTCCTCTTACAAACAGTAAACTTAAATGGACATAGCAGAAAGAGTTATAATGAAACAAATGAATGAGACAGGTGCAAAATTATTACAACTTTTCATATGCTTGTATGAAACTATGATACCACCATCATGTGATAATTATACAGATTAGGTTAAATTACATGATGTCCTGGTTTTGCAACTCTCCCATTGGTTTATTGTGTACAAGAATCATTGTTTGGTCAATAGTTAACAACTATGATTCCGTTCAAAATGTGATTGCCCCCATTGAATCGTCACATCTGTAAAATAATGATGATAAATCAATCAATAAGTCAATAGTATATTTTATTGCTGTTGCAACAGATATATTTGTCATTCTGAATTCATTTTCAATCATAGACGAGACGTTCAATCAATTCATCTTAGTGTGGCAACTGGCATCCTGTGTACCCAAAATTAAAATTTGTACCCAGAATACAGAAATTACATACTTCATCAAATTTTCTCAGTAGATTCAAGGAACATATCAAAAGCTTGGCTTCTGTGAGACAGCTGTCTACATGTGAATTATTTGTGCTAAAGTAAGAGGACTTGTAAGAAAAACAAAATACATGTAGTATTTGGCTTGGGTTGTGGTGTATCAAAGTGATGTTAAACAAAAAGAATAGTTCTGGAAGTACAGCTTAAATGGCAAACTATCCCATGAAATCAAAGTATTAAATATCAACTTGAAACATAATATTATATTATTTGAGCCAAGTGTGTGCAACACATCCATACAACTACATTGATTTTTCTGGTAGGACAAACAGGGAAACTAAAGGTTCACAATTGCTTTCTTTTATGTTGCAGTTTTATCTGAATATTATGCACAGTATCATCATTACTGGTATTTCCACGGATCACTTACAGTGTGCTGAAAGACAAGTGTGACTACTGATTTCTCTTCATAATTGCACATTATGACATAATATTCACTCGATCATGTAACTGGCATTAGAATGTTCAATGTTGTGTGACCTTGTTATGGTACAACCAGCAATGCTGTATTTGCACAAATGTCCCATCTCATGGTGGTATCAAGTATAGTGCACTCTCATTACAAGAAAGTCTTTGGGACCGCTAGTTTTCTTTCATTACATCAAAATTTCATTGTAGAAGAACAATAGAAATAATACATAAAGATAATTAACATTGTCGATGATAATTTTGGGACCTTAATTTTTACTTCGTTGTAACAAGAATTTTGTTATAACCGTATTTGTTATAATGGGAGTGCACTGTACATGTATATTATGGACTGTAAGAGTTGCAGTGAAACACAAGCTGGTTCTCTTCAAGGTGTACATCATGCTGTTTGACCTCAACACTCCATGCAACGGATGTCAAACAAAAAGAAATTAAATAAATAAATGAACACTGAAAGAGAGTGAAATCATTCTTACTGATTCTGTGTGATTAAATCCTGTCTTGGTTTCAAGATTGTTGCAATTTCAGACAGTTACAAACTAGAAATTGATTTTGATTGATACTGATTGCATTCCCCAGAAGTGAAGGAAACACAAAACATGCAGAGTCTCTGTTCTTCTCCACCATGGTGGAAGTAAACACATACCAAAGCATTAATATATCATTCCATAAAAGAAGATTGAAATTTGAACTACATGAGTTTGAGAAACTATTGCAACATCGCTCTTTGTATTTCTTAGGACAAATGTAGTAAAATTTGGAATGAGAACTGAAGGAAATCGCTGAAAGTCAAGGGATCACCTTCTGGCATATTGCAACTGTAGACATATTCACACACACACACACACACACACACACACATACACACACACACACACACACACACACACACACACACTCATATACACACACTGATGTTCTTTTTCTTAAATAACCACCACCATGTGACACCTATCACTTTTCTTACTGATTTCTGAGATCCTCACTAACTTAATACATGGACCATCGGGTTCCTGTATGGAACAAGTTTAATAAAAGTTGGCTTCCAACTACCTCTGCAGTCCCTCTCATCTTGAATGTAGGTCGCTCTTAAAAGTCCGCAGTATCCCCACTCTCTCAAGTAGCACACAGAAGAGAACGGATACCAATATTGAGACGCACACGAGGCTCGTGTGCACGCCATCGTAGAGGAGCTTGGGAGAGAAGACACTCCAGACGAACAGGTGGTATCGCTGGACGGTTGCTAGGACTGTGTAGGAGGCCACGGGAAGGGCCCTGCTCAAAGCCATGGTGAAACAGGATTCCTCTACGGCACTGGACAGTCTGTAGATGGACACATAAACAAAATGGGTCTTAATGTAGGTCTATCCCACCAAACATGTGTGCCACCACAAATTAAGATGTGTGGTCATAAATACATTGCTTTGTTTATCACCATATTTGTTGCATAATATACACAAGCATACAATGGTAATGTGGGGACTAAAGACAATTTTACAAGTGGTTATGTTTGTAATCAAGAACCAGCACAGAATGAGCAATCGGCATTATCCTTTTTCATGATGAAAAGATAACAAATTCCACCTTGGAAATGACATAAACTGCATTTGCTTTGTAGGAGGAAATATATTTTAGCACATTGTTAATTTGGCAAAATAACCAAAAAAACAAATAGCAGAACAAAACAAAAAATAATAAAACCACCGTGAAACGTCAGGAACAGATCTCTCACATCTAACTCGATGATTAGGGAAAAATTATCTTTGTAATATTTTATATTATATTGTATCATTGTGGGTTTGGTGTTTGTTTGTGGGTTGTTGGTTTTTTTGTTTTTTTTGGGGGGGGGAGGGGGCACTGCTGCATGTTTTTTTTCACTTGACTTCATGTGTCTACCTTATACATTGTATTACTGCCATGGTTTAAAGGGAATTAAAACGAAAATGCCAACAAAACACCTTTGTCAAGTTAGGGTTTCACGCATGGGCACATAAGGGGTTATGAGACACAGTCAACCTCTAGCTTGTTAAGCGAATTGCTGAAATCAACAGTAGAAAAGGTTCTCAATTGTTTTGAGGCCATAAAACTAGAATTGATGTAAATATTGGATACTAATAGCCACAACTCAAAGATTGTTAAGCTGTCTGCAGCATTTAATAAACAAAATAATACACTTCTGCAGTGGAATGACCTATTATGGAGGCATACATAGAGTGTGACCCTTACCTATCTAAGTGTTGAGTGACCACATACACAGCTAGCCTCGTCAACCACAACAGAGGACCAGAGTAGGTAGCAATAAAAGTGAGACCACTGGCCAACATCAGGTTATAGCCTTCCAGACCGACATATCCAGCTGATATATCCATGGTGGCTGCATTATTGGAGTTGCCCTGGTAAGATTTTGGAACATAGAATAAAACACAGAAGATTTATTCAGTTTGTGTGGAAAACAAAGGAAACAAGGAAAAGTAGAAATTATGCGGTGCGTAATATATGTCCCCGCCGGAAGTAGCATTTTGTAGCAAAATGTGCAATACAGGTCAAAAATCAAGGTCAAAGGTCAAAGATGTCAAAGGTCAAAATTCTGTGTAAAGTTTTGAAGCCCTCACCTAGTGCCATCACATAAAGCAAACGGAATCGAAATCGGGTTAGAAATGGCGAAGGAGTAGCATTTTGTAGCCAATGTACAATACAGGTCAAAAATCAAGGTCAAAGGTCAAAGAAGGCAAAGGTCAAAATTCTGTGTAGAAGTTTTGAAGCCCTCACCTAGTGCCATCACATAAAGCAAACGGAATCGAAATCGGGTTAGAAATGGCGAAGGAGTAGCATTTTGTAGCCAATGTACAATACAGGTCAAAAATCAAGGTCAAAGGTCAAAGAAGGCAAAGGTCAAAATTCTGTGTAGAAGTTTTGAAGCCCTCACCTAGTGCCATCACATAAAGCAAACGGAATCGAAATCGGGTTAGAAATGGCGAAGGAGTAGCATTTTGTAGCAAAATGTACAATATAGGTCAAAAATCAAGGTCAAAGGTCAAAGAAGGCAAAGGTCAAAATTCTGTGTACAAGTTTTGAAGCCCTCACCTAGTGCCATCACATAAAGCAAACGGAATCGAAATCGGGTTAGAAATGGCGGAGGAGTAGCATTTTGTTACAAAATGTACAATATAGGTCAAAAATCAAGGTCAAAGGTCAAAGAAGTCAAAGGTCAAAATTCTGTGTAGAAGTTTTGAAGCCCTCACCTAGTGCCATCATATAAAGCAAACGGAATCGAAATTGGGTTAGAAATGGCGAAGGAGTAGCATTTTGTAGCAAAATGTACAATATAGGTCAAAGGTCAAGGTCAAAGGTCACGACTGAAATTCTGTGTAGAAGTTTAAAAGCTCCCTTGTAGTGCTATCATATAAAGCAAACAGAATTAAAATTGGCTCATAAATGACAGAGAAGTAGCAAATTGAAGATTTTGATCACACACAGACGCACACACGGACACACGGACGGACACACGGACGGCAGACACACACACGTACGGAGCCCGTTTCATAGTCCCCTGCTCGAACTCGTTCGGCGGGGACAAAAAGTCTAAAAAAACTTACTGCAAAACACGAGTTGTTTTACTTTTTTTGAATACAAGTACTCTGTACTTACATATGTTCAAAATGATGTCAATGGTGCTGACTACAATCCTTGTTTTGTATACTTACTCAATCTGCAAAAACACTTTAATCAAAATATCTAGTCACTTTCATTTCAATTCTACTACCAAATACATGTAATGAACAGTTGGCACACACAGTTGTGAAATCAGCAATTACTTGACTGTCAAAAGCTACATTGTCATCAAGCGCTACAATAACTGAAGATTAATAAAAGCCAAAAGACACACAACAATACCTGTCCATAAAAAGCAGCTTGCCCCATCCAGACATGCAGCAGTGTCACCACCCACAATTTCCACTGTAACCGTGGCAGCAGGTAACCATGGACAGCGTACTGCAGCAGAACCAGGATGGCCAGCACTGCACTGTTGTGCGGCCGCAGTATGAGGGCAGCAAGCATTGTCAGGGCTGTGTGGAAATCGCGAAGGAGAAGTGCTGGAATACTAGCAACGTCTGACTCTGATGGGGGCTGGGCCGCCGAGTCGAGATACCCTCTCAGGTAGTCAGCGTGTGTCCGAGGAGGGAGGGGACTCAACACAAAGATCCTTCCACACTTTACAAGACTGACCACCAGTGATAATGTGATCACAGCGTAGGTAAACCATGCTTCTAAGATTCCACTGCAGGGGAAATTAAAGGTGAGAAACACAGAATAAGGATGATTTCATAACAGTAGCAATGTTCAATTTGTGGAAAATGAAAGAAGCTCCAAAACATGAGAATACTTGGATATGAATATGATGAATTCAAAAAAAAAAAAATAGCATCATGAATGCCAAATACTCACTGCTTTTAATAGTGGTCATAATCTAAGAATAATGAGTAGTGTATGTTCTACATGTACTTGACACCACAGAGGAATAAAGGGATAAGTTTGAAAATGCTGAGAATAAATATCATTACGGCATAACATGATATATATAGATCACATCCATGTCTGCACAGAAATGAATAAAATGTGTCAAAAATACGTAAAATCATAAGATGATACATAAAACAAAATTGCTTAAGAATCAGTTCAAGAAATCATGCAAGAGATCCTGCTTTTTGAAAAGGTTAAAAGGTTGACAAACTAAGTAGATTTGTTTTGAAAGTTTGTCAGAATCCATATGGATGTACATGTAAAAGCAAACATAGAGAACAAAACAAAAACAATCCTGCTCACACTTGTTTGTCAAATATGTCAAGAAAACATTGTTCATTTCTTAGCTCAGTTTGACTGGCAGAAACAAAAGAAAATCAATATCTAAATGTGGTTGGCTTTGATGGACAGGTTAAGTATTGATTTTCTGTTGATTCTTTGGCAGCTGCATGACAATTGTAGTCATAATCTTAGACAAAGATTAAGACACCTGTGACTTCTATTGTTATGGGATTTTTCTTTAGGAAAAAAAAAATCAAAAGAAACAATGGCAGGGTCTGGGGATCTGTTTCTTTTGTTTTACACAAACACATACACACAGAACACCTGTTGCCTGTTTACAGTTTTGAGGAGGGACAAAAGGTTAAGTTCATGGACCTAGATATATTTAGACACAGAAACACCTGTTAACTTGTTTTGAGTTCTGAGGAGTTTATGGGTTTGCTGACCCTGGACCTAGTTTTTGTTTCTTTGGAATACAACCACAACATCTACTGCTAACGTTTATTACTGAATCACTTAATTTTTGTTATTATTTATGAAGATCATGTATTTCTCTCATAGTTATGGTAAAATCTCATAAAGACTAGCAGTCATGGATAGTACAGAACACTTTAAGATATCTTCATTCTACTCTTTACAACTCTGCACACAAAATTGGTATGCGGAACAGAAGTTCTGTGACTCATACACAAACACACAAATAAAGAAATGCAATGGTTTTTTTGCATTTAACTCCTTTACTGTTTTAGTAAACTGAGAGATTTATCATATGGGATAACTTTTGGGAAAAAACAACAAGTAAAAACTCTCTTTATATCCCACTGGAGTGCTCATTCATATACAGAGTTATATAAAATCATGATCTTACTTGGGCGATGATGGGAGAGTGATGGGCAAGGCAACTGTGCCCACAGCATTCCTGTAGAGAAGCGTTCCCACCAGCGATGCTGCTAGGAATGGCTGTTGTCTCCCCCTGTCCAGTGTGGTCACCATGTAGATGATGGTCAGTGAGATCACCAAGAGGACAGTGAGGTACATCTTGTTTTCTGGCCTGGAATACATAAACCAAATAATTAAACTGCAAGTAGGAGCAAAGATCACTTTTCCCTCTTTGTGTTTTCAAATATGAATTTTCATCTCACAATAGCAATGGCAAATTGATGGATAATTGCCTTTCTCAGGCATTCACACCATGACCCATATACCTAAAAACTATCTATATTCAAAGTAACTAACAGTTGAATGTTGATTTGGGACTGTACTCTTCAAGTTTGTGTTATTAACCTGTTCCTTACAGGAACCTGGTATACCTGGTTCCCATGGTATCAACTGATATACAGAAACCTGGTATACAAGGTTAAGAATGCTTTACAGTAGATCAATGATGTCTCACACCACTCCACTTACGAGTATTCCAACCAAACAGTCACATGGTAGATCCAACCACATTGAATACTGTTAAGTTTCCTACCACATATACATTTTGGTAGAAATGAGCATCATAAATTAAATGTCTTTCTCAAGAACAGCAGTGCTGCAGCAGGGACTGAATCCAGGACCTTATTGATATGTACAAGCCACAAGACCAAGGCACCCTAACATGAAGCCAGATTCCTGCTAACACTGGCTTGAAAGAATCAAATACTGTATTCGCCATATATGTTTGTGAGCATAACATTTCCAGACTCGTAAGTCAATTTTACAAGTGGCTGAATTTGCAGACTAGAACCATGTCACAGCAACAAACTTTGTAAATGGTCTTGCCTCTTTTCAAGAGAACTTAAGGCATTTCCCACCTTAAAGATGATATGCACTACATTTCAATTATGGGGGCAATATTTTCTAGAGTTGTCATGATTGCAATGAAGAAATCAATGAATATCAGTCAACAACAAAAAAATAATGATACAATTTGTGAAAATAAGAAAATAATGAATACAAGTCCACAAAATCACAAAATTTGTGAAAATAAAACCATGAAATATATGAAGTTTAGAATAGTAACCAACCTGACAAACCAGTCCCCTATGTCTGGTTCATTGATCCACTCCACCCCCGTCTGGTTCCAAACCCTCAGTAACCTCAGCAGGACAGCACAAGCCAGGGCACCTCCCGCTAGACTCGGCTGCCAGGAGACACAGCCAGACACGCACACCCCAAGCATCAGGGTAGTAGTCAGGAAGTACCACGTCTGGTGCTCCTCCTCCACGAAACTGCTGGATGCGAGGCTGTACGTGTGGAGCACACTCCCCAGTATGAAAAAGATTTCCGTGCCGGTCTGTGTGGGGCGCTGACAGAAGGTTTTGAAATATAAGGAACAGAGGTTCACAAATATGGCTATGGTTTGAATCGATATATCCCACAAAGAAAAAAAAAAGGTTTTCCTATTGGAGATTGACGTATTAATGAAACATCGAATCTAAAACACATAAGCATTTATATGTACAAACGTTTTCTTTCCCAAACAGAGTACTTGCTTCTATTAACCCGTTTAGTACAGACTGATTTTGCTATAACATGCATTTCCCATAGACACCTGCCCAAATACACTCGGGACTCGTCCCCAACGGGTTAAATGTACCAACATGTTTTCGTAAATAGTTGATACATCATTCCTTGTTACTATGCACAAAAATTACTACAATTTGTTGCTATGAGTAACATGAAAGGTCATGCATCTCAGTTGTAATTACATACATATAACGCATAGGCCCTATACAAAAAAAAAAAAAAAAAATATCCAAATTCAAAGAAAATTGGCAAGACTATAATAGCAACAGACTATGAAAAGACCATGTGAATTTCTGTTGGCTTTGATCTTCGGGTATCTACATCACATTGAGAATGAAGAGATACCTGAACTACTTTTAATGTAATTCTAAGAATGAAACAGACTTTTGAGAAAACACAAACAAAAGATGGAGAATGACAAACCTTGGACATGGTAATAAGGTGGGTGTAGACCATGGGCGGGGAGGACACTACAAGCGAGGCTACAAAACCAAACGTTGCCACAAAGCCGACCAACAGAAAAACGGATGTTCCGGACGATGAGCACAGGACGTCCCTGTGCGTGCCCCCCACACCACCACACAGCCCGACCTGGACGACTCCAGTTACCAGGCAACAAACCGTGAAGACGGCGCCCATATTGGTGAGGTGAGAGCTGGGTCTATTGGCCTGGGAGGATGCCATCTCAAGGATCAAAATGAAGAAAACCTGACAGAAAAAAACAACAACAAGAAATTATAGATCACACATAAAAACTGAAATGAGAAAGAGAGATTTTAATACCCATTTAAATCAGGAGAGCTCTTTTTTCCCTATTTCAATGACTATATCACGCATTTCTGACCAAATCAGAAATGTAAATGTGCGTCATTGTTTACATAACAAATATTTGAAAAATTCTGTGCAAAAGAAAAAGGGAGTTGGTGGATGTAGGGTAAGTACATTTATTTGTTATTCCATTCCTCCTCCAAGAAAAACTCAATTTGATGGTTAAAAAGTTGAGGGATTTTTTTTTTCTTTTTTTTTGGCCATAACTATAAACAGAAGCCACTCCACATAATTTTGCAACAAGGTTGGGCAATGGCTAGGAAAGTAAAAATCATTTCTTTCAGGAATTGAAGGAGCAAATTATGCACCCATGGTCTTTCCTGCTAGGTATCACAAATCAGGTAGCTGCCCCCTCCCCCCCCCCCCCCAAAAAAAATAAATAAATAAATTAAAAAAAAAATAAAATTTCAAGCCTATTCTTTTGCTCTCAAACTTTGGTGATCGCATGAGATCAGAATGCTGTACACTGTATCGAAAAAGTTTACAGTCGAAGAAATGCAAACGAATTAATCATTAATTTTGCGGACTTTCCCCATAAGCTCTACATAATCAGAAAGCGGACTCACCACCCACAGTAGTAGGATGCCGGAGATGATTGCATGCATGTCATACTGAGAGAGTGATGCCATGATCCTATCTCGCATGGTGTGCAGTGCTTTCATATACTGCTCTACGGCTCTCTCGCCGAGGTCACGGTGGACCTGAGATGTGACACCAGTCTCCACTTGCAGCCACTTGGCATGCAGACGGACAGCCTGCATTAGCTGCAGCTTGGCATCTTTGGGGGAGGAAAGTAATATGATGGGCTTATAATAATATATCAATTCATCAAGCTATCACGTATCTCATCAAAGTTTTTGTATCTACTGTTCCCCTTTGTAGTAGAAAAAAACAAACAGCAAGTCAATAATAACTATAGTAAGCCAAGCACTGCTGAAAAACACTATTTCATATTTTGATACTTGGGGAGTTGATTGACAAACACATAACACCATGGTAGCAAGTGCAACTAGCATTCTGCATTATACTTATTATAACATTTTGGATACTTTTCTTATTCTCACAATGTGCTGGTTTCAATGTTTGAGAGGCATGAAAAGTCAAAATCTAATGTGGCGGCATTTTGTTCAACACTTGTATATTCTCTTCATTCATTACAAGGATGTGATGGTAAATGGGGGAAAATTGCCACAAGTATTAAGTTATGTTTGACACTTCATCTACATTATGATTTGTTATCTTTAATTTATTTCATTTTGTTCATTTGCTGATCCCTTACCTTCGTCCACTCTGCCCGAATTTATCTGGTGAACGGCCATCAGCTGATAACCATTCAGCTGCAGCGCCCTCAACTGCTCTTGCATCGCCAGGCTGCCATCAAGGGCTTGCGGAATGACGCACCCCAGGCTGTTCTGGGGAATGGGATGGCCCAGGAGGAGAGAGATAGTTGGGGCAAAGTCGATCTGCTGCACTTGGTGATTCGTCTCAAGCATTCCTGAAATGAAGGGGAAGTGATTAAATGAGTAAATAATATAAGGCAGAGGCAAATTGGGGATGATGTTTTGGCAGGATATGTCACCCAGCCAAATACTTCTGGCTACACTTTGAATGGTTATATTTGTAAACTCTCTTACACATTCATGAACTCAGACTTCAGCTTATGTGTACAAGTTGTAGGGTGGCCTAGAAATCTGTAGCTGCACTGTGTGATTGACAGACACAACAGTGTCAGTTTTACGATTGATCAATTACTATCACTGTGTTTGTAAACCTTCATTTGTTACTGTATCTACAGCAGATAATTACCAGTGACATAATTATGTCGTTGTTCATATAATCGGACAAAAAGACAATTGAAGATGAGCAGCGCAAAACAAATTTAGTGTTTCAACCGTTGAAGACTAGTTTTGATTACACTCAGTCAGGTGTCTATTGGAAATGTGCATTTTGGCAAAATCAGCTCATTCTCATCAAGGTAAGGGAAAAAAATATGACTCTTGTTTTTTATTGTGCCAGAAAGATAAAAGATTAATTACTTGATTAAAATGTCAACCATGTAGCTTTTACATTAAAGCAATTCTTCCTTTTGTTTATTTGTTTGCTTTAAAGCTAATTTTCCTGGAGGTTACAGTATACAAATGATGCACAGGACAGAGTGGATCGGTGAGAATTGGATGCGCGAGTTTAACATTGGAATTGTTTAAACCCACGAGCGCAGCGAGTGGGTTTTAGACTGTTCCAAAGTTAAACGAGAGCATCCAATTCTCACCGATCAATGAAATAGGCCTGTGCATCATTTGGGTTATAAAATGGGCCCGTAAATTCATGAAATTCAATCACTTTCCCCATCATGCATCCGGTACACCTACAACACTATACAAGACTCGAGCCATGCGTTCAGATTTTACCGGACGCATGGCTCAGTGTGGATCAGTAAAAATCAATGCATGACAATTGACCAGTAAGATCGCAGAGATTCTAAAGCCCATTACATAAGAAAGGAGAATGCATCATACCTCGACCTCCTGAGTAGGCAGAGCTGATGAAGATCAGAGGGGTAAGAACCTCCCCCTGTGAGGCCCCTCCATGACTACCTCCCTCACTCATTCCATGGTCACCACACAGGACCAGTAGGGAGGGGAGGGTGTTCTCCAAGTCCTGCCAAACATACAAGAATAGTCAGAGGGGTTAAGCAACAGCTGCTTGTAGCTGGCTCAATGCCATATTTTCTGGTACACAGTGGACAGACTGCTTCATATATCCTCTCTGGATATAAAAAATCAGCATACAAATAATATGAATTATGGATGGCATTAGTAAGAATCGTCCACCGGACAATATCTTCAGAACAGTCTAAAATCCATATTAAAGATGATGCCGAATGTGTTATGGACTATTCAAAGGATATGGTGGGTGGATAATTCTACAGAAGTCCGACAAAGTAATGGGCATTATCTGTTTCAGAAAATAGTAATATAATTTTAATTATGTGGCAGCCAGTTTGCCAAGAACTGTTCACAAAAACTACTGCAGTGCAATGCAGCTAATTGCAGATAACTACTGTAGTATTAGTTTATTACTAATGGTACCTAACATACCATTCATTCAATAAATCTATTTGGGGACTTTACATGGGTCAAATCATCTAACCTGCTGGACAAGGGTCTGGTGGATGGTCTTGACCATCAGATCCATCTCCTTCAGCTTGGGCTGGACGAGTGGGCTGTAAGGTCCACCCAGGTGACCAATATGGTCCAGGCCAAGGTAGTGGAGGATAATGGTGTCCCAGTCTGGACTCTTCAGGGCTGGTTCCACATTCCTGGTCACATTATTGTCAACCTGTGATCAGAGCACATGCATCATAATAATACTCATAATAATGATAAAAAATAAAGTCTTCTTTATCCAGGGTAGCCTCTTCAGTGTTGCCACTGTTCTTCCAGAGGGCCCTGCCGTTATTATAATCCCAGCATTGCCGGGTATAGATTTAAACACTTGGGTCAAGAGAGCATTATTGGTGAAAACTTCTTGTCCAGGGATGCATAGGCACTTGATGGGATTTGAATTTGGGACCTCCAATTGAAGGTCAAGAATCTCGCCCAAAATGAAACAGCGCCCCCACTTCACATTAGAGAAAAGTTGAGGACAGATCATTTCATATTGCCGGGTAGTTGGTACTTGTCTGGTACAAGGTAACTGTCTGGGTAAAGTATTGTGACATTTGGGCTTGTTGTCATCCTGCTATTAAAACTGCCATGGCAGCATACCATAGTAACAAGAAGATGCCTCAAGGATTCAGAAAATGAACAGGGTGAAACGAGAGAAAGATATACAATTTTACATATTGTGAAAGGACAGAAACATTGCAAATATCTTTTGATGTGAGGTAGCAGTCTTGTAATAGTTTGAGAGTTTGGATAGAACAAGTATTTTCTTTCCTTATCATTACCCTCCCGGGCTTCTAAACATGTTGACAGTACCTAATGTACAGAAATTATTATTATTTTTTTTTTAATCATGAAATCAAACAATCAATCAATCAATCAATTTCTCACATGCACTCTTCGATCTTGAATATGTCCACAATGTCTAGTATGCATCCATGGAGCAAATTCACTTTCTGCTATATGAAAATGAAAGCAAAGGCAATGGAAAGAATGTGTGCATTTTCTTTAATTTTATATTCATATTTGCGGCATGTGATCATAATGTGTAGTCTGACAAACTTACCTCAGTGTAGTCTGTAACAAAGAATGATGTTGTGCCGTCAGACTTGTGGAAGTGACCTGGGAACATCCGCAGCCAGGTGTCATCGCCATAGAGATGGATCCTCTTCTGGCTGAGGTACATCTGGAGGAGGATGTTGTCCTCGTGGATCGCCTTGGAGTCCAAGTTGATGACAAAGTCAATGAAACCTGGCACTGTCCCTGTTGTAATGGCCTTGTTAAAACAGACAAACAAACAAATCAAATACACAAAAAAAAACAACAACAACATGAAACTGGAAGCAGAAAACATGTCTGGCTACTGAGAACAGCTCTGCAAGCACCTATCGGCACAGTTCTATCTAAATGCCATACCAGCCAATCAATCTCACTCAGTATGCATCACATGCTTTTAGCCAGACTTTTGACACTTATATGTATATTTTATCAAAATAAGAAATGCAGGAATATCAAATGATATAATTGGCAGCTAAATGAGAATGCAACAATTTGATTGAGCCAACAAAGGACTACCACTTTGAGCACTCAAGGTGATGATGAAAAAAAGAGTATTCATGGACTCATGTTATAGTTACCGGTACAGTTGCACATGGTATGGTAACATGATCTAAACAAGGATATTGTAAGAGTATACTTATCCAAATAATGAATATATAATAGTCAATCTCCTAGTCCACGCAAGACTGTTTTATTACTGACTTTGATGGAAGAAAAAAAAAAGACAAAACATGTATTCAGTGGCAGGAAGCATCTTGTACAGATATCAAGTAATTATCAAGAAAGCTTTTTCATATTTAAAGCTGCCTGTCTGAAGACTTGTATTCGAATAAGTTACACCATGTAACAAACAAGATACCAACCTTTATCCTTGGCATTGTCACAGTTGGAACATGAGCTTTTGCTACAAAGCTCTTGGTCTCCCCTTTGTCAATCAACTCCCTGGTATAAGGCATCAGGGTTGGACCTCTATCCCCAAGAACAAAGTCTGCTCTGAAGCCATCAATCAGCATGATGACAAGTTGGCCAAACTTGGGTGGAATGGGCGGGGCCATCTCTGCATTTTCCTCCGCCCCTACATCAGTCTGCTCATCCTCGTTGAGGTTGACGTCAGGTCTCAGGAAGTCATCCCCAATATCATCACTGTCAAGCTCCTTTCTCGACCAGTTATCGGCAGCTTTGGCAGTTGGCTCGGGAGGGAGGTGCTTGAATGTGGCATGGCCATAGCGGGCTGTCGTGAGTGGGAAAAAGCCCTTCAGAAAGATGGCAAAGCCAAGGAATTCTCCAACCACGCAGACAACAAGGATTAGGGTACGTGCTCGAGTCATCACGTCCAGATACTATGGAAGAAAATATGAACAAAGAATAAACAAGAAAAAAAGAGTCACATTACTCCGATAATCAGCTCACCAGATAGGGCTCAATATTAGCGGTTGCCCAGTGGCTGGAGGTCACTACAAATTGGCGTCGAGCCACAAAATTTATTTTTTGGTGGCCCGATTGGACAACCAATATTCAAAATGGATTGTTACTTTTGCTTTTATTTACTTTCTGTAACTAAACAACAGTACAGTTACATCCTATTGTGAGAAAATAGCAATCTTTCATTATCTCAGTAACATTTACAAAGAGAAATGTTAATAAGTTGTACTACAAAGTACAATGCAATGTACCTTCTAGCTTCTACTAGAGGTGGGCTATAGAGGGTGACATTTTCAGAACATGCTCATCATACCTTAGTTTGATTACTTTGCGCCTACTGACACCATTTTTGAAAAAAACAAAGAGCGAAAAAAAATGCGAAATCCGGGGTGCCCTGGGCCGAAATCGTAAAAAATCCAAGATGGCTGCCATTTCGGCCTAAAAAAAGACATTTTTTACTATAACTTGGCTATTTCTTGGTCTATAGTGATGGTTTTTGGTTTCTAACACCATATTTTAGGGGTCAAGGAAATGGAATATAATGATAATTTTAGTGTAAAACGTAATCTTCCACATGATACTAACCTTTTTCCCATATTTAGGGTTAAATTTTCCTTCTTGTTCTCCTTTACCCCTACCCCAACCGCCATTTTTTGCACTTTTTTCTGTATTTTTTTCAAGTCATGTGTAATAACTACCATACTCTTAATAAGAAGTTCTAGCTACACGTAGCAATCTGGTGTTTTCTACCAACAATACAGCCATCTTGGATCTTTTACGATTTCGGCCGGGGCACCCCGGATTTCGCATTTTTTTCTTTATTTTTTTCAAAAATGGTGTCGGTATTAGCCTAGGCACAAAGTCATCAAACTAAGGTGTGACGAGCATGTTCTAAAAATGTGACCTAAAATTGACCCTCTATAGCCTATCTCTACTTCTAACAGTTAACATTTTTTAAAAAAAAGATGAATAAAAGTTTTAAAACCAATATTACAATAACAGAGCTACCAAGTCTCACACATTCTGCGTGAGACTCAAGCATTTAGGGGCCATCTCACGATCTCACGCAGGACACCCATTTTTCTCATGCATCGGGCGAGGTCTGCAACTTGGGCCTATAATAATGAGCATAGCTCAAAGGATTATTACCAGGTAAAGTGATACACGGCAATTGAAGGTACACTGTACAGTATATTTCCCTTTTGTCTTTCAAAATAAGTAAAAAATAGTCACTTTTAAAGTATACATGCACCTGATCGCCCCATTAAGAGCTAAAAATTGAAAAAGCTCCCGCACACATTCACGCGCCGAGATGCCGAGTGACGAAAATCTCACTCATAAAAATTTTTTGAACTTGGCATCCCTGCAATAAAAATTGCTCAAATAAACTTTAATGATGCAGGCTTTATTTATCTTATATTTGAAGAGCTTGCTTCCAAAACCAAAGGCGCTAAATCCATCATTTTTCAATGGATTTATTTTTTTATCGCCTTTTGGAAGCAAGCTGTTCATTTAGAATCTAGATAAATTTAGTTCATAAATCCATTCTTATTTGGAAAACTTCAACCACAACACGCAAGTTCATGCCCGAACTGACATTATATGACAATGTTCGGGTAAAAAGTGGATTAATTTCGGCCCCCTAATCCAATCCCTTCAGCTCACTTACAAGGCCATACTGGGATGTATTAAATGGGATTTACTCTGTCTCTGAGTAGACTGAAAAATCAACAGAAAGTGATGTGCAATGCTAGGTGTCGACTCACTTACACCACTTGACACGTGTGGGACATACCTTAACTCCTTCGATGGAGGGCCAGAATATGACGTCTATGCTTGTAAAATAACCCAAACAGACCACAGAATTCGGTAGAAAAGTGATCAGAAACTCTCTCCTCACTGGTTCAATTACCAACAGTTTTCAAACTAAGGAAAAGGACGGTGCCAATGCGGTGAGATATGATGAGAGAACGCTCCCTCTCGTCTTGTTTCCCCACTATTATTACCAATGCAGTAAAGTTTACGTGTTACCCGCGGAGTGGGCACGCACGTCGTTGCGTTAGATGCTTGGTTGTAGTATCGTAGTTCCTGACGAGCAAAATCACAATGAGTTCAGACGTCATGAAATTAATATTCATATCTCTAGCTGTGAACTGTTTTCTTTTTTCTTGTCTTTTTTTTTTTTTTTCAGCGAGAGAAATTTGAAAGAAACGATTGCTCTTGGAATATTTCTCTTATTTATCTAATTCTTTATTTTTTCGTTTCCTTCCTTAGCGGGCTCCAGGAACTATACACACAGAGAGGAAGAGAGATAGAGACAGACAGACAGACAGACAGACAGAGAGGGAGGGAGAGAGAGAGAAAAAAACAAAAACAAAGACAGAAAGAAAGGTTCTTGGTAGCCAAATGAAATGTAAAATGGGTGTGAAATCAAAGAAATGATCACTTTCATTTCAAAGGCCTAAATCATAAATCCAGGCGACAACTTTTGCAAACCACCTTCCCCTTCACACATTGGGACCATATTTTTCTCTCGCCGTTTTTCTTGTAAGGATATTTTAGTAGCCATGCTGAACTGATTCAATGCAGTTGCAATCCTTTAGGACAATTCTTGACTAGAATTAACTTGATTAAAAATATATAAGCACAGCTGGGAAGATTTTGTCAAAATTAGATTAACATAAGGGTTTTTTCCCGCTAAAACAGTTCTAAAATGGTATAATGAGTAAGTTGCTGTCATCATCACCCCGCAATATTTTCTTTCTATCGCATACAAAATAACTAACGAAAATTCAATTCTTCTGCTATTAAAACATAGGCCTATATTGGTATACATATAGTATACTTCAAAATAATGATCAATAAGATGTATTCAGATTTGAGACTGGGGCACAATTGCGTTGAACAAGCAAACAAACAAACAAACAACAACAACTTAAATTTCAGGATTTTATGTTCGAGAAATAATTATGACAAGTCATGAGGCGATGACATCATCACATCATTCATTTGCATATTGATATTGACTGTTCAAGAAATGATTCTGAAAAAAAGTAATCGTGAAATTTCATAACTTCCCTATTTTCTACCCAATTTTGATTGAATTTTCGCCTTCGTACGTGTAAAATTTTACTTACTCTTCAGACTAACTGTGAACTGGTCCTGAATTTTCCCTAAATCTTTTAAGCCATCCTTATTTATGTATTTCAGCAGCCTTGTCTTCCTCCTTTTCACACCGGATGTGTATTATGCATAGATTGTAACAAACAGCAAAGTATAAAAAGACTTAGGCCTATATTATTAGTCACTTCATTTTCTCTTTTGGGAAAAGTCAGACCCATCTCTAGATCTTTGATAGGCTAAAATTATAGCTATAGGGCCTAAAGCATATAATCATCTCTCATTCAATCATGCATGATATCCTAGTCACGGGCAGTGACACGGCAGGATTTTATTTTATTTTATTTTTTTTTTTAACAAGAGTGATAATTAAAGCAGGTGTTGACATTTACTTCTCGATGATTGCCAATTTTTTTTTTTTTTTTATTCGATAAAAATTATTTGAGTCGATGTTGAAGATGTGACTGGATAACTGTTTGACCAGCAACGACACAATGGAGACTAAATTCTTCTTATTATTTTTGTTTCAACTTTTGCCTTTACTAATGAGGTTTGTTGTATTCTAAGATTAAAAAAAAAAATACGTAAAATAGCCTTCTTCTTCTCGAGTCACTACACAAGTCCTGTCCAGTGCAGAGCGCAGGATCTGGCTTTGGTGTTGAAAGTCTCCAGATCATTGACAGTGCATGGCTCTGGTAGGAGGGGGCAGACCAAAAAAATAGCCAATAATCGCTGATGATACATTAACTAGGAAAAATATGAAAGTGTTTCCCCTCGGAACTTTTTAGTTCAAAATGGTGTGTTCTTACCATTTCAAAATCATGTTGGAAATACAGTATTATTTAAGCAGAAAGATATGTCTGGAAGATTTTGATGAATCGCAACATGCAAAATTATAACTTTTCCTCTTCCTGTAAAATCTATAAAGTTTTAGGTTAGTGTAAAATAGTCATGTACTTTTTTAAAATTATTATTTCGTTGGCTTTTGCGTTTATGTTCCGATCTATAATTTCTTGCATGTTATTTCAAGCGGCTCAGCTACTTGTCAAGTTCACACTGCTCGACTGCAGGGTCATGCATATTCATTAGATGACGTCAACTGCTCAAACTGATTCAGCAGGGCAGGATTTATGTTCTGTGTGCTTCCACAGTTTGGAATTTGGTGCCTTGGAAATTGCACTGTTGATTACTGAGTAGAAGTATCAGATGTCCTCTAGGTTTGCCTCAAGTAAACAAGTTTAACATGAGCAACATCTATATTCAAGAACCTCCCACTAATGGAAAGGTAGGTTCGATATCAAATCATCCTAGTATTATCTTGATTGCTCGAAAAATAGCATAAAAAATGACCTATGATACGAGGAGTTTTAACAGCGTGTCCCATACGCTGAAATATGTGTTGGATTGGACTGCACAGGAATCGTATCCCCTTGCACTGCCGCACTGGGACTGGCACTAGAAATCTAGATCTAACGTTAGTTCTATTTTATAGCTAACGTTACAGTGCAATGCAGAGCTGTGCATTGTAATGTAGAATCTAACGTTACATAGATTCTAAACCTATTTATTATGTGACTACATATTTACCTCCGAGGTTATGTTTTCGTTACCGTTGACTTTGTTTGTTTGTTTAATGTTTGTCCGTGTGCAAAGCCAAAAAGTAACTCAAAAAGTACAACCGTAATTAGTAACGGTTTTGGATGAAACTTTACTCTACTGACAGGAAAGGTTGAGATGACACAAGTAACGTTGACAAGCGATTAAATTTTGGTAGTGATCCAAGAATTTTGGGGGAATTTATGAAGGATTTTTGATATTTTGACAGGTAGGGTCAATGAACTTGGGACTCAATGAGAGTTCAAGCTGGGCATTTTTGAGGTTTTCAAATGCGCACTAAAGTGTGTGCCAAAGATAGTATTAGTAGAGATAAGCATCTTTGGTGCGTGCTCCAGTTTTTGCAGCTGGGCAAGGCGCACCGCGCAGCTGAGGGTTTATGACGTAACAAAGGCTTTTATATTGGGAAATCGGGCGATTTTTCAGCATGTATACCTATGGGTGTAGAAGTCACTGCTCTCTATGGAAGATCCCAAAGCGCTTTTCCCCAGTGGTGGTGAGGAAAAAATCTCTTTGGGAAGGGCAAGATCATTGGTGAAAAGTAGCTGCTTGGCGGAGGTCTGCGCTCTCAGAGTGCTTTTCTAGTTTGTAATTGTATTGCAAGAACTGGTTACTATCCGTGTGCAGTCATAGGACAGGACTCCCACTTGTGATTGTTTGGAACTTATGATGGAGTGTCACTTTAGGCATTCAGTCTTTATCAAATCATTGTTTGTTTTTGTTAATGTTGAACAGAGCAAGTGAAAAAGAAGCAGAAAAATCTAAAGATGTACATACACACAAGCAAGATACACCGTAATCAGTTCATGTGGACATTGTGGTACGGAGAAGAACAATGCATTATCAACATTGGCAAAGGGGGATTGAGGGAAGTAGACAATGTATCAGATGTGACCAAATCAATGTTAATCATCATCATCATTCCTTCATTTGAATGAACATCCCATGAACTTTGCATTATGAACCCAGGTTCTGCTGAAGACCACCTGTGGTGACCTTGACATTGAGCTGTGGTCCAAGGAGACTCCCAAGGCATGCAGGAACTTTGTGCAGCTGTGTATGGAGGGTTACTACGATGGGACCATCTTCCATCGCATCATCAAGGACTTTATGGCCCAGTGTGGAGACCCTACGGGGACAGGAGAGGGAGGAGAGTCTATCTATGGACATCCTTTCAAGGTATTGCTCATAACAGGGCAGCTTTAAAGGGGATGGCTAGTAACCGATCAGTGGGAATCAGTGGGAATGCTGAGGGATGATTGTTCCAATCCTTGTGGGATTCATTTAAGAGTACATTATATATCTACTGTTGTGTGAAAATTATTTGCTTCAGAACGGTCTCATATTCAAGTAATGTGCAGATTAATGCCCCGTCACTGACCAGGGACGCTTCTGGAAACATTAAACTGCACATTACTGGAATATGAGACCATTCTGAAGCAAATAATTTTCACACAAGAATAGATATATAATGTACTCTTAAATGAATCCCAAAAGGATTGGAACAATCATCCCTCAGCATTCCCACTGATTCCCACTGATCAGTTACGTACTAGCCATCACCTTTAATCACACTATTTAAAGGATGGTTTTAACCACAAGAAAGGCATGTAAAAGAATGAAGCCTTTTGTCGTTATTGTTGTTTGTTTGGTTTTTTTTTCTTCGTTATTTGGACATTTATGACACATTCCTTCATGGGTTTTTTTTTTTTTTTCACCACCTTCTTCTCTTCTTTTTCTTTTCTTATTCTTCTTGAGTGAACCTCCAAAAGTTAGTACAGTTTACTTGTTATTGTGCGTTGGGATACCACTTTGCTTGGTTTGTATCTTGCTCTTCACACAAAGTTATTGAATTGTTTGCATGCATGAGATGTAACAGGATCCCTCACAGACCAGACAGATATTTCAGTTGCCTTTGAAAAAAACAACAACAAACAAACAAACAGAGTAATTGTATGCAAATTAGCAGAATGGTAGAAGTTTTGTCAAGATAGGATGTAAGATGAGGACCTTTCATAGGGAATTTCTTCACATATTGGGAAGAAGAAGAAAAATGGAATGTGATTTGGCGTGGACATTATCTACCCATTTAGAGAAGAGGCTGTGTGTGTATGATATGCATTTATGTTTTATTGACAGTGCCTCATATAAATTTAATAATACACAATACTATCCTAACTAACCTCAATAAGCGTTGAACATCTTGATTATAAAGTAGACATGCTGTCCACTGAGCTACATGTACAGCTGTAACTTGCTGTCCTTTCTTCCATACTGAGTCACATCTGATATTGGATAATTGGAAAGCTGCCAGCTTATATGTTTTTATGATATTTTTTTTTCTTCATTAGAGATTAATGGCAAATTAGATTTTGATATGAGAAATATGGATTATAACATGTTTGATATTAACAATTGTATACAATTTTACAACTATACAGATAATTTTTGCCTTCAAAATGTCTTTTTCTTTGTTGTTGGTAGCCCTGTAGCCATTGGTGCACTGTGGTGTTGGGACTCCATGTACATTATGTAGCAACCACAAGACACATAAATTGTAAACTCTTTATCCTCACACTTTAATCCGTGTGCTGTTAGGATGAGTTCCACTCCAGACTGAGGTTTGTGAGGCGAGGCCTCATCGCTATGGCAAATGCTGGTCCCCATGACAACGGTAGCCAGTTCTTCATCACACTTGGTCCCTGTGAACACCTGCGGAACAAGCACACCATATTTGGCAAGGTAACCAGTTTATAGATTTTACTTAGGGCTGACTGTGTAAAAATACTTTTAAAACTCAAATTGCCGTTTAACTATCTTTCAGGAGGATAACATGCCTGCCTTGCAATATGTGTACAAATATTATATAGCCTATAAATTTTTAGACTTTACTTGTGAATGTTGAGTTCCTTACATTTGTAGTTCAGTCTCATTGCTTTTATTGCAGACAAGTTTGTATGTAGCTCTGTCATGTGTATATAATAAATGTATACTTAGACAATGATTACCATTTCCAAATTTTCTTATATGTCCATATATCCCCTCTGCCATGAAAGTACCCCAAAGACTATATCCTTGTGAATGAGACAGTCATGAATAGCTTAGGGATGTGGCAGTGGTGTAAATTTCCAGTGTACAAGGTACGCATGATGATGTACGGTGTACAGATGAGGAGTGTAACTTCTAGGGTGTACTGCATGGTGTTCAGAGTAGTGTATTCCCAGTGTACTAAAATGCCTTTACACCAATGATGTACAGATTGCAGGTGACACTCTCTTCAATGCTATGAAGCTTGGAGAGGTTGAGATTGGTGAAGATGACAGGCCGCTCTATCCACCAAAGATCAAATCCGCACAGGTATGTAAAGTGAATCACATCCCCTCCCTTCCTCTCTGTTCTTACTCAATGTACAGGGCCCTGTTTCATAAAGCTGTTCGTAAAGTTAGGCATGACTTTACAAACAACTTGAATATGGCAAGCCAAGTGGGTTTCCCAATCATTTTTAATTTCAATAGCTAAAGTTTCATTTTGCAGATGATAATGATTATTCTTACATGTTAACACATACAATATTGTATTTTCAGTTGAAAAATTATTTTGGCTTCAATTTAGATGAAGTATTGACATACAGTGGTACTTTGTTAAAACATAAGAAAAAAAAAACTGAGCACACATATTGGCACTTCATATTCCAGTCGTTCGTAAAGTCATGCGTAACTTTATGAACAGCTTTATGAAACAGGACCCAGGTTTGTCTACTGATGTAGTATTGTTTCATCCAGTATTTCATGCTAAAATCATCACCTTCTCAAATGATATATCTGAATTCAAATAGAAAGTCCTAGTTTTTCTCCTAACCCATCGAGGTAAGTTTAATTAATTCCGTAATTCCCAGTTATGCTCTTGGACAAATGTGAAGGTAATGAAACTAAATGTTTGTATCAAAATTAACAATTTGCCATATAATTTAGAGTTGTTGCTCAGAATTTGGGTCACTCGTATGTGACTGAAGTGCCATCTGATTTCATTAAAATATTGTTTCAGGTGAAGTTAACCCGTTGAGGACGGGCTGATTTTGCTACAACACATATTACCCATAGATACTTGCCCGAGTATACTCGGGATTCGTCCTCAATGGGTTGAAGTTACATCATCGTGTCATACTCTAACAGGAAATTAGACATCACCAACTAAGTGTGACATAGTCAATGTGCCACATTCCCATATTGATTCACCACATCCAATTATCTTTCCAGGTCCTAGCAAACCCCTTTGATGATATTGAACCTCGTCAGCTGAAGAAATCAAAAAATGATAAAGAGGAGAAGAAAGCGAAGAGCAAGTCGAAGGCCACAAAGTAAGTCCCAGCACATTTAATACAAAATGTGAATAGAATTATGTCATTGTTGTTTGAGAAGAAGAATACCACTAACGTGGAAAGAAATGTCACCAGCTCAGTCTTGCTTTCAAGCATAGCTCACAGTGTACGACTGAGAAGGCCTCAGCTATGGTTTGTGCTTGAAAGGTTACGTATGTCTTATGATTTAATACTTAATGTGGCACTTACGAGGTGACCAAAGGATTTTGTGTTGGATGATGCAAAAACATTTCAGTGGATGCAGTTTTCTTTTTGGATATCTGATTTTACTCCACTCTCTAGCCAACTCTCACAGATGCCACTTCATTTTACAGACGAGGACACTGTCTAGTCCGTAACCTCCCAATGCAAGCCTTTTACATTTTGAAACAGGCATATTCTCACTTCAGAATCTAATGCTACCCACTGTTTCACCTCTGTCATTTCTGATTTATATATGTTATGCCTCCAATAATTACTTTGTCCCATGCCTGAAAATTGCAAGTACATGTAGTAATAAGTCCTCCTGAAATCCATCCTCCACCCACCCAGGAACTTCAGCCTGCTGTCCTTTGGGGAGGAGGCGGAGGAGAATGAGGAAGAGATCTCTGTGGCCAGCCAAGCAATGAAGAATAAGAGCAAGAGTATGCATGACCTGGTGGATGACCCCAGGCTCAGCTCAGTGCCAGCCGTGGAGCAGGAACAGTGAGTTCTATTCCAGACAGGGGATTGATGTTGTTGGAAACCTTTGAGAATAGAAGACTTAATGGGACCTTGCAAGATGGCGGTGAAACAAACATTTTAAGAGTCTTATTTAGTATGTCTTTATCTTTGCAATGCCTTCTCTGTCTCATATTAATTGAGCACAAGAAGTAGTACAAATTCATAGCTGTGACCGCATTCGGCGCAATTAAAGGTCCAGTTTACCTTTGGGAGCAGTGATTTTAAAAATGTTCAGGATATCACATTTGATGCATATGCGTAGGATTGTTGTACCACAAAACATCCTAACATATAAGATTTTTGCAATAAAGCCTAAAATATAAGGAAATATCAGTGTTTTTCTCAATAAACCGTAACTGTAGACGGTTTAGTCTGGATTTTTTTTTAAATTATAACTGTTGTTCAGATTTTGTATATTTAGCAATACTTAGCATCAATTTTACTAATTCAAATTTTTACAGTGGTTGTTTCTATCCCTAACTCATATTTTAGAACTATTTTAAAGCACTAATGCTGGGTTTTGGTTTCATCTGCAAATGGTAAATTATGCCTTTAAGTTAGGTGTACACATGTACATCATCATATGTGACCCTGCACCACAAAACAAACAAAAAGTCGCCAGACATGGATTTTTAGTTAAGGACAGATTCTGAAAGAGCAGACTCTAAGTTTAGAAATGATGTATAACTCAATTCAGATGGACTCTCCTAACCTATCCAAATATTGGAAAGAATGCGCACACTCTGGAAAAGTGTGAACCGAGAAAAGACGCTCTGAAGTACAGGGTCTATCTGTCTATTCAAGCGCTTAATCTTTACCAAACCGTGCTAGCTGTGCGATGAATGGGACAAGAGACAGGATGTAAACCACTGGAGCAACAGCAATGAAGGGATTATCAGATTAAATTGAAATTGAGCCTGCTCTATTAACACATTCTGTCCATGATTAATACTAGCTTTCAAAGCAGTAGCATTATCCCTTCAAAAGTTATCAGACTTGAAAGTGAAGAGCGTGCAAAGGGTTATCAAGAAATGAAAAGGGGCCTCTAAGACATACCTGATCTCACTACTCTACAAAAACAGGGTTGTAGAAAAACTACTGAAAATGCACTTTCCCATTCATTTTATGACCTCAAACTTACGAATAATGTAGAAGAAGGGTAGCTCTTTAAGAAAATATGAAAAACTAAATATTGACTTTGTTGACCCATTTCACCTTTTTTGAGTCCTCACGTGAAATCAAGGGGTGCGACTTTTTGTTCGTTTTATGATGCATGGTCACATATGTCAACAGCACTTATACATACTTCTTGACACTTGAATATATGTATACTCTGTTTTGGGGAGGATTTTTACCGATAGTCTGTAATGTGATGTCACTTTGCAGATGATAGTAACCCTTTTACCAAAAGTGCTTTGTGCTTTGAGAAACATACTTCCTCTTTTCTGTTTTTTTTTTTTTTTAATTGCCATTTAGAGAGAGTAAGAAGGCAGGGAGATCCCAACCAAAGGAAGATAAAGAGAAGGAGGAAAAGGAGGAGCGAAGAAAAGAGGCCAAGGAGATGGCAGACAGGGTCCGAGCCAGGCTCTCTGGAGACAAGAAGGACCCTAAAAAAGAGCAAGAATCTGCCACACCCAGGGACCAGATGATGTCTAGAAAGTGGGTTTGGTTTGCTAGATAATCTTCATAGTTTTTGCAGTGTCTGTGTTTTCAATGATTTTGTTTTACTGTGATGTCAGTGACATGATGATAATGATGGTGATGTGATGATGATGACGATGATGATGTTGAGGATGGTGGTGCTGCTTCTGCTGATGATGATGACACCAGTTATGCAAATAAATTAATAATGACGTGGATTATGTACCTATGTATCCACCTGCATATCTTATCCACCTAGCATTAGGTATGTAAACATTATCGTATGACTACGGTTCAAGAAAAGTCACTGTAATGTGTAGATGTCACTATTTTCAAGTTGACACTATGCCCTATAACCAATGTAGTAGAAGTACAAAACCAAAATCTTGAACTATCTGTGTAAGCTGTGATATTAATTGATAATAGCGGTGAAAATTATGTGACCCTAGTGCTTGTGATGCTGCTGATGATGATAATGATATTGCAATGTTGATAATTAGAAGAAGAACAAAAAAAATAATAATAACTTTACGACCTTTTGAAGCTTTTGTTTTAGAATTGTAACCATTGTCATTACAGCTTTCCAAACTTCTTCTTTGGCTCTTTTCTTCTTGAACATTTTTTTTCTCTCTTTTAGCTTGCTCATCAATAAGAGTACATTGCTTTTTACTTGACTGTTTTAGTTGATTTATTTTCTTCTCAATTTCACTGACAGAGAAGAGCTGAAAGAAGAATCCCGGAGACTTCAAAAAGAGCTGAGGGAGGGGAAAAAGAGGAAGGAGAGAGAAGCAAATGGCAAGAAGGAAGACAATGACAAAGAGGAGAATGGTATCTGATTATATTCTTAGAAGTCATTTCGGAAATAACATACACTGTAGCCAACAGTCACCCATCAAATATACCTGTGTGCATTTGGTATGGAGTATTATTTTTTTAACACAACTGTTCAATATATCCCGTATGCCAGTCCAAAGTACACTGAATATCTATTTTTGTGCAGTGTATTAAATTGACTTTTTTTAATGAGAAATTTACTCTAAAGAGACATTCTAGTCCAAAGAAATGTCTGTCAGTCAACATGTAAGATATCTTGACTGATTAAGAAGAACATTTAGTTTCTTTGTATTCTGATTTCACCGAAATTGTCTTCCTTTTCAGACAAATTAATGAAAATTAGGATTTAAACGTCATCCTGCTTGCATGACCATGATGACTTTTTTGTGGTTCTGCCATAATGCCACATTTAATGATTTGCAGACATTCGTTGAAGTCTTTCTTATCATATTATCATGATTCAGACATCAAAGCTACTGATGTGCAGCTTGAAGTCTCCTCTTTTCTTTGAGCTGACTCTCCCAAGGGAAATTGATATCTTAACATCTGGATTATTTAGGTCTACTATGGCTATTGTAAGTTTTTCATTAATATCACGAGGATTAGTTAAGCCAGGACTGATGCAACAACAATCAATGGCTCAAAAAAACAAACAAACAAACAAACAAACAAAATATGTATGTGTGCAATTCCTGGATTTCGTGCAGAAGATGTCCCATGGTCCCAGGGTCAAGATGAGCTGTCAGAGTTCCACGCGCAGAAGAAGAAGTTTAAAGCCATGAAGAAGAGTATAGCAAAGAAAGGGTCCAGCAGAGAAGACCAGGTGAGTACTTATCCGCGGAAATTTTTTTCTCACTGGTGATGATTTGAAACGAGAGCCTCTGTCAAACTATACTGATATCAATAAGCAATTATGTGTCTTGTTACATGAAGAGCAATAGTGCCATTTTTTTTCTTTCTCTCTCTGTCTCATCATTATCAGTGCATGGCTGGATTGCACTTGCCAGATATGTTGTCAGTATAATTGTACAAAGGTGATTGTTGCCAACTTTGCTATTTTAAACCCTTTAGCACCTAGAGGTTTCTTACCGTGCCAACATCTACTCACTGAAGGAAACAGTGAATTTCATATTGTCGAATTCAAGTGACCCTCTTGGAGGAGCAGCCATTTTTATACACTGCAGTACGTAGGTGTAATCCTCTCTGTAAATCTTCTCAACAGAAAGACAGAGCAAGGTGATTAATTTTTCTTTTCATTGCAACTGATTGACAAATTGCCCTACACCGACGTAAGTAAGCACTGAATCGATCAGTGTCTTAGTAGTAGCCATGATAAAAGAAATCATGGGCGTACATACTCGAGCAGGATTCGAACCTGCGACCTCTTGATCTATGGACAGGTGTCATCTCCACTAGACCACCAAGCTTTTACGCGACAGCAAGTGTTGGTTCTCATTCTTATAGCATGTAGCGGGTACTGCATAATTATTCAAATTCATGAAATTTCAAAAAATATATATATATATTGTACGTACCAGAGTACCCATCAAATCTTTTTTTTTTTCAATGCGCATTAATGATATCACAAACCATGAAAAAAAAAAAAAATTACATCTCAAATACTCATAAACCTCATATCTCAAAATACAATTATTTATTTCATTCTATTGTTGTTGCTGTAATATTCACACAAACATCCATCTCAAGGTATGTCAATAAACAGACATATATTGTTACTTTGCATTCATTTGCTATTATTATTATTATTATTATTATCATTATTATTATTATTATTATTATTATTATTATTATTATTATTATTATTATTATTATTATTATTATTATTATTATTATTATTATTATTATTATTATTATTATTATTATTATTATTATTATTATTATTATTATTATCATTATTATTATCATCATCATCATCTATTTATTTATTTATTTATGTATTTATTTCCTTATTTGGCATTTGCATGGCAATACAAGTGAATGATCAGACGACAGACAAACAAACAAACAAGCGTAATACAAGGGTTCAAGATGTCAGGCTTTCCCTGATGACCTTCCCTAAGTTGACGGGTTGGGAAAAAAAAAAAAAACAATCAAAATCACTATCGCTGTGGCTGTAGCTATCACCAATGCTACTATAATTGTACCATGCAGACACTAGCCATGCTGGCCAAGTTCCAGAACAAACTCCACACGGCGCTGCTGACCAAGAAACCGGACGAGAAGACAGAGAGACGGGAGGAGATGGAGAAGAAGAACGAGGAGAAGGAAGAGGATGATGAGAAAGATGATGGGGAGAAGGAGGACGAGGGCGACATTGGAGATGACTGGTAAGATTACACCGTTTGTATTTAACCCTTTTGATCCCAAGAATCTTTGCAGATATTTTAAGAGACCATCTGTTACTAGTATATTATTACTCCTTTCTGCTTTCATGAATAAGCATCATTTTTTGTTCTGTTCCGTTTTTAATAAATTCCTTTGTTTTTACCCTTGGTTTTTTTTTTATTTCATTGGACTCTTACCTTATAGAAAGGCACATTCAGTTGTCAGTGTCAATTTTCCTGTAAGTTAAATGTTGACACACATTCTTTGAATTCTTGTGAATGGAGAGATTTAAAGAGCTTCAGGTGCCCTTGCCCTTCAGAATAGAAATAAAATGACCAAATAAAAAGCTAAAACAAACAAGCCCTGGAACATCAAGACATTATGAACCTGTAAATCCAGCTGAACTTGCAATAGAAGCCAAAATTTGATGTACTTTAACCTTATTAAACTCTGTGTATGTATATCACTAGTAAAAAATACATCAGTATAGTAGAAATGCACTCTCTCAGTAACAGCATTTTGGAATGAGGCATTTTTGCGGTGGTGGAAATGGATGTGGTTTGATAGTTGAAGGTCGCGGTGAGTAAATAGCAGTTTGTTGTCTTAATATTTCATCATTCTCATCAAGGACAGTGGTTTGCAAAAGGCAGGAAAGCAATCTAAACATATCTTTAACAGAGTGTGTCTGCTTTCCTACTTAATCCTGATTGATAGGTTAGAAGTCACTTTTTACAAGTACCTCTGTTTTCCAGTAAATCAGTAAACATATAGGCCCGAATTCACGAAGGTGGTACAAAAGAAACCATGGTTTAAACCATGGACAAAAAGCATGGAGCGCAAAGTGTCGCAAGGAATATTTCGTTACGAAATCAGTCATTTCGTCGATGAAATGATTATTTTGTAACGAAATGACAACATTTTGTAACTAAATGAACATTTCGTCCACGAAATGATAATTTCGTTAACGAAACGGTCATTTTGTCGACGAAATGACCAATTTCGTAACAAAATATTCCGTGCGACACTTGGCGCTCCATGGTTTTTGTCCATGGTTTAAACCATGGTTTCATTTGTACCACCTTCGTGAATTCGGGCCATAGTGTAAGCAGGTACATTTGGCTTCAAGTAAATCAAAGTATGAGTTTGAAGTCAGAATGTCATTGGGATGTATGCATCTTGTTTCAGTTGAAGTCTTATTTTGGAACTACAGAAACAAAACATTTCCTGTAACATATAAGAGACAGATTTTTTCATTTTTTATTTTTTTTCATTTTTGTTAAATCACAATTAGACCCCATTTACACCAAAGGCCTGGGCTGAGCCAGGTTCAATCGTGGGGCTCAGTCACTCAGTTGTGTGCATTTATACAGATAATTCAGGTCATGGCCAAGCTTAAAGGGATTGTATGATTTTTAGTTGAGGTTTAACTTTTCTTTTCTAACATTTTTTGGTGAGATAATGAAAACTGTCTTATGAAATATGAAAGAGCATGTAATTCCAGGAGAAATTCAATGTTTATTTGATGAAAATTGGTTTTGAAATCGCTGAGATATCCAAAACAGAGCAATTGTAATAAAAGGTGGGACCCACATTAAGATCGCTTCGTTTCACTTTATTCTTGGATGTGTCGGCCATTCCAAAACCGATTGTCTTCAACAAAACTTTGAATTCCTGTTAGAATGGTATGCTCTGTACTATTTCATAAGTGTTTTCTTGGTATCTCGCAAAAAGTTAAAAGCCCAATCCCCATCTCCACCAATACTATACTATCCCTTTAACTTTCTCATTCCTGCTGTCATTGTGTGCTGCATGCATGAATATCTGTATTATGAAGATCTATCCAGTTTTTCAAATTACTCAAATGCACAAGCTTAATAGTCTCAGTGACCTTTATCTGCTCATGTGTAAAGTTTAGTTCCAAAACATCTCCACTCTACTATTATTAAACTTTGCCAGACCAGATGCCTCCTCTATACAAATCTGTAGTTCTAGTACAATTCTAGTATGTGGATTGTTAGAATCAGTTTTTCCCTAAAGTGCAGTTGCTATTGATTATTCAATAATTTCCAATCTCGTATTCAGAATTAAGTTGATGTAGATGTACTAAACTGCAAATCGATCTAAAGTGTGAAGTGTAAGCGTATACTAACATCAAATAAAGCTTGAAATGGACTAAAACCAATATTTTTGAGAGAGAGGGATGTTCACTATGATGGAGAAAAAAAAACCCGGTAAAATCATTAACAACAGGTAACTGGGAAATCTTAAAAGATATCCCACTTGAAATCGTCAAAGGATTCAGTGATGAGAATGGTTAGTGCTTATCACTTTTCCTTCCAATTCACTTGCATTTCTGATAGCTAGCTACCCTACCTACCTACAAGACAAAAACTGGCATGCTTTCCAAACAACACTTGATTCATGCACATGATATTGAGTATTGCATGGAACTAATTAAAAAGATCAGTATTTCTTTTCAAAACAAAGTTTGTGTTTTTCCACCACGGAGACAATATCCTACTAAACTATATGGTATTAGTGTTACAGGACGTAGCAGTTTTGCAAGATGGAAAGTTTTCTGAAAGTCAGTCAACTTGCGGATTTTGTGAAAATGAAAACACCTTCAAATATACTACATGTGCAGTGATAACTTTCTGTGCAGTATACCCAAGGCTAACTTGCTTGGTTCGTTCACTACATGTGCATGCCACCCAAGGCAAAGCAGAGATTATCTCTTTAAACTCTCTGTCGCAAACTTTTGGGATCCCAGGTGAGGGATGAGATGAATAAGAGATATATGGAGCATGGTCAGCACATACAGGGTATCTGAGGTGACCACTTGTTGACCATTCGGTCTGCATCGGATCTCATCTGATTGATTATGCAATGGGTCCTTTTTCTTTTTTCCATGGTGCTGCTCACTGGTATTTGGCTTTTATCATTAAGGTCTTATGGCTTGCGCATCTGGCCAAACACTGACAGGATGGTAGATAGGTAATAATCAGCTGCAGCTACAGTGGGTGGGATAGTGGCAGCTTTGAGATTGGCTAATGAGGAAGAAAATTCAGGTCAAAAGGAATCCAGTTGAGTCCCTCTTGACCTCGTTTCTGAGGTCACATGCCCATTTTTTCCGTCCATCTGTTTCGCTTTGTCGTCTCCTGGTCTTCGCTTGGACATTGCCCTTTTTGTTTTTGAATCACTCGCACGATCTTGGTGGGAAAATGAAGCCATGTACTCAGAAGGGTTTTAAAGTGACAATGATGTTAGTCTTACCTCATCCCTATACTGAGCAAGTTATTAACATATAGCAATATGAGACAGAATAGTCCTCTTTATCCAGATCATGATGTAAATGTTCCTTAAATTTCTTTCTTTCTTTCTTTTTTCTTGATGATTCATATGACTATTTTAAAATTGAACTGTTGGTTATTTGTCACACAGTTGATTTGTGACTGTAGCATGATGGCTCTGTGCTTTTCTTTTTATTGATTCTTCCCCCAAACAAATAAACCAAATAAACATTTTGTTATTTTTTTTTAGACAGCAACTTGCACAAGACAAATTGTTTCAAGTGAGATGTATAAAGGAGGGAAAACAGCATAAAGGTAGGGAAAATAGGGGCACGGAATTGTTTGTCAGCAACTGCATCATATGGTGGCTTCTTTGAAAAGCTGAGTTGAAAATATATTTTAAAAAATTACATATTTTTCTTGTTTTTATCGAAGGAATTACTAGTAGTTCCCGCTGTCTTTGACAGTGAGCAATAACGTAATGCTTGAGATTCATCTCTTAAAGAAGCAAACAGAAAATGTTTTGTGACAGAAGTTTTAGACTTATAATGACATTTCAAATAATAAAGAAGATATTTATGGCATCTTATCAAATGGATGTTGCAGTTCATTTACATGCAATGTTAGACAATTTAGGTAATTAGCACTTGCAATAATATTACTGTGACATCATTTTGTGGGTGCTTATCTGACACTTAACGTAGCTGGGGCGACAAGACCTCATATCTGAAATTTTGAAGAAAATGACTTTCTTTATTAATGTTCAGATAATCAGTTAATTGATGTCCTGTCCAAATCATAGCTGTCTTACCCCAAAAATGAAGCCACCATGGCATGTCAAAGGAAAGGCTTTCCCATATGATACAGTGCTTTGGCTGCCATGTTTTTTTGCTCTCCTGAACATTTGACATTTTGTACATACGAGGTCTTGTCGCCCCAGTGATGATAACTTACAGTACATTTCTTTGAAAGTGAATATTAGAAATGAGAATAAGTTCTTGACATATTTCCTGTTCCTGACAAGAATTGCATTGTGATCTTCAATTTCATATGCCAGCCATAGACATTTTTTTAGTGTCCCTCTTACCCTCCCCCCCCCCCCCCCCACCTCGAATTCATGTGCCCCAGAGGCATGATCCAGAAATTCTGGAAAGTGGGGAGAGTGCAAAAAATATTTCTGGTGCCACTTCCAGGTTTCATGGGCTGACACTTTCTTTTTTATTTCTTTTGTTTTGACAAAAAATAAAGGGGGACCATGCACCCACCCCCGGATCCGCCACTTTGCCCTCCCACGCTGTATAATATTGGCCTGGGAATTTCCTCTGCGACACTCGATTGGTTCGGCCGCTGAGCACTTCCTGTTACCATGTTTAATCCTGTAGTACCTGCCTAGCTTGCCTGAGCGGTGGGAGCACCTCGGCCAATTATCTGAACTCTCTATCTCTCTCTCTCTTTATGTTTGATGACTCCAGCCCCTTCAACAATTTCCTGATTGTGTCCCATGCATTTCCTGCCTTCCCTCAAGCCTTCCATCACGTGCTTGACAGAAAATGAAGAAAAAGACTCACAAAAAAAGAGATGATTATCATTATGATAATAACACCCAGACAAAGAATCTTCACTAAAATCATCTTCCTCTCACTGACACTGATCAATTTCCAGTCATTATAGGAGTGACTGTCAAACATTAGTGCAGCCATGTGTTGACATGGGTCACTCGCGTTCACAAGAGAAAACTTACATGCCGTATCCTTGAGAGCCGACTTCATATGCGCACAGCCGTAACTTGCCAAGGGCTTTAATCAGCATTCTGCATTTCGCGGTACTGACAAAGTGTCCATGCCTTGGGAGATGTTAGTGTCCCCTTCCTCTAACAATGTGCCAGTAACTCTCGTAAATTGAGTGCTGCTTTTCACAGCATAAACAATTAAGCTGCTCTAAGTGCAGGTCTGCCAGGAATAGGTTTTTAAGTTGCCCCATGTTCGGGGTTTAGAGGGCACTTTTTGCAACCGCTCATCAAATTTGTTTAGCCAGTGCCATGAAAGTTACGAAGTCTCGACAAAGATCTTCCACACTGGTCGCCCTTTGAGTCCTTGCCTGTGAGCACAGTGCACGATGCGTACAGTAAATAAATATACGCACTATCAAGTTTAAATACATGCAAAAGTATAGGGAGGCAAATGTGAAATTGAAGTCAATATGAAGTGCTTGTTACAAGCCCTCTGCTTCTTCTTTCACTATTTTGTGTATTCATAACTTGCCTAGTTTGTGTGCAACATTTAGAGATGGCAATGTAGAAACAAACAGATCATTCAATGTGCACTAATCATATGCCACAAATACAAAAACTTTGTTACACTGGACTGTTTTTTGAGGGTAAAATGACTCCGTAATGGAACACTGGTATGCATGGCATGTATGGATTCAAAGTCATTCATGTTAAATAGGGATGAAGATCCAATACATGTTTTTATGCCTCCGCCACGAAGTGGTACCGGAGGCATTATGTTTTCGGGTTGTCCGTCCGTCCGTCCGTCCGTCCGTAATGAATTTTGTGGACAGCGTAACTATCAAAACCTTTTTAAGGTATCCTAATGAAACTTGGCATGTATGCGTATTAGGGGGTGATGTTGTGCCTATCAACTTTTGGGTGCACATGCTCAAGGTCAAAGGTCAAAAGGTCAAGGTCAAATACATAAGATTTCACTATTTCCACCATATCTATGCAATGCCTGAAGATATTTTCTTGAAAATTAGTGTATATATGTATTACCCAATTAAGATTATGTGGTGAAAGTTTGGGTCATGAGGTCAAAGGTCAAAAGGTCAAGTAAAAATATTAAAACTTCATTTATTTCTCCATACCTTGGAAATTGTTCAAGGTATCTTCATGGAACATAGTATATATACATGTACTGACTGGCAGTGATTATCTAGAGAATTTAGGGTTCATGAGGTCAAAGGTCAAGGCAACACTTCAAAAATTTTACTATTTCCCTTGTGTTTATGCAATGCCAGTCTCAGTGTTATTTTTTTTTTTTTACACTCGGGTGTATGCATGTGTAACATAATAGAAATTCTCTGGAAAGTTTTTTTTTTCTTCCTTTTTTTTTTTTGCCTCAAAGGTCAAAAGGTCAAAGATCAAGTGAAAGTGCTGAACTAACTTTTTCTTCCATATCTCGGAAGTGGCTCAAGTTATCTTGAAACTTACTACATAATTTTATGCATGTTCTGCCTGACAATGATTATCTTATGAATTTTAGGGTCAAAGGCCAGATGAAAATGGTAACAATTTACTATTCAATACAGAAATTGCACTTTTTCTCCATACCTTGAAAGTTACTCAATGCATAAATGTATGAATGGGTCAAAGTCAAGTTAAAGTCCTTAAATCCCCAAATACATGCTCTCCTATTCATCCAATTAAACCTAGGTCAAGGAAGGTGAACATTCAACACATTTGTGACAAACTTGTCATTTTGATACTTTGCCAATTTTGTGAAAAATGTAATCACACATTGTCCACATGTACTTTTTAGACCTATTAGGAGAATCATGCATAATGGCGGAGGCATACCAGTCGCCATAGCGACATTTCTAGTTACTTCATGGAAGGAATAATTTCAGTGACTAACAATAGTTAGCAGAAAGTGCCATACAAGAAGACAAAGATTCTCTCTTCTAGAGCAGACACTACAAGAAATTTGCAAAGAGCAAAATGTCGCCTTTTATTGTTAGCACTTTTTTGGATATCTCAGCCATTTAAAAACCAATTTTCATCAAATAAATGTTGAATCCTTCTTAAAATTACATGTTCTTTCATATTTCATAAGAGGCTTTTCATTATCTCACTTAGGAATGTTCAAAACATGAATTCCCATCTCAACCAGTACTGTACAGTCCCTTTAATCGCCACGTAAGACAAAAGTGCCTACAAATTTCAAAGAAAAACAAAAACAAAAACATAAAGACTTCTATATTGTAAAACAAATCCAAAGCATAGACTGTAAACAACACTGCAATGGAGTGTAGCTTTATTTTTTTTTTCTATTTCCAAGGCTCTACGGAAACAATCTGTAGGAGTAATCACAGTTGTTGTTTTTTACTCTAACTCCTTTGTTTTAGGGGAAAAAAAAACACACAGTGTGGATGGACCAATACAGGAATAAACTGGTGCCAATAGGATTGGGTTACCTCTGTGTGATATCCTATATCCATCCAGGCACTTCCTCTGTTATTGTTTTTTAATTCTTATTTTTTTTAAGCTAATATCTTTCTTAAGGGATACATTTTTTCTCTCTCTCCTCCCCCCCCCCCCCCCCCCACCCAAACAAACTCAAGGAATCTAAAATTGTAATCCCTAGCCTTGGGGGACATAGATTTGTTGGCACCCTGTGCAGACGTCTCATTTTGAGTAGTCGGTTGCCGTCGACTGCAACCGACGAGTTCACCATCTCTGGCCTTGATCTGTTCGCATCGATCATCCTTCCTTCTATTGTTTTCATATCATTCAAAAATGGACAATCTTGAGTCAATAGTGCATGGGGAGCATTCCATTTACTTTTGGAAATGAATGCCCTCCTTTTTCCTTTTTTTTTTTTTTTAGATTCTAAAATGAGAGGTACCTTGTAGGAAACAAAGATAAGAAACAAAGTTCTTGGGTTCATATATAGTATCAGCACATTTGCACATGTGGAAAGTGTAATTATAAAGTGCTAATGAGGTCTGTAGAGCATTGCTAGCTTTATGTAATGTTTCATAGCAGATTGTATTATAGGTATCAGTGAGGCATCCAAGTTTGTGATATTTTTCCTCATGGGTATGTTTCCTCCTTTTTCGATAATTTTTGCTGGCAGTGACAGGATTTTGAGCAGGTAACCGAGAAAGCGCAAGGCCACCAATAGACTTTTGTGAAGTTTCAATGTTAAGAATACAGTTGTATTCCTGTTCAAGTTAGGCTCTGTTATATATGAGCTATCCCTTCTCATATATCTTTGTTTATTCATTAATTTTTCATACATTCTTTCACTTATTTATTCCTTTATTGTTTGATTGAGGGAGGTGTTGGAGAGATCTCTCCTCACCTTCATGGTTGATTTCTCAATTCACATAAATCAGAATTGAGAACTGAAAATACCTGTTACATTTTTTGTGGTTTCAGTCCCACTGCCATTCCATTCACCCATTTCCCCTGAAAGCTTTGATATCAAAATTTGAAGCCAAATATTGCAGTTTAATCATTTCTTGCTAACCCGAGGCAAATGTCTCAAGTGAGCTACTGTGATTAAACACCATCGGGCATCCATTGTGGGTTGTATGTCATGTATGAACATTTTAACACACTGTACAAGTGATGGTGATGCACCATAGGAAAACCATACATAGAGTGGGGCCAAAATATGTACCCCAAATTAGGAACATGTTTCCAATTGGGCCTGCAGTAATCCCTGAATCTCAAGATTTTGAAATACATAGTGGTTTGCTTTGGTGTCGTGAAGGCAAAGTACTGTATAAAGAGGAATGTTTGCATGCGTTTTAATTTTGCGAAATTAAAATGCACAAGAAAGTTCTTGTCTACACTATATGCATTAAATGTTAGCGGCAATTCATTAAAATTTCATGCTGCGAAAAAGGCCGTCGGCTCCAATTCGCGAAAATTTCATGCTGCGAAAATATTGTGTTTTACAGTATGCTGCCCAGGTGAGTGCTAGCCCCCAGGGTCTCTGTTTTGTATATGAGGGGAACAGTGGCCTTGACTGTTTAGTAATGACCCAGGCACATAGGCCAATAAAGAGGGCATGTAAGAGACAGAATGAAAATAATGGAATGCGAAAGATTTAACAGAAAGACAGACAGACCTTTAAAGAAAGAAAGGAAGGAAGAAAGAAAGAAAGAAAGAAAGAAGGAAAGGGGAGATTGACTGAGAAAGAGATAACTATAGAGAAAGTGAATCAAAATACAGGAAGGAAATTCTGTAGTGACATTTGACTTTTATTCATTCATTTTATCTGTGGTGATGACACTATTGACATTGTTGGCGCCAATTTGTCTGTGCCAGGGTGAAATTGTGGTGAACACTCAAATACATTGTTCACTGCATTTCCTTAAAAGCAAGTTTTTGCTCACTGAATTCATCATTTAGCAGGTGCACTTCAAGAAATGCCAAATTTAACTCAGCTCTTTTGTTTTCGTTTTGTTGTTCTTGTTGTTGTTTTTTTCTCTCTGTATGTCTCTCCTGACACTTTCTTCAGTAAAAGATTTTTTTTTTTTTTTTAAATTTGAGGCATATTTCCATTGTGTGGGATTATTTAAAAGATAAGAATTTGCCCTCTGGATTTATGTCCTTTTGTTTGCAGTATTTACATATGCACTGCATCGCTTGTTTGCGTGTGTGTGTGTGTGTGTGCTATTTTGTCTTGTTTTTACCAGTCGCTTTAATGACTTCAAGAGATTTTGCATTTCAGATGCAAAACAGCATCTTTTTTTCTTTTTTTTTTCTCATTTCTTGTCACTTGTTTTGCAGTGTTTCTTATCTCTGAATGTATTGTGTTCATGAGGGTTCAGGAGGTTGAGACCATGCCTGATGTTAAAGGCACTATTTACCATTTGTAGATGAAGCAAAAACCCAGCTTTAGTTCTTCAAAGTGGATATAAAATGTGAGTGAGGGATAGAAACAATTTAAAGGCATAATTTACCATTTGCAGATGAAACAAAAACCCAGCATTAGTGCTTTAAATAGTTGTAAAATGTGAGTTACAGATAAAAACAACCTCTGTCAAAATTTGAATCCATATAATTGATGTTAAGTGTTGTTAAATACACAAAATGTGAACAATAGTTATAATAAAAATGTTTCCAGACTAAACCGTATACAGTTACGGTTTATTGAGAAAAACCTGGATATCTCCTTATATTTTAGGTTTTATTGCAAATATTTCATATGGTAGGATGTTTTATGATACAACAGACCTACCCATATGCATCAAATGTGATATATTGAAAATTTTTGAAATCATTGCTCCCAAAGGTAAACTGGACCTTTAAAAAACAGTACCTTTAAAGATGAAATTAGATCCTGAGTATGATGGTGTCCTCCTATACGAAGTGGTATCACCAGGGTGTATGTGGTATACATATTATGTCACTTAAGTAATGGTCTGCCTAAGAAAAAATACTAAAATAAGATGAATAAATAAATGAATGAATGAATGAATGAATGAATGAATGAATGAATGAATGAATGAATGAATGAATGAATGAATGAATGAATGAATGCATGAATGAATGAATGAATGAATGAATGAATGAATGAATGAATAAATAAATACATACATAAATACATAAATAAGTACATAAATAAATAAATACATACGTTATACATACATACATACATACATACATACATACATACATACATACGTACATAAATAAATAAACCAGAAGATAAGAAACAACATGCAAAATATTGTTACTGTTGGGCATTGCTTTTTTTTTCTTGTGCACCTATCATAACTTCATGGAGTACTGGATTTCTAGTAGCCAGTGCACTTATTGGCTGGTGCCTCAGTGCCGGCACCACTCACAAAAAGAGGATGTCCCCCCTGTGGCCATCTGCAAAATAAATCAAATATTACTAAGAGCCATTTGCCCTCTTGTCGACAAGAGACAATTCTGGTCCGCCAGCACCGTTTCCTATTCCAGGTCTGTGCATTAATCATCCCACTAGAGTGAGGAAGAAATTTAAAAAATGGTCTCAAACAGTTATTTTTTGACACCTCCAAACTGCCTCACTTTTTACTTTGTGCTTTTTGTGACTTTTCCTTTGATTGTGGTAGACATACATGTATGTAGATAGGCGACAGTCTGCACAAGGCCAGGGATACAAGGTGAATCTTTAATATGGTATGGAGACATTTACCAGGAAAGTCATAAGTATGACATAATCTATTTCTGTGTCTCACTTGTATGCAGTCACATAATATTATAGATACTGTAGGTACAATTGGTAGGTCGATAGATAGATATAGATTCATATATAGATGACATGCTTCATTAGCATGACATCAAATCTCTGTGTACACTTGATAACATTCCTTGGCATCCAAATTGATCTATTCCTACCACAAAGATGGGTTTGAGACTTTTTTTTTTTCCATGAGTAGGTCCCTGGCAGGGATCTCGGAGCATGATGGGGAGGGGGGGCTTTTTCTTTTAGCTATAAAATTGGGTGGAAAATCTGAAAAAAAAGCAAGAAAATTCATGATTTTGGGGGGCTCCACCTTGATATTCTTCACATCAAAGCAGGCCTTGACTCTTGACCCAACCAACCACAAGCACTAGAGCCACCCCCCCCCCCCACACACACACACAAACAAACACTATATACTCAAATTTGTTCCACGGTTCCTGCCTTCCTTCACTCCCATTTATGAAGAAATGTGCAGGAACATGTTGTAGAGAGGGGCAGCAATATCAAACACAGAATACATGCATTAACCCGTTGAGGACCGTTTGATTTTGCTACAACAGGCATTTTCCATAGATGCTTGCCCGAGTATACTCATTACTCATCCACAACAGGTTAATCACTCATCTATGTCATTAATTAGGTCCCTAGATATAAAGTGTCAGCAACAGTTGATCTGAGTCATAGCATGTATATGCATGTGAGTGTTACTGTGAAATGAGGAATGTTCGCGTGTATTCTAATTTTGCAAATTTTGCGACAGTCAAGATTCACGAAACTAAAATGCATGCGAAAGTTCTTGTCTGCACTATTTGTGTTGAATGCCAGTCACAATTCATGAAAATTTCATGCCGCAAAAAAAGCCAGCAGCTCCAACTCACAAAAATGTCATGCTGTGAAAATATCTTGCCTAACAGTAGGTCAGAGATGCAGATAGGGAAAGATTTCTCTACCATTTTTTTTTTCTTGAAAGAATCCAACAGTTTGCAATGGTTTCAGTAGGCATACTTCTGTTTTTGTTTCTGCTCAGCTCATCTTCTCTACTCTCCTTATCTGCGATAGACATACCTGTCATCCACCTATATCTGTTGGTCAGGATGTGTGTTTCATACTTGAGGTGTAGTGATGCCCACCCTCCCCCTTCCTCCGTTCACATCCCTTGTGCTTACAAACTGTCCTGGTCACTTTGATGATCCCCACTCCGTCTCCCCAAGAAAGGAGAAATTAGACGTGATGCTAATCCTTGCAGCTGGAATCGGATTTCATCTTGTCTTTCTGCCCAGTCATCCCCAGAAGTGGCGGCCTAAAAATAATTGCACTCTTTTCCCCCAACTCTTTCTGTCTTTCTCGTTCCTCACACATTTGGTGTGAATCCACCGCAATGAATGAAATAAGGGTGCCAGATGTGGAAATTGGCTGTGTGTGACGTTCTTCCCTCAAGATGAGTCCATATTTGTTTAATCCCCTACCGCCTGGCTGCAATTCCGACCGGTCTCATGGGGAGGGAATTCCCCCACTATTTCCTACCAACAACAAGTCAGAGAACTTCCTACGCCCCTCCTCCTCCGTCTGTTTCACTCTCACTGCTTTCCTGATCCTCTCACCGCCTCCCTCTCGCTCCGTTTTTCTCTTTCCAAATCCTCGGTTATCTGTCGAGTGTGTCACTCTTGGTCCTGCTTGTGTGTGTGTGTGTGTCTGTTTGTTTGTTATTGTTCTCACTCCTTCATTTTCTCTGTTTCAAATCTCCCTTGTCAAATTAAATTCCATTGTGCCATGTCACTTTGAATCGCTTTCTGTTTATTTGTCTGCTTTTCAGTGCATCCCTGCTTTTTCCCCAATGTATCTGTTTCGACACAAATGTAAGTCAAAGTCTTTACACATGATGTAAAGGCCAAAGTGTTAAGTACTAGTAGCACTTTTTCCTGTAAAGTCTATTCTTTTCCAGTAGTATGTGGATCTTTGCCTATGTTACCAAGTGTCTTCTGTACAATAAGTTTCAACTTGCCAAATCCTTCCTGTCAAGCAGTATCTGACGTTACAATTGTGTTTGAACTCCTTGTATCAATTCATATTGAGTTATATTCAGTCATTTTGTTTTCCCTTGTCTCTGTTAACTTTTTCTCTTCTGTTTTTTGCTTTTGTTTATGCTCAAAACTTTCAAAATTTGAAATGAAGTGTAACCAGAGTAAAAATGCTCCAGTCATTGTGCAAAATATCTTTTTCTCTCGTATGTCTCTGTCATGTTTCTGACATGTGTTTCACTTATACAGTCACATATGTTTCTACTCTCTTGTGCATCTAATCCCCCTTTCATTTTCTTCTCCTCCTCCTCCTTCTTCTTCTCCTTCTTCTCATTTTTCATCTCTTTTCCACCTAATTCAAACAGCCTCATCTCATTTTGCCACACAGTGTCTGAATAGTCCCCCAGGGGTCTCCGCCCAGCCATGTTGTGGAAATGAAACACTGGCTCAAAAGTCGAAAAAAAACAAAAAAAAAATCAGAATAGAAAAGTAAAAAATGCCTCACATCCTGAAATTGAATCCATGCCAGGCAGGAATCTGCGAATGTCATGGCAACTGATAGATATTTTTTAAAGAAAATATTTTGGAGGGAGAGGAGAAATGGGGGAAAAAAATGAAATCTGACTAACACCACCTCATCCGCAGGGCCAACAAAAGATTTGTAACATAATGCCAGGGATTTCCACGCCGATTTAACAAAGGATGGAAGTCGATAAGTCCAGGTGAAATCGAAAGTGTCCTGAGCTCAATTTGGGTTGACTGCCACAAGTTTTAACCCTTTCACCACTGAGTTAACCATTTTAGACTAGACATACATGTTATCCATTCCTCAGTCAGTGGGCTATGTACTGTGATGTAAAACCGCTTGGCTCATTCTGCTTCTAGATATCAGTTGGTATTCTGTAAAGTATTTGATCCAGGCAAACCTGTCAGGACGTCTGTTTTTCAAGAAATCATCAAAAATCTAGCAATGAACTGTTAATTACTCAGTTTTATTCACACCAGAAAAAACAACGCAAAAGAGATATATTTTATTTCTTTTTTTCTTTTTTCTTTTTTATCTTTTTTTTTTTTTTGCTGTTTGCATAAATGTTTGTAAATAGATATCCTGAAGTAAATTTTCACATCTTTGTTAGTCTTGCTGTTCAATTCTTGCCACACATAAATTTCATCAATTCTAGACTACCAAAACGTGATTTTGAGAACAATTGTGACCCGCTACAACAAAATGATCCTAAAGTCGGGGGAGGTCGATTATTTGAAAATTGCATGATATAATCCCCTAATCTTTCTGCTTTAAATTGATATATAACATATTTTATAACAATAATCGGCTGCGGAGATATCGATGTTCAAAAGAGAGCATGTCGAGGCGTCTGGAAAATCACTGTTTCGAGAAAAGCGCCCTTAAAGTCTTCCTTTCGAGGCAATCGCGATCAGGGACACGCTAGTCAGTTTTCACCTCTGGACAATAGAAGGTAAGCCCTAGCAACCCTCAAAGAGTTCATTCAAGCACATCAGCGTCGGCGCTCTCCTCACCAACCAATCAGTGACCAGGATGTGAGAAGCGGCTGAGCATAGCGCACCCCGCCCGCACGTGCACCAGTCGACTGGGCAGTGTGCGAGCTTCACGCTTCGGTTAGCAGCAAGCAGCAAACTGACCAATGAGATCACTCTGGTCGTTGTTAGGGGCGGAACCTATCTGTGGCGCTCAATCCAAATTTTCTAACCAGTTTCTGCTTCGTTGAAACGCCAAAAAACATGGCTCAGAAAAACGCTAGTTTTTGGTCTTTCCTTTGATCATTTTGCTTCAAAATTTCGACAGATGATAGAAGACATGTTAGACTCCAATAATATATCAAAATCAGAAAATCGTAAGTTTTGACCAATCTTAATGCTCTGACTTCAAACTCGATTTTCACGGCTTCAACCGTGCGCGACTTTAGGACCTTTTTGTTGTAGCGGGTCACAATTGATGAGGGAATCATTCTATATGAAAGTCAAGTTGAATATTGGGTAGCATTTCCCTTGAAAGGATTCTTTAAATTGTTGGAATGTTCATCACCCAACTGCAACTGATTGACAAATTGCCCTACATCCACGTAAATAAGCACTGAATTGATCAGTGTTTTAGTAGTAGCCATGATAAAAAAAAAAAATATAAAAAATCATGGGCTTACATCCTACTCGAGTATGTACGCCCATGATTTTTTATCATGGCTACTACTAAAACACTGATCAATTCGGTGCTTATTTACATCGATGTAGGGCAATTTGTCAATCAGTTACAATGAAAACATCTTGACGGAAGAATTTCATGAATTTAAATCATCACCCAACTATTCACCATGTTGCTAGGTGTTGGTGTTTTTGGTTTGTTGGGGGGTTTTGTGTTTTTTGTTTGTGGGAGTGATATCTAGGGGAGGTTGCTTTCACATCGGGACTTCACCTCTAGAGTCCCTCGGCCAACGTCTTGACTCACGTTTCCCATAGAAAAGGGCATTTATCGGCCAATTAGCAAATCACTGCTAGCTGAGTAGAGTCTCTTACAAAAAAAAAAAAGAGTAAATAGTGTCCTCTATCCCACTTTGTACTGACCAAAATTATATTACTTTTCCAGCTGCTTTGAACCATTTCAAAATAGTCTGTTGTGCTCAGTATGAACAAACTTAGTTTGGTTTAGGCAATTCAGTACAATTTCAGTTTTGCGCCACAAGATGACGGCAGTTTAAGGATGGTGGAAAGAGTTTTAGGCTCAAAATGGCTGTGGCACTTGCTGGAATCTGTTTGAAGAGTTGCATTTACTGTAAAAGTGGAAATTTTCGCGGTGTTGAAATTTTCGCGCATTTCGCGCAACCAGAAACTAGCGCGAAAATGAAAACACGCGAATATTTTTGCTTGCCATACGTTCCTGTGCGTGATGTCTTGATTCCGCGGAATTAAAAACACGCGAAACTCTTCTTACCCGGCCTAGCGCGAAAAATTAGTCGCGCGAAAATATCCACTTTTACAGTAGTTGATTTGGAGGCCAGTATTATTTGTCATTCAATATTTATATTATATTGGATGGCTATGAATGGGATACCAGGAAATATTGCACGAGTTAGGGCCAATATTGCACGAATCGAAGATGAGTGCAATATTGGCCCTAACGAGTGCAATATTCCCTGGTATTCCATGAATCAAGGCCATCCAATATAATTATTATCATCTATACAATCAAGTAGAGCAAGCATTTGTAAACTGCACAAAATTACCCGGCTTCTACTCGTCTTTGAAGTTGACTCGGCAGTCACATCCCAGCGCTGAAAAGGGGAAGCCCCTAAAACTGCGTACATGAAACAAACAACTAGCAAGATGCTTGCGCGCTTGTGAATTGTAACAAAAACGACGCGCACTAGTAGGAAGCGTTTGCGCATTCAGCAAGCGCTCGCGCAATAGACGAGACAGAATTGAATATGGTATGATCTTGAACGGCAAGTAACAACGGTAGCCTATGGGGAATTAATACGTTGGCCTATGCATTTTGTTCAATATGCTCTGATATTGAACGGTAAAAATTGAGCGGACTACAATACGCGTTTTTAATGTGCCGCTAAAACGTCCTGTATAGATGATAATATGTATTACTACTGCCCTCCAGGTTATAAACTGTATATGTACATCCACTGAATGTTCTATTTTAGTAACCCTTTACAAAAACATGCATTTAGCCTATAGGCATTCCAAGCTATCCTACCAGCATTCTTTAAACATTCCCTCAATATTGGCTACAGTGGAAGTCCAAACCCACTGTGTAACAAACAGTGTGAGATAGTTATTTGAAAGATCACATTGTAATTAGTATTGCTGTATTGCTGAATTCAGTAACAGTTAATATCAAGACCGGTGATACAAATGAAACCTGAAGACGCTGATTGATAAATGGAATGCCAAAGGAAATAAAAAACAACAACAATTTTGGTTTTAGACTAGTTAGAAGTTGCCTGAAAAGAAACACTAAAAGTGTACAAGCACATACAGTGTAAGTATATCACAGCAATACTTGTTTTCAAGGTGAAGTTTTCTTAGGCAATGAAAACTTTCACACATTGCAAAATCTCTCTATTCATACATTTGTCATTGATTGGTTTCTGCATCATGTTTCTCTTGTGTAGATTATCTGGAAATATGTATTCACTCTTCCCTACATATATCTATCTTCTTTTGATGCCCCTTTCTCTTTCCCTTCTTCAATTGATTACCAGTATTTGTTTTCTCCCCAAATTCTTGAGCCTTTTCCTCATCCTCGTGTTTTGAATCTATTTAAATGTCTTGTGTGTGTGTGTGTGTGTGTGTGTGTGTGTGTGTTTGATAATTCTCATTGCTCCATTGTCTCTCAGTCTTTCCCCTTCTTACTCTTCTTATTGTTTCTTTATTTCTCTTTGTATCTCTTTTCCTGTCTGCTTTTCTATATATCTATCTGTCTGCTTGTTTATTTATTTATCTTTCTGTCTATTTATCTACTTATCTATCTCCTTATCTACCTATCCATCTGTCTATCTATCCATCTGTCTATTTATCTGTCTTATCTATTTATCTATCTGTTTGTCTATTATCTACCTATCTATCCATTTATCTATTTCTTTGTCTTATCTTTCTATCTATCTATCTGTCTGTTTATTTTTGATCTATCCATCTGTCTATTTATCTATCTTATCTATCTATCAATCCATTTATGCATTCTTTTCCCTTTATTTTCTCTGTTCGTCTATTTTTTTCAGTATCTTGGCTTTAAAAAAAAAAGGGAAGAAAGAGAGAGAAAATATGATTTTGCTGTACATCAACAAGGTTGTAGCGGGCCCAGTTGTGTTCCAATTTGAGTGCGGCAATAGAGGAAATGGGAGTTCCCTGGGAGCCAGCTGCACAGGGGAGAGGAAGGAAGAGATTAATATAGACTGCACATCCTCTGTTTCTTCTGGCAGACAATACCTCGGAAGAAGACCCATAACATTGGATATCTTCTCCCGCTCCTACTCCTTCGTATTCCCCCTCCTCCTCTTGAGCTCGTCTCTTTCTTTCTTTCTTTCTCTCTCTCTCTCCTCTTTCTCTCCCTCTCTCTTTCTTGTGCTCTTCTCTTTTGTTATCTCAACTCTCTCTCTCCTTCTGCTATAAGACCAGAAATTTTCGCATGCATGAGACTTTAGCAAATTTCGCAAGGAGCCAAGATTCGCAAAAGTTCTTCAATTCGCAAAAGTTTCATGCGATGAAAAAAGGGCGTCGGCTCCAATTCACGAAAGTTTCATTCCCTGATTGTGTCTAATTTTACAATATCTCTCTCTCTCTCTCTCTTTTGTTTTTCCTTTCTTTCACACATTCCCCCTACCCCCCCCCCCCGATATCTCTTTCTATCTATGGTGTATCTATTCATTTGTCCATCCATTTATCTATCCACCCATCCATCCTTCCGATTATCCATTCATCTCTCAATCTTTCATTTTCTTGTGACATAAACATACAATAGTCCTGAGTTAACCCTATTTGGTAATCTATTTTAGGACACAGAAATATTCTACATGGAAAAGCTCCATGAGGTGCTATCCAAAAGCAGTTTATGATACTCTTATACACGTGTTGACTGCAATGGTGTTTTTATTTTCACAAATTTTGTGAGTCAGCTCATATTCACAATTTTTGTGAGTCAGCTCATATTCACAAAATGAATAAACTCTGAACAATTTTGCCTTGCATAAGACATGCCTTTACTAGGTTGGAATTGCTAACTTTTTGTTTCTACAAAGCGATGACAATTCTTTCTCATTCCAGCAATATGATTCATGATCATAAATACAACCACTCGCGAAGTTCTCTTACAAGTCCCAATTTATGAAATATATGTTGATACAGGATTGCTGATTGTAAAAATGTTTATGCTATGTTTGTGTGTATTTTGTGCCTGGCTTGCATTGCTTTGCTGTTTTCACAAAATTATCAAAAGAAATTTACCAGAACAGATGTGTTCATCACGTACCACTCTAGTTCCAGGGCAATTGGGCTGTTCGGAAGGCAGTCGTTGTCGGGCAGGGATCATGGACCCGACCCAGTGTAACTAGGGTATGAAAACTAGGAACCCACCCACCCAGATTCTCCAAAACAATCTGGCTACTGCTTTTTGCAAATCTCACTCCATTCCCCAAATGGTTTAACTAACAACTTCATTAGAATCCATCTGGATCGGATGAACAATTCCAGCACAGTCCAACCTTTACTCCTCCCTAAAAAAAGTCTGGGATTGCTTTGATACAAATACACCCCTCCCATTCAGTTAAAGGTGATCTGTTGCCATCATTGTTTTCCTATATCATTCATATTCTCGCAGGAGAAGAAGAAGAAAAAAACAACCAGAGATTGGTAGATAAATAGATATATAAACAGAGAGAGAGAGAGAGAGAAAGAGAGAGAAGGGGATCAATACCCATTTCTCTCAGACGACAGATTTTCTGATTTATTCTCATATAAGGACTTTCATTTCTGTGCCGTAAAACCCACATTTACACTGTGTATTTTGCTCCTGCCTTGTGTAGATTTTACCATTAATCAATATTCATCGATAGTTTGCATCAAAAGTTTCTCGCTAGCCTCGCATTAATCATTTCAACCCATTTACCTGTAAACACCTAAACAAGTATACTCTGGCAGGTGACAAAATAGCAATTTACCAATATGTGAGGATACACACACACACACACACACACACACATACACACAAACAAAACTAAACAAATAAACAAACAAACAAAAAAGAAAGGACACTGGTGTGCCCTCAGAAGGCTAGCCAAACTGTCATCATTTTCGAAGTCCTGTCATAACCTTTCCTCTAGAACAGAGACGAAAACTGGTAGTGCACCTTTAAGACGTAAAGATCAGGCAGATGAGGGAAGCTGTGGGATGAATTTCAAGTCCCCCGGGGAGGATCGCATCAGCCCTCGCTAATGCGCCCCGCACCCTGCCCTTTTCTCTCCCTAAAAGAATGATCACTCAACAAAACGGCGTTGTTTCATCGCTCTCGATTAAGCGATTTGAGGATTTCTTTAATTAGCCCGAGAGTGGGCAAATCATGTGAAGGTGATGTCCATAGCTCCTGCCAAGGAAGGGCCACAAGAGGAAACAAAGTGACAACACCAACCAACTCAGGATTATAACAGACTTTATTTTCTTCTTCTTCTTCTTTTGAGAGAGCCAACTGCGTCATTGTGCGTGCATTGAGCGATGAAAGTTTATACGTATTCCTTTCACTAACCTTTCAAATGGGGTGATAAACTTGAGATCGGGTCTACTTTTGAGATATTATTGTTATTCAATCTGCCACGAGGTGAAAAGTTCTGTATATAATCACATGTGGATGACATAGTGTCTTTACATAGCTCCGCTTGAATTGATAAATATAGTTATTGGACATATCCAAATCTTTATCCTTTTTCTGTCTCCATATCTGTGTATTGCTCTCTCTCTCTCTCTCTCTCTTTCTTTCTCTCGGTCTGTCTGTCTGTCTGTCTCTCTCTGATGCATACTTGTGTTCTGTCATCTCGTCTCGTGAGCACTAATTGATTGATATTTAGAGAGAAATTTGCGCAGCCAAGTTTTAATGTGTGAAATAGCCGGGAGGCCCAAGTCTGTTCAGACAAAATCAATCCCATCCCATCCCCTGACATAGACTTTATGCATTCAGTAAAAGAGTTCACTCGCCATTGGTGCATACTGGATCAATGAACAGTGAGACACTCATGGTACAAGTTTATGCCTGATGTGTGGGTTCATGTGGACTTTTGGCCAATCATGACAAAGGAGTTTTTGGCCATACTCACTCCTGCACCACTCAAGAAAACGGATTCAAAAGAAAAAGATCACCGAACGCGTAAATAATTTTCGGCGAGGATTTCCATGCCAGAGTTCAGGTGGTGTATGCCCCATCTCCTCTGGGTCCCACTATAATCAGACGCCTTCCTCCGAGACAGGAAGGGCCGTTAAATGGTGAGGGATTAAACAGCAGCTCAGAGGGAGAGAGGGAAGGGAGAAAATGCTTACTACTCCTCCTCCTTCTCTTCCTTATCCTCCTCCTCCTCCTGCGCCCCCAGTCTGTCGCAGGGCCTCATGCCAAGGTGGAGTTCAAAAACCATTAGGTGTCGTCTGCGAGTGATGTCGGATGAAAGGCCTCTGGGTGTGGATGTTTTCGCCTCATCAAGATGTATGAAAACGTGGCCCATTTCTCCTATTCTTCCTGCTCTTCCATGTCTCTTTTCTTTTCTGTTCCGTATTCCTTCTTTCCTTTTTTTACGGTGATCTTGTGCAGTCTATCGCCTGGCCTCATACTGAGGTAGGGCTCAAGAACCAGTAGGTGTCGTCTGCGCCTCATATCAGATGAAGGGGCTCTGGGTGTGGATGTTTTTTACTCTCCCCATCAAGATTCATGAAAACGTGTCACAGTTTTCCTCTCTTTTCACCTCTACCATGTCCCCTTTTTCCTCTTCCATATTCCTTCTACTTTTTTTATACATCTGTGTCCCGTAGATTTCATTAGAGATTACCTGATTTCCATTCCTTTTATGTCATTGTGGTCTTACTGTTGGTCCAAGGCACATTGTTTGTGCCTGAGTTGGTTGCCTGACTGACAATTAGGTTAAGTTGGGAGAAAGTATCTGAATGCCAATAAAAAAGTGCTTCAAGTAACAGCTAAGCCTTGACATACAAAGGGTTAAATGTCTGATGACATGGATAAGTCAAAAGCTAAGGCTGGTTTAAGGATCTCTAGCTGGTAACATGCTATGCTGCCATCTTTTGACAAACACTGTTCAGTCACTTAAGGACAGTTACCTGCATAAACTTGTGTGTGTGTGTGTGTGTGTGTGCATTTGTTCCTTTTTTTTCAAATTCAGTAACTCCTAGGGTAATATTTTCATAAGTTGTTTTGTTTCATTGCAGTGGGATAGTGATAAATTCTCTTTCCATTCATTGTTGTTTTTTCACACTTTCCCCTCTTTTACTATCTTTCTTTCTGCAATAAAAGTGATGTGACTGAACTGGTAAAGTCTGACTTTCATTGAAAAGCTACACAGTTTGATATGATCGCTACTGCCATCTTAATATCAAAGTTTTGGGGGATTTATGTTTCTAACATAGTGGCAAAGAAAGCCTTAAAATTGTCTTCTTAGGCTATCTAAAAGAGTTGATGATTTTTGTTCCTTTCTTCAAGAAATGCTTTAAGCATTTGTAAGAACAGGGATTCATTCTGCATGTCTCAGTTTTAATCTGATGTTATTGGTCTTTGATCATATAGCTCTACTGTAGATAACAGTGGTAATTGGTGTGCTTCTTCAAAACATGCCAAGACTACTCAAGGGAGTGAATGAACTCGAGTTAACTCGTGTCAACTCGTGCTCGGGGACAGTCTAAAAAAAGAAGGGCACAAGAGATGGCCGCGAGACAGCGGCCCATTGCAATCGCACCTCATGTTTATTCAGGGATGTTAGGTGCATCCTATGTGCGGTATCGAAGTGTAAACACTCATCGGCTCTGCCTCTGTGTGTGTGTGCATATTTATATGAGAGATGACATGTATCCACCATGGGTGCTCTGTAGAGATTAAAAAGGAATGGAAACTCTCTGTGTGTTTTAACTACCAAGATTGTGATTGCTGCAGCATATCTTCTTTCAGAAAGAAGTGTTGTGTTTGTTCTTTTGTGTTATTGAAAGTTTGGTATGGAGGGAGGACAGTCAGACAGGATATCGTGTGTCTTTTTTTTTCTTTCTTTCTTTCTTTTTTTTTTTGGGAGGGGGGGGGGGGGAGAACCACCAGCCCCGCATTAAATTTTGTTCTACAGTTATGAGCAGACCTTGTTACTTTAATAGGGAGTATATTTCAAAGAATTGGCAAATCGTGGACAGAGACTCCAACCCTCCTGCTTAGAGGCCATTTTCTTAAAATCTCCCACTCTCCAACTTGAGTTTGAATTTTTCCAGCTTTTAGCTGCTCAAGATTTAGTGTTCTCCCACCCGATATTGCCTTTGTCCTATATGTCTAAAAATGAGGCTGAGAAAGCACCAGGGAGCATCTACACTGTACAACCGTAGAGCTTCCAGGGCCCTACAGCAAGGCCCTTCAGCAGGCCCTGGACCCTGGGTGCAAGGGACATTGTGCTTTGTGCTCATGATGTGCACTATGCACATATCACAATATTGTGCCATGTTCACACAGTCTCCCATATGCTGGAGGGTTCAGGCGGGAGAATCTCTCATTAAAAGATGCTTTGGGTCGTAATCTCTGTATGCACCCATGGTCATTAGTATCTCAGGCATAACACTAAACTGCTTTTGTTCAGCACATTTTTTTTTTCTCACACACACACATACACACAGACAGACATAAGGAAATTTAAGATTCATATTAGAATACTGTTTACATATCTTTGAAGACTGAGGAAGTCATTAATTCATGAATTAAGAAAAGAAAGCGTCATATCTTGATTCTTTTTTGTGCAGAGCAAATGAGGAGTGTTGTGGAATATAAACTATGGTCTCATAACTGTAATTAAGCTTGAAATACAGAGCTCCAAAAGCATATTTTGTTGAATCATTTTGGGACATTGAAAGATCTGCACCTTTCTTTTCTTTTGTTTCTTTCTCTTTGTGTAATATCAGTCAAATTTCCACCAACTTCCTACTTCTAATTTACCACTGAATTACAGATCACCTTTATTCTTTTCAATCAAGCTCTCCTTTGATCAGAATGAATAATGCTTAGAAGTTATATGACATATTCTGTATTAGTGTTTGATGTCAACAATCTGTCTGATGTCGCACACGAGTATTTCAGGAAGCAATGCTGTTGCAGATATTGCCCTGCGTTCATCCTTAGCTTTGTTGGCAAGTTAAGCGACTCATTAACTGCGCTTGGTCCTCTCATTCTTTTTGATTAATGAACCTTAATTTGATATTGCGCACACAAGGACATTAGGGAGGCAGGAAGCTTACCATGGGAATAATAATACTGCTGGAATGATGTCGCCTGAACTTTCCAGGCTTTTATTATTCCACTGTACGCCAGCTGAGTACACCATAGAAAGAATATTGGCACAAGTTTATTAATCTGCAATTTGTGACTGCTGAGACAAAAGATGGCATGTGACAATGAAACAAAAAAAGAACAAAAATTAAGCAAAGACACACAAGCTACCCCTACCATACCAGTTTTGTGCGCATATCATTGAAGCAGAGTGTTGTGCTATATCAGCATTTGTTTCCCTGTAGTTACCATTCCACTTTAAATATACCTTCTGCATCCATAAAGCAGTGCAATGCAGATTATGTATTTCCTATTTCAAATGTTATCAAAGTTGACAAAACATCACATGACTACCAAGAAATGGTCCAGATTCAAATCAATTTCTTAATGTGAAGCAACATGTAAACTGAATCATTTCTTCTATGATGGTATGTTGATAGGCTCTTTCTAACCAGGAAATATCGCAATGTCAATGCTTGTGATGTTTGACCTTTGAAGTCATGCTGCAACAAAGAATTTTGAAGTTATGACAGTTGAGAAAAATCATGAGTTTTGGCTACAGTGATGTGCTTGTGTAATTGGCTTAACAGTCAGTTTTGACTGTGACTTGGTACATAGTTACCTGGCAGGCGAGAAGTAGGAGTGGAAGTCACATGACCACATTTTTTCTTTTTCTTCTGTGAGTGTTCTCGTTGCTAATCATGATTCTACATTTCAAGCAAAGTTAAAGGACAAGTCCACCTTCATATACAATTTGTACTTATGGATTGAGTGAATGCAACAATATTAGTAGAACACATCAGTGAAAGTTTGGGGAAAATTCGACAATCCGTTCAGAAGTTATGAATTTTTAAAGCATCTGCGCGATCACTGCTGAATGAGGAGACTACTACAGTGTATGATATCACATGTGTACAACGGTATAAGGGAAATAAAAAGAGAATTTCACAAAACTTTGTTTTTTGAATAAAGTGCATATTTCTTTGACTTGTTACTGATGTATGTTAAGGGAAATATTATTCCCCTTGCCTTCTGAAAGAGAGAAGTCGAGTGTTCTTTTGTTATGCGAGAAAAGTGAAAATATGTTGAATTTTCTTTATGCTTTCTTTATATCGTTGTACTCATGTGACATCACAAGCTATAGTAGTCTTCTCATCCAGCCGTGACTGAGCAGAAACTTCAAAAATTTATAACTTTTGAACAGATTGTCCGATTTTCCTCAAACTCTCAGTGATGTGCTCTAGTAATATTGCTACATTCACTCAACCCACATGTCTATGAAGGTGAACCTGTCCTTTAAGTAAAGTTTTGTCTGATGATGTTTGTGGTAAGTTTTGGCACAGTTTCCCATGAACTTATACAAATATGTTGTGTTCTTGCTGTTGGTATGAATGACCCTCTTTAATCCTTTTCGCCTAGCTCAGGGCACCCTCTTCAGTGTTAGCTCTTCAGAGAGTCCTAACATTATCATTTATCCCCGACATGGCTCGGCCCTTTGTGTTCAAAATGTGAATAGGAAGAACATAGCATCTAAATATATTGTTTGGGGATAAAATGCATTCAGTTGGATTAATACTGCTAATGACTTTGATTGCACCATTAACATTCTTTATGCACAGGATCTGAGCTTAGCTTTAGAGCTGTTATATCCACATTCAGTATTAAATCCATCCAAACTTGTCCTACCTAGTAGGTAGATGTATGTTAACATTCCCACTCATATGTAGCAATGTGCCTGAGTCCAACAGGAATGCCATGGTGACGCAGTAGGATTAGGGGGATTACGTAATCTCTGTTCATTGACAATGAGTTTCCAGTTGTCTGTACCAAACAATGCACATTCAATTTTAGTAGCTGAAACAAAAGTCATCATGAACTTGACCTCCTTTTATACAGTATTTGTTATTCTTAGACAGGATGTTGCTGAATCAAACTGTCTATTGTGAAACTGAAATGGCATTCAAGGTGTCTTACATACAGTAGCATCTCCTATTTTCTATACAAAGAAGAAACAAAGATCAAATAGGCCAAGGTATATTAAATTTTTATTGGCAAGGGTTGAAAACATTGATGTGTTTTTCATATTCATTTTTCATATTCGGAAGTGCATTTTGGCGCGATATTTGATGTGCGTGCCGCGCGCTTATGAGCTCAGCAGCAGAAGCTGTGACCTTTGACCGTGAAAGGAATTTTGGCCCACGCCTGGCGCTGCTATCGTTCATAAACTCTTCGATCAGCGCCAGGCCCGCGCCTGGTCCGCACCTAGTGCTAGCTGCAGCAGCGCCAAAATAGTCCGCACCTGGCGCGGGCCACTTTGGCCCCCACCCATTCATAAACTTAAAATTTCCACTTGGTCTGCTCTTGGTCCGCTCCTGGTCCGAGCCAAAGGGGTTACTGAAAGGGGTAATACAAGATCTAAGCATAATTATGTAAAATCCCTTGTGTGCTGTGAGTACTGATAGGTATGTACATCTCCATAACATTGTACACACTGTCCAATGTCCCTGGCACAGGGAGAGTTAAAGGAAATTAGAAATTCCTGCACATAATGACAGTATTCTTAAAGGCATGATTTACCATTTGCAGATGAAACAAAAACCCAGCATTAGTGCTTTGAAATAGTTCTAAAATGTAGAAACAACCACTGTAAAAAATTGAATCTATATAATCGATGTTAGTATTGTTAATACACAAAATGTGAACAATAGTTATAATAAAAATGTTTCCAGATTAAACTGTCTACAGTTTTGGTTTATTGAGAAAAATACTCATATCTCCTTATATTTTAGGCTTTATTGCAAAAATTTCATATGCTAGGATGTTTTGTGATACAACAGACCTACACATATGCATCAAATGTGATATCTTGAAAATTTTTTAAATCACTGCTCCCAAAGGTAAACAGGACCTGTAATTTGAAAGCACTCTTGTAACTTTTTACGTTATGAGAGGCCACCCTCATGTGTATAGGACACCATATGGCATCGAGTGATACTTTGAAAAAAAAAAATCATTTTTCTGTCTCAAAGGTTACTGTGTTATGGTGGCAACCTGTACAAAGATGACTTGGGACTAGCAAGTGGAAAAACAAAGAAAGCCATTTTAGGGGGTGGAACCCCTGGAGTCATGCTTACAGCGTATAACAATATGATCACATAATTTGGTTGTAATATTTGCAAAGGTCATACACCTAGGAATGCACATGATAGAAAATCTATGCATTAAAGGTACTGTTTACCATTGGGAGCATTGATTTGAAAGTGTTCAAGATATCACATTTGATGCATATGTGAAAGTCAGTTGTATCACATAACATCTTTCCATGTAAAAATTTTGCAAATAAAGCCTAAAATCAAAGGAGATATCACTACTTTTCTTAATAAACCATAACTGTAGACAGTATAGTCTAGACGCATTTTTATTATACTATTGTTCACATGTTGTATATTTAGTAATACCTATCATTAATTGTACTGATTCACTTTTTTACATTGGTTGTTTCTATCCCTATCTCACATTTTAGAACTATTTTCAAGCAATAAAGTTGGGGTTATTGTTTCATCTGCAAATGGTAAATTATGCCTTCATTAGATAATGTGATTTTTCCATGTAGTTGGGAAAAACAGTTGTCAAATGCCTCTGAACCTTGTTAGATAATGTTCTAGAAATAAAACCAGGCAATCAGAGCAAGTACACTGTATCTTGTAACAGGGATGACAGAGCTAATTAGGGATCAAACAGTTTTCTTCTTCTTTTTTTTTTCTTTTTTGCTGTTGATTTTATTTCACACATTGTGAATTTCAACCATAATTAAAACGAGACATGAAAACTCGTCACATTGAGGACGAGTTAGGTGATACGCTTGTGGTCATCAGATGACAGTCATCTGTGATCGACAAAGAAAAGAATGTGATATAGGCACCTTGAAGTTATATTGAGCGTGCATGCGAAACCGTTTCTGTAACCACTCGGCCACGGGTCATCCACGGAAATGGTAAGACAAAAAAACAACAACAATGTATAGATATAACAGGGGGAAAGTCAATGCCCACTCAACTAACGTGGCCGTGTGAACATCTATTGCATTGCTAGACGGAAAAGCGGCCTTGTAACGACTGAGGTCGCTATGCCATTTCTGGCAACTTGGGAAAAATACGTCCCGCAGACATAAAACCTATAATCGGGTGGTTTTGATACCTTGCCTTTAATCACAATTTTCAATGTAATGACGTCATCAAATTACAAAACAATGACATCGTCTTGAAAGACAATTGTTCAAAGTACAACACCTCAGTCGTCGTCATTACATACTATGATCGCTTTGACAAAGTCAACCTGCAAAATTTGCTGCAGTCGAAGCAATGTGGTCTCCAACACACAAAAAAGAGGGATATGGCGTGTGTGTGTGTCTCTGTGTGTGTATAGGTGCGTTTATATACGAACGTGATTTCTACATGGACGAATATGTAATACAAAATTGAAGAAAAAAAAAACAGTAAAGTATCTAAGTATTTTGTTTCGTGATCTTGTGGGGTTCGAACCCGCAACCTCACGTCTCTGAGAAGTCGCCTTTAACCACTCGGCCACACGTCTCGACGGGAAAATATGGGGAACGTTATGGACTTGAAAGACAGTTGTTCAATGTATAACACATTCATCGTACGTTGTCAGTTTGCTACTGACACGACAATCTACCACAAGAAGATGAGGCAGGTATTAGTACCTGTATGAAATTATTATAGGCATGGTTATCAAATTGCCCTAAAATTTCCTTATAATTGCCTTATTTTTACACACAGTTATGCTATCCCTTTAAACTCGTCACAGTTTAATTAGAATCATTAACATCATACATTAGTACCTTATTCAGTTCCATAGCTGATCACGTTTGCTAATCAATTAAGATTAATTGTCTAGAATGTGTTATATGGCCAACCTGTATACACACGTATATACACACACACAATGCTAAATGTATGTATCAAACATCTGTAACACAACTTTGAACTAACTGTAGGAATTATCGCTGCACTTTAATATCATCCATACTTTTTATCACTATCTGAAACTCCACAAAAACCACTAAATGACAAATAATCATCAATACAGAAGACTGAATACCTTTTTAAAAATGTATAGCTTGTTACATGTATAAATCAGCACAAAGTAACCACGACTACATTGTGTTACTGAATTGATATGAACAAATTTCACTTTGTTAAATATACTATATCAGTTTGAAAAGCCCAGCCTGCAAAATTTTGCTGCAGTCGAAGTAATGCAGTCTCCAACGCAAAACAAAGGTATACTGTGTGAGTGTGTGCGTATAGGTGTGTTTACATGCAAACGTGATTTCTACATGGACGAAGGTGTAGTACTCCATTGAAGAAAAAAAGTTAAAAAAAAATTATTTTCTTTCGTGCTCTTGTGAGGATCGAACCCGTACGTGTGCAACCTCACGTTTCTAAGACGACGCCTCTAACCACTCGGCCATACGTCTCGACGAGAAAAGTAGAGGAACGTAAACTTATGTACGTGAAAGATGAATCAGGAATCGTTTGGTCCGCATTCCATTCTCATTTTCAGTTTTAAACTGCAAAATTGTCAACCTCATGAGAAGATTTCAAAGAACAAAATGCATGATTACTGCAGCTTATTGTCTCAGCTACAACATACTTAAATTTCAGAGGAAATGAAGCAAAATCAGCTGAGATAAAGGTGCTTAAACGTTGTCAAGTCAATGGATGGTTTTAAAAAAAATCACCTCCCATAGACATAACACGTAAACTTGTCCGATTTTGCATCTTTACTTTCAATCACAATTTAAAGTATGATGACGTCATCAAATTTCAAAACCATGACATAGACTTGAAAGGCAAATGTTTAAAGTACAACATATGTGAATTTGGGATAATATTGAGCTTAAACAACAGAGATACGAGCAAATGAATGTCAGAAACAGTACCTAAAAAAAATCAATTCCACTTTTTTTATTTAAAATGACGATATGATGACGTCATCGCGTTTTCCTGGCAATATTGATACTAGCAATGTTATTTACAATTCACATACTTTTGTAATATGCAATAGAAATATAGGGTCAACGGACGATTTAAAGAGCTATGGCGAAATAAACAAAGACATGTTTTTTCACTATATTTGCAGAAAGACGCGCACGTGGAATTTCAACTTTGACGCCAGTGCATTCCTTTGTTATAGGTCGAAATCGATCGAAAATCAATGGATGTTGTTACTCAAAGTATCAGGAATCCAAATCAGTCAAAAAAATTGCATTTTCATGTTGCTTACGCCCTCTGCGCGCGAAATTGCGCGGACGGACGCGCACGCGAGAAAATGTTTGAAACGCTTAAAATTGTCTGAAACTTCGAGATTTCCCATTGGGAAGTCGTTTTGAGCCTTTTAAAATTTTGACGCGCGCGTACGCGCGCGTAATGAAGACCTGGGTAACTAGCGTTAAAAGGTAAGATAGAGCGTGACCTGAACTTCATGTCCACCGAAAATGATACAGAAATGACATCTAGTTATGAAGTTATGATCGATCATGTGACAAGGTCCGAAAATCACAAAATGGCGCCTAGATGACGTCATAGATATGTTACTGTCATGAAAACCTTATTGTGGCTAGATATTGTTATGAGACATGTTGACTGAAAATTTCATGTCATTCCGTAATGTCATTGTTGAGATATTGACGACACAAAATTGTCCAGAAAGAAAGAAGAATAAAAAAAAATAAAGAGAGATTTTGACAATCACAATAGGTGATACGCTGATAGCGTATCACCTAAAAAACAGAAAAAAGGTGTCATTCCAAAAGCTCCATTGGTTTTGCATCTTACAGCTTAGCCCATTGTCACCAGACATGGTAAGTGCCACACACACTGGACGTATTGGTTTATCCGGCTCCAGTGAGCAAAGGAGTTGGGTAATATTCCAATGTATGATTTGCTTTTATATTGCAAAGTGTACGCACAGATACTTCTAAAGAGAACTACATATCAAGCCATTGAGTAAATTTTGTAGCCAAGATGTGGATATTTTTTTTAAATTGTGTCTGATGCAACAAGTAAAATTGACTATTAATTTTGCCCTATGGTATGAGTTTAGATTTCATACACCTCTACTTTACAAAAGCTACCATTGATAAGCGGAAAGCTAGCCTAGCGACCTTTCCTGGCAAACACATAACATAGCCACTCCAAGCACATTGCACTATTGTCATACAGGACATTATGGTATAATGCTTCAGAAAGAGGTATGAAGATAAGCTCTTTTTCCCCCAAAGATCCTTTTTACATTTACATCTTCTTGTTTGCAGCATACCACTTCCCTCAACTCTTCCTCTCACCCAATGCATGACCTACTTTGCCAGTAAAAGTCATTCTCAAAAGTCCTAAATCTGCAGAGCACTTGAATTACCCCTCTCAAATTTGACCAAAGCCAAAAAGTCTCTGGCAGCGTGGGCACTGTATGTAGAAACATGAATGAATATTTTCACATTTGTACATCATTGATAGGACATTCAGTGAGTTGGTTATCTTTATTGTCAGTTTCAATAATTATGAAATAACAGATTAGAGTAATACGAACACTTCTGCTGGTTTATAGCCATTATAGGAAATTCAATGCGGCCATCTAGAAAGTCTAGTCATACAAATAATGTACTTCACATAGAGCATTGGTTAGATTTATATCCACCCGCTAATAACTTTGGAACTGTCTGAAATGCACAAGGCGAAGTCATGTGTGCTATGGACTGTTCCGAAGTGGAATACAGAGATTCAATGAGTTTATCAATGCTTAACCAAATAATGGGCATTATTTGTTTTATAAAATGTCAACATGATTTAAGTTCCTTGGTAGCCATATTCACAAGATTCCAAGGCCAGCACCAGCTCCAAGCTAAATGAACTGCACATACAAATAATTCCAGTGCATTTGTACAGTGTAATACACTTGGGTAATACAGCTTAGTGTAGATGAGCAGTCATTAGAACTGGTCATTAGTATTCTAACACCCTTTGGGAGAGAAGTTTGGCCTTTAGAGAGAAATGAAAGATTGTTCATGTGATAGCTCTCAACCAATCATTTGATAACATGTTATAACAAGAAAATGTATTATGCATACCCATCCTAGTCATAATGTATGAGTGAAAAATGCACATTAGAGTAAAGGCCTATGACATGACACAATGCACCACAGAAAAATAATCTGGGACTATTTAAGTTATTGCCTACGATAGTTTGCTGGTTCTCATGTAAAATCTGTAGGAATTTCAGGATCAGCATGTATAGTAGGTAATGGGTTAATTCTGCTCATCAGTAAGCTGAAAGGCCACACTTGGGGATTGTTGAGGCAACAGAGTCTCAAGAGTTCAGCCCAACTCGGGGGAAAACTTGGCAGAGATTCCAGTAGAAGGGAAATATTTTCAGACTTTTCTCTTTAACCTTTGACCATTGCTCCACATTCTCTAATAGTGATATCATTGTTCTTGGTAATGGCATTGTGTTTGCGTCCCATTGGGCAGAGAGTCATTTATTGGCAATACAGAAAAGTGATTTTGATGTACACAAAGTTGAACCCAAGTCTCTTCAACAAGTTTTCAAATACTTTGGGGGAAAAAAAAAATCATCCCCCACTGTTATTGCAGCAGGAAGTTCTGCAAATTTCTCTTTTAAGTTCATGTTTCAAATAATGTCCCACTGTCTTAAAGTTGACTTCCATCAAGCCGTTGAGGAAGGACTGATTTTGCTTCAACACGCATTTCCCATAGACACCTGCCCAAGTATACTCGGGACTCAATGGCCCGAATTCACGAAGGTGGTAAAAATGAAACCATGGTTTAAACCATGGACAAAAACCATGGAGCGCCAAGTGTCGCATGGAACATTTCGTTACGAAATCAGTCATTTCGTCGATGAAATTAGTGTTTTGCAATGAAATGACAACATTTTGTAACTAAATCAACTTTTTGTCCACAAAATGATAATTTCGTCAACGAAACGGTCATTTTGTCAACGAAATGACCAATTTTGTATCGAAATATTCCGTGCAACACTTGGCGCTCCATGGTTTTTGTCCATGGTTTAAACCATGGTTTCATTTGTACCACCTTCGTGAATCCGGGCCATTGGGTTAATAGAATGAAACCAAGCAAAGAGAGTGGTAGAATTTTCATGAATTTTTTACATGCCAAGGCACTCAGCTATAGCTTGCCTAGCTTTTTCATCAGCATTTGGCAATCCATCCGAACTTGACCTGGTTGTAAAAGTTAGCAAGCCCACTCGGGTTGAGCGACATGCCTAGGACCCATTTACAGTGACGGGCTGGCCCGCTTTGCGGTCCTCGGACTCGCATTTTCGTGCGTTTACTCTGCCTTGTCGAGCAGTGACTTCGTCGTTTGTGGCGCTCTAATGGACTTAGACTGTTGTAAACGAAAGGGTTACTGTATTCTTTTAATATAGACAACATTACTCCGACGTTTGATTACAGAATTTTAATCATAAATATAAGGGTAAACAAATCAGGTGTACATATATAAAGATCTATTCTGACCTGTCAAGAAGGAAATAATCTTTAAAAAAAAAATTGAGACAGCCGCCGGTTTTCTATATATACGCAGGTCACCGTTCCCACCTGCACAAAATGACACAACGGAAGTGAACGCAAAATGAAACAAAAGATCGTACATAGTTTACGATCTTTGATGAAACCAAACCGTTGCGTGACGTCAGCAAGATTTCTACAGCTAGCTGAGAGGGCAGGTCGCGCATTAGGGTCCGCTTGCGTTTACACCAACGAAAGGCCGGACCGAGGCCGGCCCGAGACTACCTCCTCGAGGTAGTCTCGGGCCGCCATTTGGTACCGCATCTCGACTTTTGTGCGTTTACATCAACCGAAAGGTAAAGGTTGATTTCGGTTGGTGTAAACGGGGTCTTTGTCCATCAGGAAGGCCTTGGGGACACTGTAGAGATTAGAAGGATTATGTAATCTCTATTCATTGGGTAATAGTTTTGAGATTGTCTGTGCCGATTGGTGAAGAAAGCGCTCCAGCAGATGGGTCAATTGCAGAACAAAGCTCAGAGAGGGTTAAATACAGCTTGAAAAAAACAAAAGTTGAGGAAATTTTAAAGTTTAAAACTTTTTTTCATGAAACAGTGGCATTGGCAGTAATCTCATAGAATGGCAGTTATACAATGCAGTGATGTGATAAACTCACAAATCTGCCGCTGACTGGTGAAATAAATTTCACTAAATTTCCTTTTCTTCAAGTAAAGTTTTAAAACAAAAAGGTGAAGAAATTCTGTTAATGGGTATCAAGCAAATGTAGAGTTGAATAACTTTACAATGTAGACTGTACTGGAGGACTGTGTAGCAATTTGCCAATTCATCGACCAAAACTGTTTTTCTTCCTACATATATTTTTATGTATATACACATATGTGCAAATTCAAGAAAGTTGTGAGGTTAATAATTTCTGGATGGTCATGTTTCCTTTGTGACAACATGCATAAAGTTAAAATTCTGTAACAGTCATATAAGTTGCCGACTTTGATGAAGCTTTTGACACTTTAGTTTGGTTTTAAATACTTTTTATCAAGGTCAACATGAGGAAGAGGGGATTTGTCACTTTAAGTTCAATTATATGTGTGTTTATTTTGTTTGACTGGTGAATTGCCATGGAAACAGAGTGCAAATGAAAAAAAAAAATAGCTCAAATAGGATAACAGATTAGCAATTGCTTTCCTCTGTGTAAAGCCTGATTTGTGATAGTGTGTATTCTACTGCGGGATGAAAGTTCTGTTTATCCCCATAAGCCTGTGTTATGACAACAAGTGCTGCATTTATCTTGCTTGCCTAAGCCACTCTTTCAGAAGTGCTTGTCCCAAGTGTGATTTGTATTTCCAAGATATTCCGCCCCAAAAAATCCTGACCCTGCTACAATTGGTAGGTCTAAAAATATGGTGTCGTGATAATCAACAGACAAGAACATAAGATTCCATGTGGAAAAGATGGATTCCCCATTGGCATACATCCTAACCTTTCATCTCGCCAAAAGTATATTTCTTTAATTTTTTTTTTTTTTTTCAGCCAAGTATGAGTTTGAAAAATGGAACAAACTTTTTGAGAGAAAGAGAGAGAGAGAGAGAGAATTTATGTGTGTGTATCTGTGTGTCAAATATACTTCGCACAGATAGGTTTGGGGAAGTATTTTGATCTGTTGTTTCTTTGCTTGTTTTATGCATAAATTGATGAATTAAAGTGTTGCTCAGGAAGAAATGATGTTCTTTGTATACGGTAATTGATTATCCAGTGATTATCACTATAATCACCTCTGTATCTGGTCATGTGTGTGTCCTGTCTGTGTTTCCACAGTGTATGTGTCTATGTGTAACCCTCTTTTAACCAGTGTATCATTAATCTTGCAAAAAATATTGCAATTGTAACACATGACAGTGATATGATCTTAATGATAAACCATATATAATGAATTAATTAATGAAACTGGTAACAATGATCATGCCGATGATGATGGGGATAACAAAGGATGAAGATGATGACAATGATGATGGAGATAGTGATGATCGTTGATGATGACAGATCATGACAACAAGTAATGGGTCGTCTTACAATTCCAAGCCGCAAGAATCACATGCAGAACTAAGTTTTAACGCTGGCATTGGTATGTCAGTTTGACATGACAAACATAGTGATGTTTACCTGAGTGTGACTCTTTGTTGCTACAAAGCCTTAAAACAGAAATCCAATGTCTCTCATGATCCAAACCTTTGATTATGAGCGTCGTTAATCAATTCTTGAATAATTATAGACAATATCTGAATTCCTGCAGACATTCTTCCAGTAATTTACGAGAGTGGGTGACACTCCTGGAACTAATTCTTCGAAACCTTGACCAATTAAATCATTAGAAGAAAACAACTCTCATGTACGTAACCTGGCTAATTAGACAATAAATCATTTTTTGCATCTGGGAATTTTGACAAACTCAGCACACTTCCTGACACGCAGAGTTACAAGTTGTATGCAAGTCTGTACAAAATGTCAAGTGCCTTCTTACATGCCTCACAGTAATTAAAGTGGAACTCCATCGCTTGTTTGAGTAAGATTTCTTCATGAAGAGAATAAAGCCTCATGATTACAACATTCAAATTTCCACAACAGAGAAATTTTCACAGTATTAACGGACAGAGACTTAATGAAAATATCTTGGAATTTCAGAATATGACATGTTTCAAAAAATCGTATCATCAGTCAAGTCATACGTTATATGCATAAAGATGAAGTGAAGATGCATTTGCCCGACAACTCTCATATTGTCTTGGCCAAACATCTTTCGTACTCATTCTTTTTTTCTTTTCTTTTTTTATGTTATGTACAAATAATGGCATCGACACATACACCTGGCTAGTGTGATCACTAGAAATTTTCATGCTGATTAAAGCAGGTTACATTGTAGCACTGACCAAATCATCTTCGTATCAAAGTTTTAGCATGATCTGTATTTCGTTATTTTGGCTGTCAGTGTAACGCAACCTTCGGTCACTGGGACCATCCGAATTAGATGGGCTCACGGCGGATGTGCATTAGGCCGGCAAAAAGCTTACACCTGTGTAAAGGAAAAAAAAATAGCATGTGATTTGATATGACGTGATCGAGGAATAACACCTGTGCATGTGCGCTATGAAAGAGTTAAGGAGCTTAAAAGAAATATTGGAGGAACAAATTGATGGGGTTGGGAGAGGAGGAAGAGGGGGGGGGGAAGAGAGTAAGGTGAGAGGAAGCAAGGTAAAGATGAGTTGTCGAGTGACTTGGAGGAAGAAAGCATTCACCCATCAATCAGTCCAGGCCAACAAGGGGATAGCATCGATGAACCGATCTCAAGAAAAGTGTAGCAAAAAGGGGGTCAATTTGCAAACCTAGTTAATGCTGATGTGCTGTAGCATGTACACTGTATAAGATCAGTATACACACCAGTAGAAATATTTGAAAAAATAAGGTTTGTTGGTCAGTTAATCAAGGATTGAGATCATGGTTTTTTTTTTAAAGAAAACAAGAACTTTTAATGTATCATGGTGGTAAGAAATCTTTGTGCAACAACCAGCTAATTGATATTTCATGAATGAATACCAATGTGGACTAAAGTATACCCTCCTGCTGGTACTTGTTCATTGTTTATCATAGCATTACCACTGTCTGGTGTAAGCATAGTGGTTTTGCTACTGCCCAATCATAATATCAAATCAATAAATCAATCATTGAATGAAATGTATCATCTGTACAGTGCAGATGCCAAACTTAGTCTTAAATCATGTGGACAACATAAGTGTTTCCTGTCAAACCCCCCCCCCCCCCCGCCCTTACCGCAACTAAAGTTGTTGCTCTGTTGAAAACACAAACTGATGGTACATCACATTGAAAATTTGGTAAAGCAGATAAGTTCAGTGTCAGAGCACTTTATTCTATTTTTCTGTTGTCTTCCACAAGACTACAAAAGTTCTTACAAGATAACACCTGTTATGGTATTGTATCTGCTTGGAACATTGTGCACTGTGTATTTATGCAGCTGTGAGATGGTACTTTCAAAATGAGCCAGACATACAGCTCTTTGCAGTAAATATGTTTGGTTTGTTGGTTGCGTTATCGGTCATGTGTTTGTACCTTTGATAGTTTAATCGTGGCACAGTGAACATTGAACTTGGTAGCTTGTAAAACTCCCTTTTGGTTCAGCAGGGAGAAAGGGAATACATCTTGCATTTGTGTTTGTTCGTGTTTTGTGTATTTTGTGTGTTTGTATGTTTTGATTTTACTTAGCCACCAGTGAAATATTTGGATGCTTTATAGGAGCAAGCTACCACCATGGCAAATTTCAATTCATATTTTGTTGATGCTTAAAGCACCTCCCAGATGCCCGAGTACAAAGCAAATTCATCTCTTTTAACCCATTGACTCCATGACTGTTGTAATTGACACTGTTGTTGCACATGGCACACCCGGTCCATGTAAGAATTGGGTTAAATATCCACCTATGACTACAGCGAGTTACCAGTGACGTGTCATACATGAACTAGATTTTCAAGCCTTAATGAAAGTGTTCTGTTTCGGACCTCACCTAATGACCCGCAGACAAGGGTTTCCATCCTTTTGAGGTTGGCTACATACACTGGCAGTAAATAAGAACAGCTGATATTTAGGAGGGTGAAAAAAAAAATCATACAACAGCAAGTTCTAATCTTCATTACCAGCCTGTAATTGATGTAAATGCAGATACCGGTATGCAATGTAATGTGCACTTTCAAGGGACAAGCAGAAAGGAGTATGTGACCTTCACACTTTTAGCGCCATTTCAGCGGCCGCGTGAGATCTTTCAGCAAAGTCATTATTTTTAGTCAAATCGCAAAAAATATTGCCAGGATTGAAAGAGGCATATTGGCTATCCCAGAGGTGGACGAACTGTCCTATTTTGGCATGTGGGGGGATTAAGTTGTCCCATGTACGCGTCACACCGCGCAAGTTCCGAGAGTGCGTTGAAAACATGGGGAGTGATGTCACGGGGTTTAGGTTATTGCTGGGGTGTTATCAATTAACAGCTCTATTACTGAAAGTACAAGTTCAAGTGGAGAAAAATATTAAGTAAAAAAAAAAAAAAGAAAAAAAAAAGGAGCAAACAAGCATAAGACATTAGCCTTTAAGTGTGACCCTGCATATCCCAGTTTCATCTATACTGATTATAGACTACTTTTTTATTCTTTTCTTTTTTAGATATTAAGAAGCCGCTGACCATTTGACGTCAGATATTTTCTTTGTTGCCATGACTCTAATAGAATTTTTTTCAAGAGAAAACAAAACAAACAAAGAACTTTCCTATACTAGTTTATGAGATCATGGAGCTTTCGTGGAATCCAGAGGTAAATAACTTTATTGACAGATCCAATCCAACTAGATTGCCCTTGTCACAAGGCCTACACATTTATAACAAAACCAGTTATTCCATATCATTCAATTAGCCATTCTGCAGCCTGTCTACTTTAATTATGACATTTCCAATAGGTGACATAAATCAAAGGTCATTAACACTCGCGATAGTTCTACATCCTTATCCGTGTCAATCTAAAAACGTATTGCCTTCCGTAATTGCGCCACTACCAAAAAAGGTAATGTGTTTTGTTGATTAAAGTGCATTCACGCAAGCAGCAGTTTTTCATCATTGTTTCTGCCTCAAATAACGGTTCTGTCACAATGCGCCATCGATTGAAGAATAGAGCTTAGTCTTTGATTATTTCTGTCACCTACAAACAATTACAAACGAACGCACACACACATACACACACACACACAACTATGATATACACTGTACATGCTGAATGCATGCAGGTAAAGTACTCATAATTGTATTGTGTATTTATGGTCAAGCAACCTTTCCTATGAAAACCAGATGTGTGAGTAGCTGTGAAAACTCAATTAGAAAACGAGAGCAGAGTTTACATTTGGTGGTCAAAAGTTCACTGACCCATGTCTCGAGTTGTACAACCACAAGACCAAAAAAAGTGAGAACTGAAAAAAAAGGCAATAATCACAATAATAATTCAGCTGTCTGCTCACCTTAATACTATTTCCTACTCAGGACACATTTGCTTATTTGAGCAGGCTTATTGAAGCCTTGTCTGACAATGTCATTAGAGCTATGTGTTTCCACAAATGGAACGACTGATTTATTTCTGTTGGGTATAATGTGCCAAGGAAGGAAGAAATTGTCCCAGGGAGTTTGAACAAAGGCCTGTATGGTTATTTGTATTACAGGCAAAGCAGAAACAAGTAACTGTACAATGACATTTTTACCAAAGAAATCTCTTTGACTCAAGTCCTGACTACGTTTGTGGTCAAAACTGTGTTTCAAGTAAGTTTTCATTGTACACAGGATTATGCAAGGGGGTATGTTATGGTTTGTCTCCCCTGACGGAAGTCTGTGATACCGGGTCTAGGAAATAAAATTGGGGTAATGTGATGGTTTCGTGGCAAACATTAACCCTTTGCCCACTGAGATTCTGAAAGTTCCATAGACTTTGCACACTACCACCACATTTCATGAGAAATGGAATGTGAGTGATTTGATGTTTTAAATGGCAGTGTCACAGGGTCATCCCATGAGACCGATACCCACGAGTCAGACAGCCCACTAGTTTGACATTGAAAAAAGTCCCATGAGTCATACAGACCAAGAGTCATACGGCCCATGAGTTCGACGCTAGGCAAATAAGACCCCAGAGTTTGAACCTAGGTAAAAACAGCCCACTAGTTTGACATTACAACGCAGGGCTTAACGTGTTGGTCTCAGGGGCCTTGTTTGCCCGGCGTCAAACTCATGGGCTGTATGACTCATGGACTGTATAACTCGTGGGCTGTGTGGCTCGTGGACTGTAGGACTCGTGGATATCGGTCTTTTTACATGCACCCACGTCACCTGATAGTTCACCCCTTCCCCCACCCCCATAGCCACTTAATGTCAGTTCTTAACCGATTTGCACAGATGTCAGCAAACTACAAATGTACGTACTTCGATAAATAGGGTTCACATAGTCATGTCAAATACCGGGTATCAAAAATTTCAAAAATTTCCTTTTTGTAGTCTCATCATGTTGTCTCACATACGGATCTGTATATTACTTGTACTTGTCTAACTTGAAATTGCTGCAAAGCTTATAGGAGAATTCAACTGAACAGAAAGAAAAAAGTGTGGCTCGAATACATGGGCACATGGATAGTGGTACTGTAAACATGGACCTACAACCATGCTGTGAATGATGGAGATTCTTTCACTCAACTGATCACATTCACATTGAAACATCAAAGCAACAAACTTTAGTAACTGGAATTTCATCCAATAAAGCAATCTTATGAAGATATATGGATATGAATCGCCCTTTTGAAGATTGAGCCCAATCCATCTGTCTGTTGTTGTTTTAATGATGAGATCACTGTGCTACAAAAGTCATTAAAAAATCACTGACGCTTGCATTTTTAAGATATGGATCATTTCATCACTGAAATCAAATCAAAACCTGTTCAGTAATAGGCACAAATGTTAGTAACATCAGATTTTTTTTTTTTTTTTTGTTTCAGCAGGCATGAACACATAGCATTAATCTCAACTTTGTGTTTCATGAAATTAATCAATGGAATAATTTTCTGTCTACAAAGCAACTCTTAGTCTTGTCTGATTCTAGTATTGATATTCTCAATGTATGAATACTAATTTTCTTTATTTACCATATCCAAAAGAAAAAAAAAATAGAATGCATGAGGAAGTATCTGTTTGTATTAGTTAATTCATATCCATAGTAGATAAACAGTTTGACACTTTTCAGGGCCAGCAAAAGGTTGATCATGCGGATAGGAAGTCAGGTGGGAAATATTTTTACCGGGATGGGAGACACTTCATGAATCTAGCCAGTGTGAACACATGGTCTCAATCATCTACCACACATGTGTTTGTATGTGTGGGACTGGAAGTGGTCATGGCAGACTGTTGTCATAAAACGGCAGGATACGGATTGTCCTTGGCACACAATTCATTTCACCTTTGATACATAGTGCAATCTTTTCTTCTTTTTTTTTGTGGAGGGATGGGGTTGGTGGTTGCTGCGTCTCATACAAACATCTCTCATGCATTCACTGATTGTGTCATAATGCACACCTTTAATTTTCCCCATTTTTTTTCCCATTATATACAAAGTTTTATTAAAAACAAATATGCCACATTTTACCTATGTTTTTGTACAACAGAAACACTGTATTGCAAATGATTATTGAAAGTATTATGTATAACATATAAAGGTCACAAAGTAGGCACTGTGTGTTTGCAAGGGCAATAACACACTCTTTTCTCCTTTGTTTTGTTTTTTGTGTTTTGTCGAAGATTACAAAAATATGATAGTAGATTATGCGTTCATGGAGTCAAAGAGCTGAAACATGATTAGCTTTTGCAGCTAGACATTTGACACAAGTATTTCATTGTGCAGTGTGTCAACCTACTGGTTTTACTGGAGACTTGCCTAGAGGATTAAAAAAAAACAACAACAACAAAAAACCACCACTTTAACAAGATTCTGTAATCAGTGCTACATAGTGAACATAATCCGTGGAACAAAGTTTTAGTTTTGGAGAACCAAGGCAGTTCATATGCCTTCAAAATTTTACATCATTTACAATCAGCAGACTATATACAGTGCCCCTTTTCATCACACAGTCTTGTTATACCTGAAAATTTCTTTATTTTGTTTGTTTGAAGAAAAAAGCAATTTGTAGCAAGACCCTTCAAACAGCAACTTCAGCAGGTAACATATGAATATTTTCAAGTGGGAATAGGAGAAGGAATGAGACATTCTGTTTAAAAACAAAACAATATAATAACATGATCTCCAAGGGCCTCCACTTTCTTCGCCGTAGCAGTACAACACTGGTCCCATTTCAAACTCAAATGTGGTAAACTCTTCTGTGCCATGGACTGTAGACACTCTACAAAGTCATTGAGTTTTCTATGCCAGTCAGTACTCAAAGCACACAAAGGGTTTATGGAAGAGGAAGTGTCATGACAGACGAGTGGAGTGTGTGTTTTTCTTGGTCTGTAGTCTGTCTAATATGTCACACAGAGGGCGTATTATGTAGAATTGGTAGAGGAGAGAGCCTCAGAAAGTGACTTTCTTGAGGCCAACTGGAGTCGTCTGCAAGATGCATTCATGGTAGTGTTCATGGTCGTGTTTCTTACACTGTGAGCCACTTCTTTGACCTTCCTCGTCTCTGCTGCAACCTTTATACCAGTTATGGAGAGTGGTTTGGTGTGAACACAATTTCTTATCAGAATGAGATCCGTGACATCTTGATACAGTCTTGTCATTTTTTTTTTTTTTTGGGGGGGGGGGGTGGGGGTGGTGGTTAAGAAAGTACCACACTGTTAGGTCTCATATAGGTGAGACTAAAACTTGTGTCTCTATCAGTACATGTAAAGATATTTTTATACTGTGCTTACTGAGGTCTATATTGAAATTCAAATGGATGAAGAAACATGCGTGCATACAAAAGTTGAAAATTACTTCTTCTTTTTTTGTGAACAAATGTCGCCGTGCTTACACGTATTGTACAGTTAACTTCATCTAAAATGGTTTATACCAACACTGTTTGTTGTCTTTGGGACATCCTGAGCATAGTAAATTCTGTCACTCACAGATTTTGTATGCATTTTCATTACAAACAATATCAGAAACACCTGTAATGTATCAACCATGTAGTAAAAGATACAATTCAAAACAAAAAGCATTGTTGAACAATGCCTTTGAATTATTGCACTTAATGCATTCAAACATTGTGCCAGCTTTTCATTTCCACAACGTACAATGTGGTCATATGATGCCAGCAAAAAGTGCCTTAACAACTGCAATAATTTGTAAATCTATTAACACCTAAACATTTTGTGCTCTTGACTTTTCTTGTGTAAATGGGGAAAGCCCCAAACCATTTTGTGATGACCACTTAATTCCTGTGCTGCATTCTTTCATAGCATTGCTTAACATTGAAATTATAAATCAACTGTGCAAGGGCCATTCAGCCAAAATATTGCACTGTCGATTGTAATCCAGCAAAGATCTTTTACTTTTTCTGAAAGAGAGAGGCTTGCTTTAAATGTGTATGTATTGCACTATTTCACATGGTTATGACTGTACATTTAAAGTTAAAAGTCATATCTCTTACACACAGACAAGCAAAAAAAAAAAAAGAAAGAAGACAATTAAGGAGATCAAGTCCATTCCCTTGCAGCAGTTATAATTCTTGGCCAGATTTTTTCTCCTTCTTCTTCTTCTTCTTCTTCTTTTTTTTTTTTTTTTTTTTTTTTTTTTTTTGGGGGGGGGGGGATGCAATCCAGTCAGACTCCCAAAACTAATTTGCCAGGTATGCAGGATCTGGCTAATGGCCATTAGCCTTCTTACACTAGATTGTGAAAGCTCCGTTAGGAAGCAAATCACTTCATTAGATTCTCAGTTGTTTAAGTAGCACACATATCAACAAGTAGACATTACCTTGATATTTGGTTTTTGTCTTTTCTGGTGACATTGAAAAAACACTTTCATACACAGGAAAAATACTTCATACAGAAGACAAAGTGAACAAGTTTGAGCTAGGATGTTTGCTACTTTTTATTCTCATCGCCCGATCACATGACACTTTGAAGTGCAAGCAAACACATCAACAACCTGTTCAGATATAACCCCATGCACATACCAAATGCTAAAACAATAATGATCCTTATTCCGACAAGGCATGAACCATGTAGTTCAGGGTTAACCAAATTTGTCTGCAGTTATTGCTCGGCCATGCACTCCCGGTGTGAACGCACCCCGCTAATGACACTTTAATTGCCCTCTCCAAGTTTGTTCAGCAGGCTCAGAAAGGAAGCCGGGTCGGGACAGAGTCGCAGCGAGCGCTGCACCACTCCGTCCTGTGGAAGGAAGCGTTCCCATCGCGTTTACTTTCGAAATGAGATCGTTCCGCAACGATCTCCGACACGTGTGCCATACACTTCAAAGTTACTCTTTATATGAGGCACTATTCCTTGCACTTGACATATATGCGTACCATCAACGGATTTAGACACACTTAACTTTTCAAAGATCATGTATAAGAGAACTGAGATTTCCTGCACTGTAGAAAAAGAAAAAGATAGGGAAGTTGATGAGAATGTATTTGAAAGCTTAGATAAAGTGGGCATTGCAAAATACAATGTATTTCATGCTGTCTGAGGTTTGTTTCTACCAGTGAAGGACAAAGTCATCCTGGCAAAGGAAAGTACAGCACAATGACATCATGCCTCAAATCATGTATAGCACGATCGCTATACTATACTACTATAAAACCAGAAAATTCGCTACATGAAATATTCACAAATTGGAGACTACAATCTTTTTGATTTTTGCGGCTTGAGATTTTTGTGAATTACCACTGGCAATCAATGCATAGTGTAGACAAGAACTTTCATGAGCATTTCAGTGTTGCGAATCTTGGCTCCTCACAAGATTCAGGAAAATTTCATGCATGCAAAAATTTATGGTTGTAAAGTAGTCTTTTGTTTGCTGCTGTCCCCCTCCCCCACCCTTTTCCACTGAACAAATGTTTGTGCCAGACAGAGTGAGAGTTCAAATTGTTTTTGGATTTTAAACAGCATCACATTCTTTTGCTTTGTGATATACAAAAAAAAAAAATCTAAAATAAAGCATCCGCATTGAAAAGTATTAGGAATTCTTCAAAGCGGGCATTGGTACCTGTAGTGCATATTTCGGGGGATTAAAGTAGACAGGATCACTTCTTTCCCCCCCCCCCCACCTTCTGTTCAATGACAGAAGACATTTTTTTTTTCATCCTTTAATACTTTGTGCATTCTCTGCAATAACAGTGCTGTCTAGTCACTTTTAATTATTTGTGGTGTATAATCCACTTCTTTTTCCTCATCCTCTCCTTTATTTTCTCTGTGCAGGCTGACCCACAGTCTGCAGTTTGAAAACCATGAGACCAAGGTAAAGGATGCCAACGTGAGAGACGCAGACACGTTTGCCATCTACGACCCCCGCAACCCGATGAACAAGCGGCGACGGGAGGACAGCAAGAAGAAGATCAAAGAGAGGAGGTGAGGGAGCAAGGGGAGGAAGAGGGGTCCGGAGTCTGGTTTCCATGGCAATGGAAGATAGTTCAATGGAAGGCGGCTTGCTTAGGAAGGAAGAGGAGGAAGAGAAGAGAGGGAGGTCAGTGATAGAAGAAGAAGACAAGGGAGGGATAAAAGCATGGAGACCTTGTGGCTCGTCCTCTCTCTGTCTCGTTTCTCCGAAACTGATGCCTCGATGGTGACCAGCATCTCGTCCAGTCAGATGACCATTCCGAACAGGTGTTTCATGAGACAGGGAAGAGAATCTCTCCACTCCGTCCTGTCGTCCAGTGGCTAGTTTAGCCTCCAGAAAGAGTCGAATGACTGTTGTGGAACTGATAGGGTGAAAAGTCTTCTTTAAAGGCATTCCAGCCATCTACGCTTTTGCAACTTTAAATATTATTTTTCCATGGTTGCAAGTTCATACACCTGTCAAAAATCTCAGATGTGGCTACCTGGTGTGGATGACATCATGTATTTCTGTACTGCATAATGAACAAAATGATGCATGCAAGGAAATATTTTGTCTCTGCTGAGTGGTATTCCATTTTATGTTTCTTTCTCTTTTTATTTCCTTGTTTGTGAGCTGCAAAAATGAAAAAAAAAGGAGGAAAGGCATCAGTGATGAAACCAAATTTTGCAGAATAATCATGGCAGAAATTGGTTATGTATAGACTGGTTCAAAACCTTTCTGTGCTCTCAAATTTCATTTCTAATGACAATGTTTTATTTAGAGAGAGAAAAATGTGTCAAACCTGTTAATTATTTTTTTCATCATACAGTGAGTTATAAGATTCCATGAAGTCTTTGGGATGAAGTGAACCTGGTGTAATTTTTTTTTTTTTTCATCCTGCAGTGAATAAAAAAATCCCACACAGTATGAGATGAAGCATACCAACCACATGTTAACATATTACAGGACTTTGCTGGAAACCGTGCCCCATGTAGGTAGTGAACAAAATAACATTAATATGCAGGACACTCTGGGTTGGGGTGAAACTTGTGTTTATTCCCTTCACCATTAAAAGGATAAACATATGAACCTGAATATTACTTTCATGATACGAGTACCAGCAGAACATGAAATCACACATGCTGGTACTAATGACTTTAACAGGTGAGTCTTACAGATACATTGTATAATGTGATCTTGAAAGTTGATAGGGTGATCTTTGTTTTCCTGGACTCAGTGAAGGAGGAGAAGACAAATTGCCCGGCCTGTGAGGTCACATGAGAGAGATATGAGAGAGAGAACAAAAACAACAAGTGCAACATTTCTTGCCTCACAATTTCACCTTCTTTCCTCACTATGATACTTTATTTCCTCGTGAAATAAACATTAAAAGTGTTCATATGTATATACTGTATGTACATGGCAAAAAAAAAAAATGACAATATAGATAGATAGATAGATAGATAGATAGATAGATAGATAGATAGATAGATAGATAGATGGATATATGCCTGCATACATACATGTATAGAACATTGTACCCATTGATTACAGAGCGGGTTTAACAATATGAACTCAGATAAAACTGAGCATTACGTTAGCATGATAGTGGTGATCACAGTAACATTTCAGAGGCATTTTATTGCTACCTTGTAAATGGGGATTAGACATTTCAAACAGGACATGATATTCATTAGATATCCATACAGCTACAAATTGAAGCAATAATCAACCATTTTAGGATAAAAATTCTACATTCAATAAATTTTCAACAAAATAGTTCCAATTGGCATGCATGTTGAGAATATAATATATATATATATTTGAATGAATATAGACAGTATATCAAACATGCATTTCTTTATGTAATTATTTTTTTCCTTTCTCTCTGTCATGTAGGCTTACTTAAGAAATGAAAGCAAATGGTCCCACTCCCCCCCCCCCCTTTGAATATAGGTATCAATGTTAACTCCAATGTCTGCCAGATGATGGCCTTGGAAACAGGATGAGGGCAGCCCTCATCCCCGCCGGGCCGTGTGACATTTTGGAGTCAAATGTGGCGTCCTTCCGCCACTACATGCAAGAATGATCACCAAGTACATTGTGGAAAGCTGTGTGACTAGTCAGAAGGCGTTAAAGAAAAGGAAGAGAGAGAGAGAGTGGGGAAAAAAAAACATTCTGAAGTACATCGTGGATTAGTCCATTCAACTTTCAAGGTCTCACTCAGTACAGTGGACTTTCGTTTCTATTTATTTTTGCATTTTATTTCCAGTTTACAAGGAAACACAAACAGAGAAATCCAACATGAAAAAAAAAGTGATTTTCACCATTATTCAACTTGCAAATTTAAAGGCATTATTTGCCATTTGCAGACAAAATAAAAACCCCACTTTAGTGCTTCAAACTAGTTCTGAAATGTGAGTTAAGGATAGAAACAACCAATGTTGAAATTTTGATCATTATAATCAATGTTAAGTATTATTAGATATGCAAAATGTGTACAGTGGTTATAATAAAATTGTTTCAAGACTGAACTGTCTACAGTTTGATGGTTTAGTGAGAAAAATAATGATTTCTCATTATATTTTAGACTGTATCGCAAAATGTTTATATGGTAGGATGTGTTGTGATACAACTGACCAACACATATGCATCAAATGTGATAACTCGATCATTTTTTTAATCCCTGCTCCCCATGGTAATCAATACCTCTAAAATGGAGAGAAAAGGCAAGGGAAGAACAACAAAACATGTAGGAAGGAAACATGGTAGAGAAAGACATATTATTATAAGTGTTCTTTCAATTATAAGGAGTGGAGGCAAGTCACAACACTTGGATGTAGCTCAAAATTTAACAATTCTTTAAATAAAACACCAAGGAAAGGGAATCTGAAGAGAAAAGGGATAAACAATGTAGCTATGAAATGTGGGTCACGTCCTGAAAAAGGTGAATGCTATAGACTCAATGAAAAATAGCAGCACTGAAAACAACTGACTGGGAAGTAAAAGGAACCAAAATCTGCAAAACCTATGGCTAACATAAAAGAAATGTTACAGGCAGGCAGTGCTTTATTAAAAAACAGGAATGCCAGTTTCAAAAGCCTGAGTTCAGGCTCTGGTACAGTGCACTCCTGTTAAAACGAACGCGGTTGAAATTCTCATTGCAATGAAATCGATATTCAGATGCGAAAACTATCATCTATATATCTTTATACACTATACTGTTTGGCTATAACGAAATTTTAATGTAACGAAAGAAAACCGCAGGTCTCTAAGACTTCGTTATGAGAGGAGTGTACTGTAGTATCGAAGTTGAGGCTGTTTTGTGTACAAAGTAGCTTCATGTACAATGTAGATATATTTCAGGCCCTGTCTTTCATTTCATCTGGCATTCCTGTGACAAAAGAGCACATCCCACTGATATTTCAAAGTTTAGAATCACTGCGAGAGACAAATGAGATGAAAGATTGTGATTTCATGCTTAATGCAATAATAATATCATAATAGGGAGTACTTGTAATGCCCTTTACCACTCAGTCTGAGTTCTCAGAGGGCATGAAAAATCTCTACCACTAAATTGTTGTTTTCACTTTGCTCGTCCAAGAGTATGTAGGAAATGAAACTACGCATGTAATTTACCATTGCGCTTTTGCATCAGGAAGGTGGAGGGAAGAAACCCCCTTTCCACATCCCTGATTGCATTTTGGTGGGAACGATGCTCAGGCAAGCCTGGTAAAGGCCTCCAATAATTCCTTGTTTTCCTAAAAGGTGCCTTGATACTGCTACAACTGCCACGGTGATGTCCTTTCCAGATTGATGCAGACCTTGTTTGCATTGACACACAAAAGGATTGCTCTGAAAAGACCAGGATTGCTCTAAAAAGAAGTGTGCCAGTAAGCCAGACTTTACAAACACAGCCATGTCTGCTTAAAGAGTAAATTGCTTGACCGTCCCTCAAGACAGCGTCTTGGACTGGTTAGTTCTTCCAGGAAAATTTCCCCCTCTAGTGGTAAGAGATAACTATCAGACTGGTCCCAGTCCCAACTGGGACTGTTAAAGTATATGGCCTGAGTGAAAGAAAAGAAAAATGAAACATATGGAAAAAAATGGAGATGTATATGCTTGTCTGTATTTGTGAACATGCAGTCCAGTAAAATTGAAAGAGAATTTACTGATAACCATTTTGCTGTGAGAGAAATATACACATATCCATGAGGTATAGTGGGTGTGGATAAGACCTGTGTTCATGAAGTATATGTCAGCAATTTGCGATTGTCAATAGTTTGATTTTAGAGCTATTCTTTCATGTAATCTGCATGTCATTTAAAAGCACAGAAGGCTGCTCATAAAATGTGTCCACCTATTTGAGTTGAGCGTTGATGTAATGAAGGTTAATAATGATCATAGTCAAATTCTCAACTTGCAGAATTTTATAATTTTGCAATTACTAACTAATCTCAAATGCATTGAAACTAAATTGTAATTTGATTACAAATGTAAAGTATGTATATTTAACTGTTATCGAATGTGTTTAACGATGTGGTGAAAGCAAGTGGATCCATGGTCTCAATGGAACTCCTGTAAGATTTGTTTTTGCGATTACTCAAGCTATATCTGAATTCAATTTATCTGTCATGGTACTTGGATGCAGTATGAGAGAGCCATGTGTGATTTGAGCTAGAAAAATATTCCATTTAAAGGGGATGGCTAGTAACCGATCAGTGGGAATCAGTAGGAATGCTGAGGGATGATTGTTCCAATCCTTGTGGGATTCATTTAAGAGTACCTTATATATCTACTGTTGTGTGAAAATGATTTGCTTCAGAACTGTCTCATATTCAAGTAATGTGCAGATTAATGCCCTGTCACTGACCAGGCACGCTAACCTGGAAACATTAAACTGCACATTACTTGAATATGAGACCATTCTGAAGCAAATAATTTTCACACAATAGATATATAATGTACTCTTAAATGAATCCCACAAGAATTGGAACAATCATCCCCCAGCATTCCCACTGATTCCCACTGATCTGTTACTAGCCATCCCCTTTAAGATGGGTCAGTCTAGCTAACTCCCAAATTGTCATAATAAATATAAAGGCAGTGTGGTGTACAAAAGCAACAAGCAAAACAAAACAAAGTCAGTCAACAAAAACCTTGTTGTCAAATAGCACTCTGCTTTCAGCACTTTATCTAAACTCTGCTCCCATATGGTCTTTAAACAGTACATAGCATATGATTGTGTTTCTTTTCTTATTTCAAATTGATTTTTCTGACCTTACATCTAGCAAAAAGTTAGATGAATATCTCTTGTTGTCACATAAGCCAGGACCCATGGCTCGTTTGATTTTCAAAATATTTTTGAGACAAACTGACTTATGATTGTAACTGAATTTTGAGGTTTTTGACAAAATGTGAAATACAACTGGCAATATGAATTGAACAATAATAATCTATCATCTGATCGTAGTTGTCATTTATTTTTTAGGACTTTCAAATGCCGAAAGTGCAGAAAAGACAATGATTACATCAGATTATGTTAAGATTGACTGCCATTTAGTGACAGTAAATCATGTGATATTGCGACGTGCAATGTATGCCGCAAATATACCGTCATAATTAGGTTTCAGCGCATCACTTGTACGCAATGAATCTGTTTGATAATGTTATGAAAAATAAAGGGATACTATGTTCTAAATATTGGTGGTATTGCTCTCCTAATGCTCTGGTATTGGTGTATTTGTGATTGATTCTTTTGGGAGAACTAGACTTTATGAATGATACGTGATTAGTAAAACATATACACCACAAATGCAAAAGTACAATCAAAGAACCAAAGGTATCAGAAAAAACTTAAAGTCTATTTGTATAAGCAGGAAGAGCAAATAAAGCCATTATAATGTACAAGCAGTGTGGTAGAATGATCACACAAAATCCATTGACGAAATTCATATTGCAACTGCTTTTCTAACGAAGTCGGTTTTTATGGCTACTTTCTTCAACAGAGTAGGATGAATAATGTATAAGTTTCGAATTCTCACTGCAGAAACTATGGCCAAAATGATGTCAACATTAAGATAATATTTTTTTCAGGTTGAAAAACTTTGGTTGCATGAAACTTACGTGCATTTCCTGTCTTCTTTTTTACAAAAAAAAAAAAAAGATATATATATATATATATACAGTCGAACAAATCAAAGTTTAATGCTTCAAATAAAAATGGTGGAAATCTTGTGTGTTTAGTACAGGTAGTATTATTAAACTGCATTTACCATTTTAAGTTTTCTTATTGGTAGAAATGTAAAAATACATCCTTTTTTTAAATGGTTTATGGACATAGTGGTATTCTTTCATTGCTATTAAGTCTTTGATATCTTGATAAATAGGGACAGGACAAGTTTTTGACAAATGCTTGAGTATGCTCGAGTGTTTGTTGTCTTTTCATTCATTATTTTTACTTTCATTTAATAGGGCCCTATTTATCATCCCACAAAAGTTTGACATATAGTTTAAACTCGATCCATCAGAGAAAGAATTATTGTCTTTACATTGATGCAGAACAGACTTTCAAAAACTAATAGCCATCTTTAATTCTGATGGATTTTAACCAAAAAGGAGGTAAATTTGACTCATTTTGATAATGAATCACGTGGGACTGTGTCAACAGCTCACCTCCAAGCTTTCGTCTGTTTACTCTAATCACCATAGCATCAGTTTCCCGCCAGGAGTGATGTCGCATTCATGTTAGTGACCTTATTAATTAAATCTTCATAATCTCTCAAGTGTCCTGGCATTTTTCTCCCCCCCCCCCTTCCCCAACCTCTATAACCCCCTCCCGCCCAACCCCTTGCACTCCCAGCCTCCCACTCTGTCTTGTGCAGACGTGACGACGTGCGAAGGTGTCTGACAGTTTAATTCATGCATACATATTCTATCGGTTGGAAAAAAAAAAGCGCGGTCTTGTTAATTAAGCATGTCAGTTTGGGAAACAGGTGTTTTGTACCAAAGCACGATAGGTTGGACAACAAACAACATACTTCAAGGTAGGTCATTCGCAAAGCATGATGTGAGTCCTAACACAAACACACACACACAAGCACACACACACACACAGTCACACTTCTTTTTTCTTTTTCTTTTTTTTTGGGGGGGGGGGTGTATTCCTAATTCGAATTTCGTTAAATGATATAGAAATCTCATTCACGAAGAAACAAATGCACAAATAAGTACAGTAATAATAATTAGTAGTCCACGCATTAATGGTATTTGATCACATCGCATACATATTCTATCGGTTTGGAAAAAAAGCGCGGTCTTGTTAATTAAGCATGTCAGTTTGGGAAACAGGTGTTTTGTACCAAAGCACGATAGGTTGGACAACAAACAACATACTTCAAGGTAGGTCATTCGCAAAGCATGATGTGAGTCCTAACACAAACACACACACAAGCACACACACACACACAGTCACACTTCTTTTTTCTTTTTCTTTTTTTTTTTTGGGGGGGGGGGTGTATTCCTAATTCGAATTTCGTTAAATGATATAGAAATCTCATTCACGAAGAAACAAATGCACAAATAAGTACAGTAATAATAATTAGTAGTCCACGCATTAATGGTATTTGATCACATACATTCATGCTAAGAAATTGATTATACAGAATCATGCAAATAGAGGATAACCACTGATCATCTCTACGTACAAAAAGCCGAAGATCAGTGACTTAAATATTGGTTCACTTCCAATCGAATAATACAATCAAATACTAGTAATACAAGAACCCAGAATTCAGTGACACACACATACACAAACTACTTACACACACGCGTGCCCGTATACACATAGACTGTCACACACAAATCGATAATAGTTCACAATGCATCACCACTGGAGCTGAAGTCTTAAAACTGATATCACATTCAGCTCATTATCACTATGGACACTTTCGATTGGAAACTCTGTACTTTCTATGATTAATGGTCAAATGGCGCTTTTAACTTTTATATTGACTCTAATTTATACCTGCTTCACTTTAACATCATCAATCTGTAGAAGGCTTTAATAAAAAAATTTAAAAATGTAACACGAGAACATATATGTACATGGATAAATATTGTTCGTGAAATAAACAGAAGAGAACCGATACTTCAAACAGTTTATGCCACTAGACAGGTGTTTATTTGTCCATGTTCGTTATGATGACGTATTGTGTCTTCGAAGATCATTGCCGATTCAGGTTGCGACATCTTTGTCATCAGACCAATAATAAATGATAACCATTCGTTGGGTCACTGACTTATTTTTCATGGTTCGATGATAAAACATTTGATGCACACTTACAGATGTTGACATCTTATAATGACTCAGGCGTCAAGATGAGGTTGCGACCTGAAATGTTTTGCCCAAATTCAGTGTTTATTATCTGTTCGCACTGAGCATCCAAAACACGTGCTTCCCTCCAGGAAAGAAACGGCGTCAAAAAAGGGGGTTATTTAAGAGCGGGCTGAATTTTTCCAACATGATGTCAGGTGTGTTGTCCGTATTAAAGCACTCATGTCTCGCCTTCCTCAGTTGTCTTCGTCAAACACGCTTTTCTGAAGATAGAAGGGGGAAGCAGTTTGTCTTATGAGATGACGCAGGAAACACTTTTTTTCAATTGGCAAGAGATGGTCACCACAAAGGATAATTTTAGGCCCCTATCATCACTCGTTCTAATTAATATCGAAGACATATTTCTTCATCGTCGGGGCGGGTTACGACAAACAGATGCACCACATTACGCAACGCCGCTAATTGGCTAAGTCGCGAAAACTTTCCGCCGCGACGGCCGACTGTCACCTCCGCTCTACGTGGCGCGTTAGTTCATCGGATGCCCTCAGCCCTTTATATAAGTTTATATTGAGTGTTGTGGATTGTTTTGAAATGCCGAGAAAGAGCTCCCGAGCCGCTTGTTGAGAGGGATTCAAATGAAGTTAATGGGGGATTCACATGAGGTTAATAGGAAGGGGGCAGGGAGGGAAGGAGTGGGCTTGGAGCGGTTAAGCATAAAATAACACGTTGGGATAATGCGGTAAAAAGTTGCTCTGTCCTCCATTGACATAGTGCAAACATGAGCCATATGACGTTTGACAGGCGACGCTACTTAGACGAATATCAATAGCTTTAACGATAATTTAGAGAAACACTGTGTTTATCATTAGAAATTACGTTATATGCAAGCATTTTAACACAAAGAATTATAATTGAATGTTTACTCTGGAGAAATAATCTTATTTCGTTCTGTTCTTCCGTTTATTATACACATAAGATTGAAATAAAGGAAGGAAGTTACGGAATTTTGAAGTTTAGCTAATTTTCACAAAACAGTCAACATGAACATGCAAATGAGTGAGTTGATAATGTCATCGCCTCACAACTTCATTTGCACACAAAATCTTGAAATTTCTATTTTCATTTTCAAACGCAATTAAGCCCTATGGTATCTGATTGATCAGTTATTATATTCTGAAATTAGTCAGCAAGGAATGACATAGTGTTTTCCACTTTAATAGCAGAAAAATTGAATTTTCGTAAGTTTTTTTTTTTTATTTGTAAATGATCATTGTAATATTGTGAGGTAATGACATCATCAGCTCACACTTTTTGATATTCGTATCAACGTTCCAGAACTGTTTTGCAAAAAATTATAGAAGCTCTCTTCGCTTTCCTAATTCTTATCCGATTTCTATTATTGATATTAATGTTGAGCGTATAAACTTTTGATTTTTCAGACTAATTTTCAACTGCATGGTCTGGAATTCCCCTTTGAGAATTGTACGATGTGGGTTGCAGGAACTTAACAAAGGGGACTTAACATTAACAAGGACAAAATGTGGTTGTGAAAGGAGCTTGTTGAAAATGAGGAAGAAGGGGAGACAGTTGTTATATTTCGAGAGAACATTCACCAGTATACGTTGCCATGGTTATGTGGTTGGCACCAAACTAACTTGCACATGACCGACTATGCGTTGGTTGAAGCACTGTTTGACGCAATATATAAGCGTCCTTCTCGAACGAGACATCGTTTCAACACCACATTGTATTTATTAATGTTTACTGAATAATGTCTTATGAGCCTTTCAGGTCCTCGATATCTGTAGTACAACTATCACGTTTAACAAAAACAGACGACTGTACATAGCCAAGATGAAGCATTTATTTTGTTTAGGTGATTCGAGTTATCTTCTTTCTGTCGTTGCTGGTGGATTGTGGATATAGAAAAAAAATATGATCTCACCTCAAAAGAATTTGATTGACTTGTACTCATTTCAAGACAACAAAGCCATCTTTGTGATAGTGCATGGATTTATGCTCCCTAGTAAACATTTAGGAAATCGTGGCATATTTTAGTCATGTCATGAGTCAGACATCGTAACAAACAAAAAAAGAAGAAGAAAAGGGATGATATAAAAATCGCTAGATTTCTCGTCTCTACCTTGCCAGGGCACATTACAGACAATAGAAAAAAAAAATGAATGATAATATTAAAAAGTGAGGAAGTCGAATAATGATATGAAAATCACGAAGGATGATTACAGCAACAGAGAGTCCTGTATCTTCAACGCTGGGAGCATCAAAATGAATGCTGTACATAGAGAGGAGATGATGTAGAAAAGATTAAACAACTGATGGATTCACCATTTCAGAAAATACTCAGGGTTTAATCACGCTAGGAACACCACTGTTTACGCCCAGGGGACGCTAACTGATAATGGTTCATCGCGCATCGCGCATTAAAAAACAGTCATCAGGGGTCGTTCGACCGAACCCGGAAGTTCAAGATTTCAAAATGTTTCATAAAACCTCCCACCGCTGGTGAATGACTTGAATGCTTGGTAAAATGTTTCCCGAAGGGAGTTTTTCCTGTTTCCACTGGGAAGCGGGATACAGAATTACACTAAACCGTAACCTTAGCACCGAGAGACACTGATCTGTACCCCAGACTCTTTAATGGTATTGACTAAAAATAAAGAAAGTTATTTCTATACAACTTCTCCAGATGCTAACTCATTATAGACCGTGTTATTATACTCTTTGAGACTTAAACGAAAGAGAAATCATAAGATTACGCTTCCAAGCCAAACGCTCTGATATTCCGAACTTGTGTCCTAAGATCAATCGTGTCTTAAGATCAATCCTTGGGCTTAAATTAGAATTTATTTACACCTTATTATACCAAATGTTTATTGATGATCTTGTATGTTTTCTAAAGCGAGATACCTTGAAGTGTTGACTTGTTACTAATTCGCTAACCATCTAAATAGCGACATGGTAGTGAAATGAAAAGTGAAGATGAGCGTAATAAGATTTTGACGTTGAATTATCAAGGACAATAATAACTCTTCTACGATTACTGCATGTTGTAAAAACTTGAAAATTTATTGACATTTTCTCCTGTTCTGAGTAAGGATTTTGTAAAAGTGACTCATTTTGTTGTTGTTGTTGTTGTTGTTGATGTTGTTGCTGTTTAATTATAATTTTCATTGCCTTTTCTCGTCCGATTCATTAAAGTTGCACCTTGGACCTGTATTCCTGAATACTGTATAGCACGTTTTAAAGAAGTGTTCCCCAATATGCAATGCGCGCATCTTTCGCATTGTTTTCTCGTCTTTCCGTTTTCACACGGGACCGCCCCCTTTGGCGACTCATTACCATCCTCGGGGCTGATTTTGAGCCAAGAAGAGGCCACGTGAGTCCAACTTCGCGTCCTCGCCTGCTATTTTTAGAAACCTCGAGTTTAACCAACTCGAAAGTCATTCGTCTTGATCAATTTGATGTCTGTCTTCTTTTCCTTCTTCTCTGTTTGCTCGCAGACGACCGTCTGCTCGTCGCGATGACGTCACAAGATTTTCGAAGGGGGAGCCTTGGCTAGAGCTATAACGGCGTTTATGCACTTCACGTCATGATCTACAATGTGCGTTGTTTCGTAGTCATCGTGTCGCGACTCGCACGAGTGCAGGTATCTGGAAGAAAGAATTAAGAAAACCATGTGACGCAATATCGCCTCTTCTTGTATAAAGTCTGATGGTGGTTCAGCCCCATATAGTTTCAATAAAGTGTTGAGGGGTCCATCGCATGGGAGCGGCATCTTTCGGGGGAGACTTGTCCATGCTTGTTTTCATTTTATTTAAATACCAGTAAGTCTTTCAACATGACAGTCCACCAAAATTAGCACCACGGAGCAGCGTTCGCGGTCAAAAGAATGACACGAAACTTTTAGGTACATGCACTAGTAAATTGTTTTTTATATTTAGCCTGAGTAGCCAATATCCCACTTTCTAAAGACATTTAATTAATGTCTTTACACAAGATATTACTTCAAAGTCATTACGTGGGTGCTTTGACAGAACGAAGTTATCCATTGTGCAATGCTGTGTTCCCCTTACCCCATGAGGTAGCCTAAAAGACACACACACACGCACACACACACGCGCGCACCTGCACGCACGTACACACATATTATATACGGGCACGCATACACACACACACACACACACACACACACACACTCACTCACTCACAACCCTCGATCTGTGCCTTTTCTTTTCCTATGTACACATCTTCATTAGAGTGTAGAAAGAGAATAGCCTTTGCCAATGATTCACCAGAAATGGTTTAATACCGCGGGGTCGAGAATTTCCGAAATATCAATGCCATTACTGAAAACATCACTCTGCGCATGGATAAGTTCTCATCATTATGTATTTGGTATCATCATTTTTTTGTGTCTGATGACAGATTTAATGGCAATATTAGTCGAAGTAAGTGGTTGATTCGACCAAACTCAGCATTGCTCAGCAAGAGAAATTGTCGGAAAAATTGCACAACAGTAAGAACATTGAGAAAAAAAAATGTCTTATGAAATTCTTCTGTTTTTTTTTCTGTTTCTGTCACTTGTTGCAAGAAAAAGATTTGAATATGAAAGAACAAAATGGTTATGATTAGAAAGGAACCACATCCCGACTATCTGCACGTGATGGGAGTATAGGAATATTTCTTTGTGAGTTAATGTCAAGCGTAGCACAGGTTATCATTGGTAGACGTTTATTTTTAAGGTTCGATCCCCCAGCGATGTGCTAATCCGTGCAGAGCTGTATAAGGAGCGCGCGCAGAATTTATGCCAACTCACTGGCGCAGTGCAGATCTAACCCGCCGTGACACTTCGCATTAAGCACTTTCATACAAATTAATACCAAATTATTCTCGGCGTGCGCACAACAAATGAGAAGAGAGAGGGCGAGGGAGTGAGCGCAAAGAATTAATTATCTCGAATGAGACTTGCACTTAACTGGAGAGATGATTCGGGCTGCAGATAAAGTACCGGCGTGGGACACCGGCGATAAAAATAGTTCCGTCATAGGAATATGTTATGACCCGCAGGGATATTTGATATTCATGTTCGACCTTGCGTAGGACGCTAATGCACCACTTGATGACTTAATCCAAGCAATCTTTTTTTTTTCCTCCAGCTTATAGCACGTAGGAATTTTTAGATTTTTCTTCCTTGCCTTTTATTTCTCTATCTATTTAGTTATGAATTTATGCATGTGATCCAAGGGTAAGAATAGCCATCCCATTTACTAACACTTACACGTCAAGAGATTAATTGTAACAATATGAACAAAAGAACTATACAATAAATACACAAACAAACAAAAAAGAGAAATCCTCCGCAGCAAAACGTTCTTCCTCTCTCCATAACTCCTATGCATGCTTGGCTCATGATAATAATAGGCAAGTATGAGACGTAAAATTTTGCTCTCCATTGCATCACACCATAATACCCAAGTCCTAGAAGCTCGGAAGCGAAGGAAAATCATTAAAGTGTTCCTGCCATTACGTCTAGCTATCGCAGCGCTGATCAACAAACACTAGTCTCCCTAAGATATCCGGGCAGATTTTATCTCAAAATAGTTCTGTTCACACAATTGGATGTTTTTCACAGAGATGATCTTTTTTGATATACATTGTAGGCTTAAAACTTCATCGACAACTTTTTGCAATTGGCCGTCTGCTCGGACTACCGGTTATCCTTTCCGGTACCACCGTTAAAAAGAACAAAAATTTCTTCTGCAGTTTTTCATTTATACACAGGTAGTCAGTTGTTACTGGTATCGACAGAGGTAATGGAAATTCAAGATCTCTTACTCAAGATAAGTTATTAAGGATAAATTAGATAGATGAAAAAAAAAAAAAGATTTCCTGTCATTAGTATCATAACCATATGAGCCGCGGCGGAAGAAGTAAGCTCAGCGTCTCAAACATGTATGTGAAATGCATTATTTTGTCTTTATTTCATTTGTTCAGAGAATAATATTGATTACGGGGAGAGATAGCATTGTGAAAGCGTAGTCCAAAGCTTCTGTATCTCGATTTCTGATTTCACTTTACTAACGCTATCATATTATCGATGTAAAGTTTGTCGATACAAGCCAATATCGATATGGCATCGTGTGAACGTTGCTTTTGTGATCGCGCTCTTATCAGCAACCGCCATCTCTCTATATCCTCGTTCCAGTCATCTAAATTTGAGTTGACGACATGACCAGCCAGAAAGTGTATGCAAACCACCCACGTGCATTGAAGCGCTTTGTACTATATAGGTATCATGACTATATGGCTATTGTTCCCTGTATATACCTCCACTGTATATACCTCCTCTGAGGGCCTCATATTTTTTTGAATTTATTCATATTATTTTTAGTAGTTAGAAAGAAAGAACTTTACTATTTTCTCCTTCCTTCTTTAGCACCCTCTTCTACTTATGACTTGTGGATTTCAAATATCATCTAAGCCGTGGTTGCATATCGTGACTGTCAAACTTCAGGAATTTCTAATCAGACTGTGTTTGAGACGAGCCATTTTCCTCTGTCAGAGTTTCCCATAATTATGCTCTTTGTCTCTCATTTTCTTTCCTATTTCCTCCTCTTTCCTGACTTTTCGGGACTCTCATTCATTTTCATCACTTGTATTGTTATGGAATCATAATGAGTTATACTTATTCAATGGGTTGTCATGCATGGTCCCTATTATATCTTAAATGAAAACGAAATGCTTATCTAATAATTCGATAGAACATTTATGTATTTATGTATTTCGTTCCGCTTGAAACGAAGGGACAAAAAAACCCACACACATGACAATCCTTAGGCCTAATATACTATTAAGTAAAAAAAAAAAAAAAAAATGAAATTGACCATGCAGAGGAGACGAAACATCCGGTAATATTTTGTTGTTGATCTGCAAGTGTTGGCCCAACAACTAATGTAAAATTACCATGGTAATTTTAACAGGCAACATCTTTAGTTATTTGCGATCCCTTCAAATGGTTACTGCATTATCTAATAGCATGATGAGGTTCATTGCGGAATTATGGCGCAATTATGGATTCAAGTTTGCAGAGGATGAAATGCCGACATGCTTTGTGTCTTCGTATCTCCTGGTATATGCAATAATATTTGGTGTTTTTGTTAGGGGTTTTGTGACTTTCCTCCCCCCCCCCCCCTTCTTTGTGTGTGTGTGTGTGGGGGGGGGGGGAGTGCCAAATTAGAGAAGTGAATTGTATGGGTAGTGTTTTCATTTTAATGTTCCTCGTGTTTTACAGATTTTATATTGTCAAACATAAAGTTAGGCAATGCTCTTCTAGTATGGCGTTAGGCGCCCGACTGTCCGTCTCGTAAACGTAGGTTTTTGTCTCTACACTTAAAAGTTTATGTTTAGGCGACTTCCGGAAAATATTCTCACATGGAATACGAACGACATAAATCATTACGCCGATGAAATCAAGCATTAATTGCGCTCACAGTCTAATAGGTCTGAAAATAAAGGATGGGGTGGTGTGGATAATGAAAGCAAAGCAAAATGTGACTGTTTCCAATTTTTGTATAATGACGCGATGTCGCGCCTGATTAAATTATAGAGGTGTAAAATCCTTCCGCGTTGTGTCACAGTCAGTCTTAAACAGCACTGACGAAATGTAGCCCCTCAACCCCCTCCCCTTATCAAAGTCCCTGATGCAGTGTTTTATCAGTTAACATTCCCTGTAATGTGATCTTTAAAAGGCATTTGCGTGACAGCATTAATGTACAAAGTTGCCGTTCTTGTCACTGATTATGAAAACACTTACCTTCTTTACTGTAAAGTAAGGAATAGAAAGTTCTGGGACCCGTTGCATAAAAGTTACTATTATGGTAACTTTGCCACCCAATGGTAACTACCACGGTAACAATACTCAACAGCCAATCAAAATCAAGAATTCCATGGAAGTTACCATTGGATGGCAAAGTTACCATTATAGTAACTTCTATGCAACGGGTCCCTGAAGTTGTTGTGGTTTTTGTTTGTTTGTTTGTTTGTTTGTTTGTTTGTTTGTTTGTTTGTTTGTTTGTTTGTTTGTTTGTTTGTATTTTACACTTCGGTGGACAGGAACTTTCCTCTCATTTCAATCCCAGCTCCAGCCCAAATACATCGCTTCTCGAGGTATGAGCGGGGTATCGATCTTTCAGTTTTATTTTATTTGCTTGCTATATATGATTTGTTTTCGAATTTTTAAAGAAAGAGATAGGCCCATTCGTTTCCGTCCTTTCTCTTTGTCTCCTCATTTATATCTCTGTCCTTTTCCAATTCCCTTACTGGAGTCTCTTGAGTCATTACTCGCTATATATTCTTCCTGCAACTGACATTTTACACAGGGGATCATGTTAACTTTGAGATGCAACATGGGAATACCTAGTACCACCTTGAATGCACGATAGATTTTCGACGAACGGGAAATGCCGACATTTCATAGCCCACCATGAAGTGTATGTATGCTTTTGTAAATTGAATGAGTCTTACGGTGAGGATTTAGTTACACGCTGCCTTAATAATCTCAGGACACGTCATGTCTAAACAGGTTATGTCCATCGTCGGGAACACAGATATTCTTTCCTACTACAACAATTTCTCCATTACTATGCCGACCTCGAACCTCACCCGAGCATGACCTGACGTCGGTATGGTATCCTTAAAGACACCCAGACTAAATTCGATTAGGATCGCCATTGCTCCTGACATACGCAGTGACCGCCCCGCTTAGTGTCACATTTCAGTTGGATTTTCCATCCTTAGAATTTCAAATTGGTCACATCCCGTTAGAGAATTCACAACTTTTGACAGGGTTTTCTTTCTCTTTCCTTTCTTGTTTACTGCATGACATAACAGTTGCCCTTATCTTCCGTTTACGATATACGCCTTATTTTCCCCCAAAAATGGCATGCTAAACTGTCGATATCTTATAGTACTATGCATAAATGAACATTTGACTCTGCATCAAAAAATACACTGCATTTCAACAAGTGATTTATCATTTGTACTTAAATCTTACTTTAAAAAAATACAAAGAGCAATAACGTTAGCTGAATCTTCGTCGCAGAGATCATTACATTGCATGGATTATGCGTCTTTTGCAAAAAAAAAAAAAAGAACACGGCAACGCCAATGACAACAACAATTATTGCTACCACTACCAGAAGCAGCAACAGCAGCAACAACGACAACGACAACAACAACACCAATTCCGTGCTGTGGGTCCATAGTCTCTGTCATATCGGAGGGGGGGGGGGACACTTTATCAAGTGTTTTGTCAGTGATTTTCAGTGACAAATTTGCTCTCAGCCAATCAGATGCAATGATTTCAATAGCTTAAGACAGTTATCAGTGACTGACAAATTTCATGAAACGATGCCTAAACATCGTCTACTCATACCTCCTCTTAATGTTTGCTAAAACTTCCGAACTGCGAATCCTAACAAGACACACATGAGAGTCACACTAAATGTAGAAAGACTTAGTGTTCTAATGGAATCTCCTATACCTATTAGTGGAACAGATTGCGGGGGGGGGGGGTATTCCCCTTCGTCGTCTTGGCAATATCTGTCGTCCGTTAAATAGTTCGAAAAAAGTACGAAAAGCTGTTCCCAATTTTTCCCATACTGTCATCGCCCGGAGAGACCGCTCAATTATCTGGGATGAGTTTGTACTATGTCAATCCTGTGTTTCGAGGTCTAGGTTTGCGAACAAACATCGTTGCACAACATGTGCGGTCTCCATCTCTTTCCTCCTATATACCCTTATCCAAAACAAAAAAGCAGCAATAAAACAAGCAAAAAAAAAAAAAAATCTCTCCGTATTGTCGTTTGTGTTGTTTTTCTTCCTCACCTGTCGGCCAGGTGGACATCCCAGGATACAAGTAAATCTGCATGAGACTTATCATTTCAGAAATACTATCTCTCTTTCGATTCATTACAGAGATCATTCCCATTATTCAGTAATTTGTTAATTCCACCAACTGATGCCAATTGCTCTCAATAAAAATAGAGCTGTAGCCTTTGAATTAAAAATGTCATGCGTCATATCAGAGAACAAACTGCCTATACTGCCAACCCGTTCGTCAAGAGAAGGATGCACGACTTTCCACATTGCTTTACTCCTAAACATTTTATTTTCGTATAAAATTGATGTAAACTGAATTCCTATCTCTCATGAAAATGAAACATCAATGCTCATAAACTTTTAATACACGTATATAGAGCCGATCCAACGGATATACGTATATGTATGCATCCTGTGGAAGTAATTCTGCTTGATTCCCTTTTGGATATGCTGGTGGGTGCTTCCAACTTCCCAAATAATTCTTAAAAGTGAGGGCCTATGATTTCCGCACAACTGATGTTAGGGCTACTATCGTCCAACCACCATTTAGTATAGGGCTATGACCAATAATGACGTGAGTCCTTTTCGCAACCCATAAACTCAAAAGTTAGGACAACTCACTGCCAAACAACCGCCAAGTTGGGCTACGTTTACCTCACCAACAACTTTCAAGTAAGTCTGCTTGGCACCTTGTAAGCTCAAAATTATGACCACTCACTGCCAAACAACCACCAAGTTGGGCTACTAACACACCAAAAACTCTCACGTGAGTTTCCTTGGCACCCTAAAATCTCGAAAGCTAGAACCAGTTACTGCCAAACAACCGCCAACCTGAAGTTGGGATACAAACTCACGAAAAACTCTCAACTGAGTCTCCTTGGCACCTTATAAACACGAAAGTTAGGACAACTCACTGCCAAACAACCACCAAGTTGAGCTACGCTTAACTCACAAACGCCTCTCAAGTAAGTCTACTTGGCACCTTATAAATTCAAAAATAATGACCACTCACTGCCAAACAACCGCCAAGTTGGGCTACTAATATCTCAAGCACCAAAAACTCTCACGTGAGTTTCCTTGGCACCCTAAAAACTCGAAAGCTAGAACCAGTTCCTGCCAAACAACCGCCAACCTGAAGTTGGGATACAAACTCACGAAAAGCCTTCAACTGAGTCTCCTTGGCACCCTATAAACTCAAAAGTTAGGACCACTCACTTCCAAACAACCGCCAAGTTGGGCTACTAACTCACAAAGAACTTTTAGCTGAGTATCTTTGGCACCCAACAAACTCAAAAGTCAACTGAGTCTCCTTGGCACCCTATAAACTCAAAAGTTAGGACCACTCACTGCCAAACAATCGCCAAGTTGGGCTACTAACACACCAAAAGCTCTCACGTGAGTTTCCTTGGCACTTTAAAACTCGAAAATTAGAACCACGTACTACCAAACAACCGTCACGTTGAGCTACCAACTCACGAAGAACTCTCAGCTGAGTGTCCTTGGCACCCTATAAACTCAAAAGTTAGGACCACTCCCTGCCAAACAACCACCAAGTTGGGCTACGCTTAACTCACCAAAAAAATTACTCTCTAGTGAGTCTAGTTGGCACCTTATAAACTTGAGAGTTATGGCCACTCAATGCCAAACAACCGCCACATTGAACTACTATCTCACGAAGAACTCTCAGCTGAGTCTCCTTGGCAACCTATAAACTCAAAAGTTAGAGCCACTCACTGCCAAATAGCCCCCAAGTTGGGCTACCATAAAAACTCGAAAGCTAGAACCAGTTACTGCCAAACAACCGCCAACCTGAAGTTGAGATACAAACTCACGAAAAACTCTCAATTGAGTATCTTTGGCACCCTACAAACTCAAAAGTTAGGACCACTTGCCGCCAAACAACCGTCAATTTGGGCTACTCTTAACTCACCAACAACTTTCAAGTAAGTCTACTTGGCACCTTATAAAGTCAAAAATTGTGAACACTCACTGTCAAATAACCCTCAAGTTGGGCTACTAATACACCAAAAACTCTCAAGTGAGTTTCCTTGGCACTCTAAAAACTCGAAAGCTAGAACCAGGTTCCTGCCAAACAACCGCCAACCTGAAGTTGGGATACAAACTCTCAACTGAGTCTCCTTGGCACCCTATAAACTCGAAAGTTAGGACCACTCACTGCCAAACAACCACCAAGTTGGGCTCACGGTACTCTTAACTCACCAACAAATCTCAAGTGAGTCTACTTGGCACCGTATAAACAACCGCCAAGTTGGGCTACTAACACACAAAAACTCTCAAGTGAGTTTCTTTGGCACCCTAAAAACTCGAAAGTTAGAACCACGTACTGCCAAACAAGCGCCAACCTGAATTTGGGGTACAAACTCACGAAGAACTCTCAGCTGACTCCCCTTGGCAACCCATAAACTCGAGATTTAGGACAACTCACTGACAAACCGCCAAGTTGGGCTACGCTCAACTCACCAACAACTCTTAAGTGAGACTAACTCTCAAGTGAGACTACCTAGCACCTTATAAACTCAAAAGTTAGGACCACTTCCTGCCAAGTAGGAATACAAACTCACGAAGAACTCTCCGCTGAGTCATTGGCACCCCAAACTTAAAAGTTAGGACCACTCACTCCCAAACAACCGTCAAGTTTGGCTACTAACTCACGAAGAACTCTCAACTGAGTCTCCTTGGCACCCTATAAATTCAAAAGTTAGGACCACTCACTGCCAAACAACCGCCAAGTTTGGTTACTATATGACCTCTCTAAGAACTTCCAAGTGGAAACTGTACCAGTTTCTATATAACTCTCAAGTGAGGCCTACTATAATTTTTTATCGTCTAAATAAATCTGGCAAGCGTCAGGCTTCTAAATTCCAAACTTCCAAACTTTCCCACATCTCTCAAGTTAGGGCTACTCATTTCTGTTCAACTCTCATCGATCAACGGTGACTAGTTCCAGATTACTCTCATGATTATGCTATGAGCTAAAGGGTGGTACCTATAAGCATATTCTCTTTATTTTCCTTTTTTTTTTCAAACGAGAGCTTAAAACTTTAGAATAACACCAAAGTGAGACCTATAGGTCTTATAATACCTTCCGAAAACTTCCTCAAAATGAATTTTCGTCCGATTGATAACATACTGATAGCGTATTATAGAGATTTCTTATATGGATAAGGGACCATGTATACTGTTCTGATGTATTTTGTTCGATGTATAATGGAAAACAGACGGTAACAGTATGTGATCGACTCGGAGAGTGCATTTGCCTTTGCGAGGTGTGACGTCATCCAGGAAAACATCGAGGTGGTTTGGTTAGCACGTATCATCTGGTAGTAGTTTTGATTATTGGCGGCGAGAGAGAGAAGGAGGTTTGTCTTGAATTATTCTATTTCAGCCTCCCACGAGACAGAGGAGAGGGAAAGAGAGAGAGGGAGGGGGGAAGTGAGTGTCAGAGATGGGGGAAAGGAAGGGAAGGAAGATCAACATGCAGTGAATAAAAGATTGAAAGACAGATAGAAAGATACTAGTGATATGGAAGGAAATGTTATTTCACCTCTAAACTTTGCTATTTTGTCACAACACTTATTTAGATCACTTTATTTTATTTCATTTTTTATGGACGTGATTCCACAGACTCTTTGGATATTTTATTCTGATATAGGAATTACTGACGGGACGAATGAACACACACACACAGACACACAAAGTATAGTGATGAATAGGAAGATGTAGCAGGGTAAATTATATCAGATATTGTACAGACAGACAGACAGAGGGAGTGTGTGTGTGTGTGTGTGTGTGTGTGCGTGTGTGTGTGTGTGTGTGTGTTTTTCGTGTATGTGATGTGAGAGAGTATGTGCATGTGTATTGTCGTTGAAATATGACGGTGGCAATAATCCAAACAATAACAAACCAACCAAATTGTAACTACTGAAAGTGACATCGTGGACTGTTGGTCATTATGTGTTGCCGGAGCGGGTGGCATATAATCTAATTGTTACCACCTTCACATTCATTTTTGCTGTCGTTGTTTGGTTAAAAGGTCATCAAAGAATGAACTAGATTTCGACAAACAAAGTGGAAATGGCCCACTTTCACTGCGTCGCATTTTTGCAGTTGCGCTATAGAGTAATTTGTGTCCAAAACAGGATTAAGGAGCGTAATTCCGTGTCATTAGTGCATGGCGAACTGTGTTTTACAAATATTGATCGTCAACACACTAGGCAGCACTTTTTAGTGGTTTCGTTTTTTGTCTTTTTCATTGTTGTTCATTTTGTGATTACCTGCACTACATACTGAGGGGAAAAATAAGACAGAAAGAAGAGAGGGAGAGTGAGAGAGGATAAAGAAAGAGGTAGAGGATTAGAGGGGATAGAGGGAGAAATGGAGAGAAAAAGAATTATTGAGTTGGCAACCGGAACTTTCAATCATTGTGACAAACATTTACTGATTATTCATAATCCCCCAATGCCACACCCACTGAAGTCGTTTTGAAATTCATGACCTTGTATAAAGACATCCCCCAAATTAACAGATGGACTGAAGACTGCAAGTGCATCCTCTACACTCTCTGGCAGTGATATAAGTGTTTTATCCTTTTGTTCACTTTCTCATTCATATTCTCAAATCTGCACACTGCTACAATGCGTGCACTATACTGGTACTACCCTCTACTATAGTATATGCATCTATATACACTTGTATTTATATATCTATCGATCCATCCATCCATCCATAGACGTAATAAAGCAAAAATTGTGTATCTGTCTATCTATCGTAATATCTCGCGGTGCGTTTATCAATATGTCTATGATACGCATTTGCAGTCTCCCGGATGCAGTCAGTCAGTCACTAACCAACAAAGTAATCTTCCTTGTCATCGAAGAGCTTATAGGGACCACGAGGGATATGATTAAATTGTAATGACCCCTGATTATAATTTGTATCGTAACCTGTGATTGCTGATGTGCAATTACTCAACATATCCCACAACAATGTTCCCGTGACATAACTCAGCTATTCACGTGTTAAAAAACAACAACAACAAAAGGAAACAGACAAAAACCTCAAAGGAACAGAAGAGAAGTATTTCGTTATCCTCAAAATCGCAGACGATTCTTCTGAAAGGCCGCCATCAGTCAAGACGCGGTCTATGCTAACCTTCTGAGACAGCGAAAATAATAGTTCCCTTGGTCTTCGGAACCCCCCCCCCCCCCCTCGTTTCTTGGGGAGGACAATACATTTACACTGGTTTGACGGGTAAGATAATACAAATCCCCATTGTCATTACCCTCGTTAGCCAAGAGCCATCCTATTATGACGTCATCCGTACCCTCTCTAGTAGCCTTCAACTCGCTGCTGTCTCCTTGCGCATAGTCACGTGCCCACTGGATGACTTCACTACACCATGAAGAAGATGTCAACGCACTTATCAGATCTGTTCTCAAATTCGATGAGTTTTCTTCTTTTCTCCCCCTCTCCCTCTCCTCTTCTCAAAGTTCTCTCCCCTTCTCTTTCTTTCTCTCTATCTATCTCTCTTTATCCCTCTCCCTCTCTCTTTCTTTCATGAAAAAAATATATTGAAGTGGAGATGCACCTACAATTTCTGTCTTGTGTTCTTTATTCGTTTGTGTGTGTGTTTGTTTATTTGTTTGTTTGTTTGTTTGTTTGTTTGTTTGTTTGTTTGTTTTCTGTTGCCACAACTCTTCTTGGAAACCAACTATGATCCACTTATTGCTTGAGATGCTTAGAGATCGTAACCTAACCGTACAAGTATATAGCGGCAGACGGTCTGCCAGTCTATTCATTGATTCATGAGGGATTTAAAACAATAATTTGTAGCCAGCGATGACTGCTACTATCACTTCAATCAAATGAACTTGAGAATGTTTTCATGTAACGAAGATCTAATCGTCGTTTTTAAGGAAGTAAAAACCTAATGAAGCTCTCTTCTGAGTGCGCTTTCTGGACTATTCGACTGAAATGATCATTCTAGAAATTAAGCGGTATAATAATAATCAAAATCATAATCATACTCATAATCATAATCATTATTCTCAATATCGTAACCATAATCATACAATATCAGTAATCATTTCAGAAGTAGAAAGTTTTGATTAAAAAAAAGAAAATCCTCAGAATAGATGACTCCTTATGTAGGCCTACTTCTACAGCAGAAGGGGAAAAAAGAGGAGGTACCATTTTTATATGATGTGGCAATATTCGTAGGAGGGGGTAAACACTACCGCCCAGCCCTGAGCCATTTGCCTTTAATTACAGCCAGAAAATTCCGAAGTCTGGGCCCTCATTACGCCAAACATGACCACTAACACTCCCTGCATGTCAGATGGTCGAACATGTGGCACGGCTGTTTGCATCGAAATATCCACAGTGACTTTCAATTTTCTTGTTCATTTTTTTCTTCACTTTCCAGTCTTTTCCTTCTTTTCTTTTTGTCAGTGTCATGTTCCCTCTCTGACGTTTCTATTCCAGTGAGTACGTGATCTTTTTTTTTTCTTCTACTTTGCTGAACGATTTTTGTCCGATATGAAGTCGAATGTGCTAGTTGCATAAATATAAAGTAAATATCAGAGGACAAGTACGGGGAGCAGTGATATTATATCTATATCGCCCCCGACATGCAGTGACTTGCGTTTTTACCACGTTTTATTCAGTCTGTTCCACGAAATTACAGGTATGATGACAATTAATTCGTCTCTCGTCTTATTGGAATAGGATGCCGAACATATTCAGTGCGCCATGACGTGGTATTGTACAAATTTATCGAAATTATCGTCAAATTATCACTTTAACGACTATTATTACCATTAGGTTTGTGAACATTGTCATTGTTCTCATCATCATTAAGTTGAGATGACCTCGTGATCGTAAGAAAAACATGATCAACACTTTGCTCTCCATAAGCATATAGTGGACGAACTAACTCAGCCAACGCTGCTTTAAACCACGATCTAGTCGATTAAAGACCATAAACTCATTGCTCTCTTTTTCATCATCAAAGCAAGGAGCTAATAGCTCCTTGATCAAAGGAAGGACTAAAGCAAATCAAAGTATATGAGGTGACTTTTTTCCGAGAGCTTCGACTTGTAGGGGGTATGGGATGAATGGGCAACCCTTTAAAAGAAAAAAAAAGAAGGCTCCAAGGGACTCTTTCGCCATAGGTTCAGGAAGATGACAACGACGAAGGAACTTCTACAAAGTTTTATTTACATCTTTTCTTTTATTTCTTGACGACCTATGCGTTTTACGGATCATTTGCCTTTTTCCGCTCAGCAGGGATATGCCTGGCCTAAATTGTGCGAGGACGAGAGTATCATAATCAGATGAATAGCCATTATCTTGTATTACTTCCACGCTCGATGTCACTTTCTGAGGCTGCTCGTAATATGAGGAGATGTCACTCGAAGAAGAGGGGTCGGGGAGTAAAGGAGGCGAAAGTGCGAGGTTAGGTGCCGCTCATGCCTCCACTGACGCACACCGCACTCCCGATGTGAAAACTAGATTGTTCTCATAATAATGATAATAATAATATTAATAATAATTGGTGCCTCTGCGAACCTGGCCGGATCGTCACTTCGCAAATATGCTAAACGCCAAGGATACTGCCATTAGTCCTAATGGCTTCTATTGTTTCCGATGACAGATCTTCGACGATAGGAATCTCTCGCTAAATGTCTCCTCAGCTCATCCACTTGACTTTCAATTTCTTTTATGAACGCACATGCACCTCCCTCTCGTGATAACTGATAACTCTCGGCGTAGTGAACAACTCAACGAGGTCATAATCAGGATTTTGAAACTAAAAACAAAAGAAAAAAAAAGAAAAAGGGGGAGGTTAATTGATCTCGCGACATGATTTTGCTGACCTCACTAGTGACAAAAGTTACACTCCAGATAATAACAGCCCCCTCGTGCTACCTACCCCCTCGCCGGTGTGGTCGCAACCTGTGGCGGCGGGCTGCCGAAATGGAAATCAAATTGCGCTTATTAAGACATAACGCCCTCACCATGGCAACGAGAGAACACAAACAAACCCTCGCGATATGTTTTCCTCCCAGCCCTTCTTCCTGCCCCGACTCGTTTTCACACCTCTCCTCTACAGGAGAACTGCACATGCTCAGTCTGCCAGCATTCCTTCCGCACTCTCCTGTAAAAAAAAAACCCAAATTTTGTCATCTTTACACCTTGGCAACGGGAACCAAGGAACACGAAATGAATAGCGCCGCCTGATGAACAGTTCCAGAAATTACGTAATCTCTCAGATTTCCTTCTTACGGAACTTTTTTAGGCTCCATACTTCTGAAGGAACTGTTGTCATAACTCATTTCTGATTTGGCGCACATCTTATGATTTAGGCATAGAATCACTCTTTGTCAGCTATACAGTCACACCCAATATCTGATTCCGCTGAACCGTTTGTTTCATTGTCAATCGACGTGGAATAAAATAATGATGAGCACCCTGGAGGACTGATTTTCAATGAACCATTGGGACCTTTTTTTTTTCATTTGAAGAGGAAATCCCGTCCAAATATAAGTTAATCTCATTTTGTTTTTTTAAGTAAAATCTTACGAGTTCAACGGTTTATGTACAAACTATATGGTAAGTTGTGAAGGAATAACACGCTCACTTTGCCATTTGCATATTTATATCGATTTTTCAAGAACTGCTTCCCCACAAAATAGCGAAACTTCAAAATGTCATAACTTCCTTATTTTTCATCCGATTTCGATCAAGTTTACACAATGGAACTCCTAATAATTCATTCTTTCTTATCAGACTAACTTATATATTTTTTTTTGTCCATTCATCCCATATGCACTGCAAGTCACAGTTCTCAGGGAGGGGGGGGGGGGAAACAAAGCATAATAATTGATTTCATTTGTAAAACTGCAAGCCTTAAGATCTTGTTCGATCCATTGTGGCAACTTTACTCGTCATAAAGAAATGATTAGCTCCAAACTCAGGAAGAAAATAATCACGATGAAAGTGACTTCGTTACTGTGTGAAAATTGAGGCAAATAAAGACCTACAAACCATGTTGCACATTGCGCATTGTATTTTTATAGCATATGTTTGAAGGAACAGAAATGGATAGTAGACATGGAGAGAGAGGTAGGGGAAAGGATGATGATGTAGAGAGATGGAGGGAGGGGAGAAAATGAAATGAAGAAAGAGAGAGAGAAGGAAAAGAACAGCAGAGGAAAACCCTGTCATCACTGCCAGCGCGGTATAGAGGATGCTTGCTCGTGGGTGGTTGGTTTTTTTCTGACGTCACCGCTGTCACGTGATGTCAGATCGCTACGCTCAGATGCCAGTGGTCGTGTATCGCGTAATGAGTCGATGAACACTGATACGCAAATTGTTCCGTTCTCTCGCGAAGAAATAATCTGACCAATTTTCTTTGCTGGAGATCTTATTTTTGTTTCTCTCTCTCCCTCGCTTTAAAGGGATCGTATACAATTGGTGAGGATGAGGATTGGCCTTTAAGTTTTTGCGAGATACCAAGAAACTACTTATGAAATAATACAGAGCAAACCATTCCAAGAGGAATTCAAAGTTTATTTGATGAAAGTCGGTTTCGGAATGGCTGAGACATTCAAAAACAAAATAAAACAAACCGATCCTAATAAAAGGTGGGTCCCACCTTTATTGGGATTGCTCTGTTTTCGATATCTCGGCCATTTCAAAAACAATTTTCATCAATTAAACGTTGAATCTCTCTTGGAATTATATGCTCTTTTATATTTCATAAAAGGTTTCTCATTATCTTACCAAAAATGTCAGAAACCTGAAGTTAGGTCTCAACCAAAAGTATACGATCCCTTTAACTCACTCATCTTTTTCCCCTCTCTCTCCCTCCCTTTAGCACTCACTCTGCTAAAATCACATCAAAGGACAGAATTGAGTATATACGTGATAAACGACTTTACAGTCTCATTAAGGTACTTTTTTTATCCGTTCATAAAATGTTTCCACAGGTATCGTAGAATAAGGCCAGATAAGAGTTTTAGGAAACATTATCTTCAAAAATGCTTCGTCTTGTAATTCATAATTCCTGTGTTGAGAATGGTATGAAAAGAGCAGCCCGCGCCAAATGTGCGCTTATTCGTACACAGCTAGATTCTGGCCTTCCGATAAGCCTTGAAAAGTATACCACTTGCCCTTTAAAGGGATCGGATAATTTTGGTTGAGACCTAATTTCAGGTTTCTAACATTTTTTCATGAGATAATGAGAAACCTCTTATGAAATATGAAAGAGCATGTAATTCTATGAGGAATTCAACATTTATTAGATAAAAATTGGTTTTGAAATGGCTGAGATATCCACACAAAAAAAGCAATTCTAACATGTCTAAAAAAGTGTGGGACCCACACTTTATTACGATCGCTTTGTCCTACTTTGTTTGTGGATGTTTCAGTCATTCCAAACCCGATTTTCATCAAATAAACTTTGAATTCCGCTTTAAATGGTATGCTCTGTACTATATCATAGGAGTTTTCTTGGTATCTCGCAAAAAGTTAAAAGCCCAATTCTCATCTCCACCAATACTGTACCATCCCTTTAAACATCATGTCGGTTTGAAAATGACTTGTCTATCTAAAACAACGTGACACTTGGGACACACAAACGGGACGACTTGTCAAGTAGCTAGAAGGGAACACTCGTGAGTTAAAAGTGATTAGCTAGTTCTTTATCAATCACCGGATCAGTTTATGGCAAGAATAACGTCATTTCCGTTTGAGATAATATACAATAAAGCCCTTCCACAGTCAACCACCGTCAAAAACTCTTCCCTCCTTCGTTATTTCAAATCGCTGTTGTACTTTCAAATAACCTTCATACGACTGGCCCATTAGATCGCATTAAGTTCAGATACAGACCAGAGACTGGGCGAATATGTGTTTGAAACTTCTCACGAAAATATTTAGGAATGTCGGGGTTTTTTAATATAATATAAAGTACACTTTCAAGCTTAACGTTTGGAGAAAGAAAACGTTTCTGAACAGCATGAATAAGTCGTTACGATATTGTTTTGAACTCACACAAACCAGGGAGGTGGATTCTTTCTACTTCCCAGCATAAACTGAATAACTCCCACTGTCAGTGGTTCGGCACGATATGATCCGTATACATTATGGTATATACAGTTTATAGGCCTTCAAACGATTTGTTGACTGGTTGATTAATCGATGATGGACGATTTTTTCGCCATTCCACCCAGTCAAGTACAAAAAATAGGGTGTTTGTGAATAACCACCTGTGGAATGGAGTCACTCAGAAAACAAAAGCTAATATTCACTTTCTCAACAAAAAAAAAAAAAAACAAAAAAAAAAAAATGTAATTGCCACTGGCATCATTTTGGTTGGGCGACTTTAAACAGATCGTGTAGATTTGAACTTAACCGAGACTACTTCATCAAAAAATCTGGAAGTTATGTCTACATGCTGTTCCATTATTTTTGTTTTTGTTGGTTTCTGTTGAATTATTACATTTTCTATGACTTAAAACTTAATATATTTGATTTCCGACATAATTTGATTACTGTGGTAGAACATGCATCTATTTCGGGTTTACTTTTATCTGCTGGTCGATCTTGCATTAATGTAGATCAACATTTCTGAAATTGGAGTGCTCGGCTATTTCTGTAACATAATAATCACCAGCGAGAGGGAGTGGTTATGGGGCTGTAAGGTTTTAAACCAGGAGTAATCTATTCGTGACACATTCTCAGGGAGAATTCGTCTGAAAATGTTGCATAAATGTTTGCTTATTTTCTACTATGTTGTAGGCTACTCTCGAGTAATGACCAAAAAAAAAATTGCATTATTCAACCTGCCATTCCTGGGGGGTGTTTCATCAATTTAGTCAGCGCTGACAAGTTGTCAGTCACTGACAATAACCATAGTAACAGTCAGTGACCAGAACATCTCAGCCAATCAAAACCAAGGATTTTACTGAAATTGTAAGAGACTGACAACTTGTCAGCGCTGACTAAATTGATGAAACACCCCCCAGATTGAAACTAAGCACTTTTGTATGACTTTAGAGATCCTGAAACACATCCTGAAAAAAAAAAAAAAATCCTGAAACAAATGCACTGGAAAAAAAAAACACACAAATAAACTTTAAATCTGGACCTGAAAAAGCCCGTGTGTGTGTTTGGTTGTTGTTGTTGTTGTTGTTTTTTTCAAGGCTGTTATTTAATGATGAGATGGAGGAGGGGGTTGTTTTAACTGTCTACAAAGTCCTATCTCACAACGCCATTGACACTGTACACATACACATTTGCAACGATATGATAGATGGAGAGTGAGCGGACAGGACGACAAAATTGAGGCAAACTTTGTCTGTTGATGGGTTCTCCCTGCCTCCTTCGCAAATCAACGGGCATTGCGTGATTGGCGCTTGTCCGAGATATAGTGTTCTGTCGCCCCCCTTTTTCGACAGTGGAAGATGGATTTCATTTATCAATTTTGCACCGTCACCGCGAAAAACGGAGAAACTGTTGCAAATGATTAGTACTTCTAACAGGTATGTCTGGACCAGGTGCCTCTCACATGCAGCGTAAAGTGCATCCTTTACACAGTCTACACAGACCATCACACACACGCACATGCACACACACACACACACACACCATTACACACAGACATGCATCATAATGCTCCGTCATGTCCAGTCGTGTCTGCACTTTGGTAAGATAATACCAATATAAACCTCTTATTGTGCCACGCTGTTGTAAAGCAAGAAAAATACTTCGAATATGCAAACAGAAAATTGACAGGATATCGTTTTTATAAGTTTTTTTTTTTTATGTAACTGTGTGGTAGATAAAACGTATATCACTTCTTTATAATTTTGTACAGTCATCTAATCATAATTTTATCATTCCAAGCCCGTGAAAGAGCACGTTTATTTTATGCAGTTTAAGGATCTGCAGAATGAGATGCTACCGTTTCAATGAAAATGACAATAAAGGAAGACGCATATAACTATAAATGACTTTAATTATTATGATATTTATATCTAACTTTATCAGCCTTGATCCCCCCATCTCTCAAAGGAAACAAAAAAACGTTCTTGTACCACATGTGTTGTACAACTAGATTTTCAATTTTCTTGTCTTCTCGTTTCGTCCTTCTTCAGTTTGTTTCAGCGTTGTTCTCGTCAACTCCCTCACTCGTCAACACAACATTTCAGCTCTTCTATCAGGCCTACTCGAGTATCTACGTCAATCAGTTTCAAGTCCATCAAACCGGTCAACATCGGAGAATCTTAGGCTACGAGGTTCTCGACCTGTCAGAGACACGTGTCGCAAATGGACATCTGGGCAGGTTTCCAAGCTCTCCCCCTCCCTCTCTCACTTCGCAGGCCGCAGCATTTAGGGGCCGGTATACCTCTGGTCGCCATCTCCCCCGTGGTCTCCGGCGGTGATAACAAGCTCATCCTCGTACGGTTCACGGCTACCGGTGTCTCGGGAGACCCATTATTCCTTCACAGTTCTTGACTTTGGGATGAGCCTGGATGACAGCCAGGAAAAGATAGAAAAGGAGATGGAGGAGCAGAAGGAAGGATAGAAAGAGAGAGAAGAAAGAGGCGTGAGAGAAAGGAAAGAAAAAGAAGGAGGCAACGAAGAAGGGGGTAGACGATCTAATAGAAAGAGACGGGCGGAGATATGGTGCAGAATGAAATTACGATGGCGGATCGAATACAGCACAACCTGAGAATGATGGATGAAGACGGAAAAGAGGGAAAACAGAAACAGAGAAAAGACAAAGTGACGGGGGAAACAGGCAGATTTGGCAAAGATTTAAAAGAAAAAAGAACTTTTTCATTACAAAAACTTTAGAAGCTCAGAGACAGCGCAGAAGAAACAGGAAGAGAGAGAAAGAGAAAGAAAGATAAATAGAGGGAGAGAGAGAGAGAGGAGAGGGAGAGATGACAGGAGAGGAAAAAGGAGAAAGGGGAGGGGGAGAAAGGACGCGCTTTTTGAGGAACGGCTGGGTAAAAAAGGAAACCAGTGGTAAACATTTACCGTTATGTTCATTACCATAGGAACCTGACGTCATCCTGAACGACGCTCAAAATGGTCACTGCTTACTACGCGAGAGAAGACGGGGGAATCTCTCACGTATCGCTGTATAGATGAGGCAAGAAATTTAGCTCGAGGATGTGCTTGGTTTGTCCGTCTGTTTGGCAGCCTTGAGTTTATTTTTTCCTTGTGAAGAAGAAATTATGACAGATGTCAGGAGAACACTCCGATTGCGTTTCCATGTCAGTGTGACTCTTAGTTTGATTGGCAGGATTATGTTAGGGTTATAATGTTAAAGGGTTACTCCTCCCTAATCAATGTAACTTTTGAATACTTTTTAACCTATTGAAATTATTTCAAACAAAACAGGTTAACAGGTTAGTGATGGTTTGTGTGTGCAGGATGACGTCATCACTTTGAACAATTAGCTCCATGTAGCTGTGACCGATATTACTGATTTGTGAAAAAAAAACTGTAACTTTCTCTCTGTTTGATATTTCTCTTCATGAACAGATATCAACATGGAGTGAAGTGTGTCTCTTTAGAGAATATCACTATTGTTCAAATATGTTCCTGTTCAAATTGTCCAAATATCATCATGGAATTTCAGCCAGCCCCCCCCCCCCCTGTTTAAGTCATTTCGACATTTTGTCATTAAAGATTTATTTGCCACAGACTTGTGGCCTCACATGCGCTGTGTATCTTTTTGAACAGCACGATTTTCAGATACATCAGGCTTGACGGTTGACGAAATGCTCGTGGCTGAATGCTTTCATTATCATACATCATCGTTTAAAAATCCCCAAGATAACCAACAATGACAACAATAAATTAAAAGGTGTGCACAGCTTTGAATCGGAGGATTCATGTCACACAACCCAAAATCAGAATGTCACTGCAGCAGTGTGCAGTGAGAATTTGTTATATTTTTGTCCTATAAAATGGGTCTAGGATTGAAAACTAGTAAGTGTTAAACAGGTCTAAATTTGCAGACTACATGTGTTCAATGAAAGATAAGACCCCTACCCCAGGAGGCTAGTGTAAACATTGAACAATTACCCCCTTGTTTTAGAGAAAGTATTAAGAATCCACCATTCACTTTGTACAGCAATAGGGATTTGTGTGTTGTACATGTATCCAGTATTATGGGTGGACGTGGCAAGCTGTTTAGTGACAGTATTCACAGTTCCAGTGAAAGCTTGCGAAGTTGCAGCAGTCTAACAAGTTTGTTCAAGTTTTGTGGGAAAACAACAGGCCCGAATTTGGTAAGAACTTATCTTCTTTACAATGTCTTATAGCTTATGATGATGTGTGTAATCATGTTAGTGAATGAGAAGATTGTAAGGAATATTTACAGAGCAGGATTTGATTTGCCAAATCTTTGTAGACAAATGGGAGTAGACAAAGAAGAAGCCAGTGATGCCCCATGCACACTGGTCTCTCTCTCCCCTCTTTCTCTCCTCTCTCTCTCCTCTTTCTCTCCCCTCTCTCCCCTCACACACTCTCTCTCTCTCTTTCTCTCTCATTCTGTGAGCATTATGTGTTTGTGCCTGAGGTTGGATGTATAGTCTCTCTTTCTCTCTCATTCTGTGAGCATTATGTGTTTGTGCCTGAGGTTGGATGTATAGCGGAATGGTAGGGATGTATTATACCTTTTTGCTGTTGCTGTAGATAGCTGTGGTTAATGAGTTATATTCTCACAAGTGTTGTTAGAGAAGTACAGAAGTACCGTGTACTGATACCGACAGGCATTATTATGTACATGATTTCTGTGATATAAGTAGTGGATGTTTTGTAGAAACAAATTTACACACATTCATAATGATTGGAGATGACAATTTAATGTAATCAAAATAGTTTTGACATTAGTTGATTAATCGTTAGCTGGCGTATATGTTTTGTAGCTTACGCTTTTATATGACAGCTTTATGAAGTTATAATAGATGTTTTAAGATAATAATTAGTTATAGTGAATAATTTTGAGTTAATAGAATAAGTTTATTTTGTATACTCTGTTATGGTCAGTGATACATAAGGAAAAGTTTGAGAATTTATATTTCCGTGTTGATTTATGCAACAATAATTTTAATAACAAGTTAAAATATGGTTGAAGTTATGAAAGATTAAAAGTGAATAAGTTTTGGATAATATTGGAAGTGAATGTTAATAAAGTATATGAATAATATAAATAGTTGAGGTTTTAGTTGATTATATAACAGTTAATTCAGAAAATTATAAAATACGGATAAGTTTGGTTTATGATTGGTGAGTAAAGTGAACGATAATTTGTATTTTAAGTTAGTGATATAGATTATTGGTAGATTATGTTATTAGACTTTAAATGAGGTAAAATGGTGTTAAACCATGTAAAGTTTTAGCTATTCATGTACACTTTAAACGTAATTGTACAACTTTGTTTTTGTGTATTATATTTCAGATTGTTATCTGAAGGTCGGTATGAACTGAAGGTCCGTTATGAACTGAAGGTGCATATGAACCGAAGGTCGTTATCTAAAGTGAAGCTCAGTAACTGGAAGTCCGTAACTGAAGAATTGACTGGAATTTCATATTGGAAACATCAGTGTGTTAGCGTAATAAACAAGTATTTGTCACGGTAACCGGATGTCACCTTGCTTCATATTTGACCTTGTGAATAACAACTAAGGAGGGTTGTTTGAATTAACAGTGGAAACTCCTCCGTGGTACGAGTTGTCCCGGAGGCAGTCACAATAACAATCAAAGTGGACTGTCGTCCAACAAATAGAGCAGACTGTAACCCAACGAGCGATGAGCATCGCGTCACTGTCATCAATTGGAGCAGTTTCCAATAGTGATGGGATTTGGAAAGTTCTGAATTCCTCTGAATTGTATAATTTGTAGTTTCAACAGAACAAGTATTGGAGTACTAATACAGTGAATAACATTATGGCTGCCGCGAATGTTTCCAGTACACTTGATCAGGCCATGGTGGTCAGTAAGGCTGAGAGTTCAGCTGGTCACGATCACTCTTCCATGAAGGGTGAAATCTTGTCTAAATCACTGCCGGAAATGAAGATTGGAGACGAGAAAAAGTTAACTTCAGGGAGGAGTGTATCAAGCAAAGGAAAATCAGTCAAGAGTGAAAAGCTAATGAAAGCATTTCAAGCAGAACTCGATGTAATGGACAAAGAGGATCAGATCGAGATTCTACAGAGGGAACATGAACATGCCGTAAAGATGCAAAAGGCCAAGATGGAATTGAAGCGATTGAAGATAAAGAAACAGCTTGAGCAGAAATTATCTGAGTTAGACGAGTCAGATGAGGATGACAATCTTACAGAAACGTCTAGATCCAGCAACATCTTGTTACCACGGGAGAGCAGGGAAGAATCAGTGCAGAGATTCTTTAATTCACAGCCAGTAGATGATGTGGAAGATAAGAGCGTAAATCCCGTAGTTCCTGAAGTTGGTCAAGCAAAACCTGTGACACAGGATACAGCCACCTCATCTGGGATGGAAAAGGTGGCAGAATCTCTTGCTCGTGTGGCAAACATGATCATACAACAAAACATGACCTCGCAGAGTATCGCTGTTTCAAGTCAGCTTCCGAAGTTGGAAGTACCAGTATTCAGTGGTGACCCCTTGCGCTATCCGCTATGGAACAATGCTTTTTCAAGTTTGGTTGACTCCAAGCCACTAGACGCTGCTATGAAACTCAACTACCTGAACAGCTACGTCACAGGAGAGCCCAGGAAGATGGTAGAGCATTATCTTCTTTTAGGCACAGATGAGGCCTATCATCGTGCAAGAGAGTCGCTGGCAAGGAGATACGGCAGTGGAAGTGTTGTAAGTTCGGCATTTTCAAGGAAGTTGAAAGCTTGGCCACGCATATCTGACAGGGATCCTGCAGGACTTCGCACATTTGCTGACTTCTTAGAGCAGGTGGTGGTGGCAAAGGCAACCGTGGGCTCCTTGGGGATTTTGGACTACCCCCAAGAGAACATAAAAATGTTGGAGAAGCTGCCCTTCTACATGGAACGGCAATGGCGGGATGAAGTTGACAGATGGCAGACCCGCGGGTATGGTGACTACCCCCCGTTCGCAACGTTTGCAGAGTTTGTAAAACGAGCGTCTGACAAGGCAAACCTACCGGAATTAACAGGTATTCAAAGAGGTGAGCCCAAGACACAGCTGTCACGATACCATGGCAAGGGAACCAATCAGCACTTGCAAGGAGGAAGAACTCTTGCAACAAATGCATCTCCTAAGTCACATGGAGTGTATTCATTGTGTCCATGCTGTCGTGGTCCTCATCACTTAGACGACTGTAGTGAATTCAAGAAGAGATCTCATCATGCAAAGAAAGCCTTCTTCTTTCAGAAAAGACTGTGCATGGGATGCGGTGTAGCCGACAACCACAGGGTGAAAGAGTGCACACAGAGGCGGAGCTGCAAAGAGTGTAAGGGCAGTCATCTGACATGTCTTCATCTGTCTACAAAGACTGAGAGCCCTCAGACATCCAATCCGCAGCCATCTGAAGAAGTTTCTTCAAAGTGCACCAATGTTTGCTCATTACCAGACCAGGACGGCCGCGAACACTGCATGATAGTACCAGTTTGGGTTAGGCACAGTGATAACCCTTCCCGAGAGTATCTACAGTACGCCATCCTCGATGATCAGTCTAATGTGGGATTTGTATCGGAAGGATTGTGTGCTAAGTTGCAGCTGCAAGGCCAGGAGACAGAGCTTCAGTTAACTACCATGCACCAGAGTGCACGTGTGAAGAGCAAGAAGGTGACGGGTCTACAGGTGATGGATTTCAACAGGGAGCAAGTAATCGATTTACCTGCGTGTTTCTCTAGGAAAGAAGTGCCTGCAAGTAGACATCAAATACCAAAGGCAGAGGTTCTGCGGAAGTGGTCTCATCTGGAGCCAGTAGCCAGTCAGCTGATGCCATACAACAAGTCCATCGAGGTGTCACTGCTCATCGGAAATAACTGCACGAGAGCCATCCGACCAAGAGAAGTCATAGCTGGCGGAGATGATGATCCCTATGCAATAAGGACCGTTCTTGGATGGGGAGTGGTCGGCAGAGTATGCCAAACACCAATCCAGGATGATCATGGCGCCACATGCCACAAGCTGCAAGTGAGTGAGAGTTATCCAAACTTCACCTATGACACTAGAGCAAAAGAGGTCTTCTCACCAGACAAAGTCCTCAGGATACTGGAGCAGGATTTCCAGGCGACAAATTCGAAGGGAGCACCTCTATCTGTTGAAGAAACAAAGTTCCTGACCATCTTAGAAAATGGTATCCGGAAGAGAGATGACGGTCATCTGGAGATGCCTCTACCGCTGAAGTCGGACCAGGCCAGTTTCCCAGACAATAAGATCCTCGCCTTGAAACGATGGAAACAGTTGGCAGCGAGATTGCACAGGAACCCAAAGTTTCTCAAGGACTACAAAGCATTCATGGCCGATGTCACTCACAACTACGCGGAAAGAGTTCCAGCTAATCGTCTCGCAATCCAAGATGGAAGAGTGAACTATGTGCCCCACACAGGTGTTTACCACCCCAGACAACCGGATAAGATCAGAGTCGTGTTTGACTGTTCCGCAACATACCAAGGTGTGTCTTTGAACAGTCACCTGCTTCAAGGACCTGATCTGATGAATGGACTGCTAGGAGTCCTGTGCCGGTTCCGGAAAGAAGAAGTCGCATTCATGACAGACATAAAGAGTATGTTCCACCAATTCGTTGTCAGAGAAGAGGATAGAGATCTTCTTCGCTTCTTCTGGTATGAAGATGGTGACGAGACAAAGAAGCCGGTCGAATACAGGATGAAGGTCCACCTCTTTGGAGCAGCAAGTTCTCCAGGGTGTTGTAACTTTGGACTGAAGCGAGCAGCAGACGATGGAGAAGAGGAATTTGGATCAGCAGCAGCCACTTTCATTCGCAACGACTTTTATGTAGATGATGGATTGAGTTCTACACCTACGGCAGAAGCTGCTATCAAGTTACTGAAGGACAGCCAATCTATCTGTGCTCAGGCTGGTCTAAAACTACACAAGATTGTGTCAAATAGCCGAGATGTGCTGAAGAGTTTCCCAGCAGAACAGAGAGCTAAGAGCATTCAGGAACTTGACCTAGATGCAGATGAGCTGGCACTTGAGAGAGCTCTCGGGGTTTCATGGAATACTGAAAATGATACGTTCAAGTTCAACATCGAGGTGAAGGACAAGCCATTCACCCGAAGGGGCGTGCTATCCACTGTCAGTTCCATCTACGATCCAAGTGGCTTCCTGAGTCCAGTGGTGCTAAAAGGAAAGAAGATCCTTCAACAGATGTGCAGACTCAACCTGGACTGGGACACTCTGATGCCTGAAGGTCTGCAGGTGGAATGGAGGAAATGGCTCGAGGAGATACAGGAAGTACAGAAGCTCGAAATACCACGTTGTTTCAAGCCCAAGTCTTTCGGGGAGATCAAAGAGGTTGAGGTGCACCACTTTTCAGATGCAAGTCAGAGTGGCTATGGACAGTGTTCCTATCTGCGATTAATCAACCAGAGTGACAAAGCTCATGTCTCTTTCGTAGTTGGAAAGGCCAGGGTCGCACCTCTCAAGCAAGTCAGTATCCCTCGACTAGAACTCACGGCAGCAACAGTTTCCGCTAAGATGAGTGCATTTCTACGAAAGGAGCTCAAATACAGCAACGTGAAGGAATTCTTCTGGACGGATAGCCAGGTCGTGCTAGGCTACATCCACAATGAGGCCAGACGGTTCCACGTGTTTGTAGCCAACCGAGTGCAGATGATCAGAGATCATGCAGACCCAAATCGTTGGTTCTACGTTGAGACCAAAGACAACCCAGCTGATGACGCTTCTAGAGGGTTAAAAGCCAAACATCTCACCAATGACAGCCGGTGGTTAAACGGTCCAGAGTTCCTGTGGACGGATGGTGCCTTCCAACCCAAACAGGCAGATGTCCGTGAAATTGGTGAGGATGATCCAGAAGTGAAGAGGGCGTCTGTGCTAAAGACAGAAGGACAAAAGGTGTTCCCCGATCATCTCGAATCAAGTAGATTCGACAGTTTCTCCGATTGGCATCATGTGAAGAAAGCCGTAGCGCATGGTTTGCAATACATGAAGAGACTGAGACGCGAAGACGTTGAACGCAGTATTCCTTCAAACAAGGAAAGAGGACACACAAGTGCAGTCAAATTACCTGCAGTCACCGTGCAGCAGCTAGACGCAGCAGAAAAGATCATCATCAAGGCTGTGCAGAAAGAGTACTTTCCGGAAGAGCTAGATGCACTCCAGAAACCTCAGACAGCAGACCTGAAATGTGATAGATCGAAGAATGCACAGTTGAAGAAAGGTAGTGCATTGTACACACTTGACCCCTATGTGGACGGTGACGGGATCATCCGAGTAGGAGGACGCATCGATAGAGCCAACATCTCAAGTGAGATTAAGCATCCTATCATTTTGCCCCGCAAGAGTCATATTAGCAAGTTGCTCATACTGCACCATCATCAAAGAACACACCACATGGGTCGAGGGATTACTCATAACGAGCTGCGTCAAGCTGGATACTGGGTCATTGGAGGGTCTTCAGCAGTATCTCAGTGCATCTCTTCCTGTGTGACGTGTAGGAGACGCCGTGGTCCGATGGTGCAGCAGAAGATGGCAGAGCTCCCGGAAGACCGGGTTGAGCCCTCAGCTCCTTTCACGTACTGTGGTGTCGACTACTTCGGCCCTTTCTTGGTCAAAGAAAGACGCAGCCAAGTGAAGCGCTATGGAGTTATCTTCACCTGTATGGCTTCCCGAAGTGTCCACCTGGAGACTGCGAGCAGCTTAACTTCTAGCTCCTTCATAAATGCACTCCGACGTTTTATGAACAGGAGAGGAGCTGTTAGACAACTACGCTCCGACCAAGGTACAATGTTCGTGGGGGCTCGCAGTGAACTGAGGGAAGCTCTAGGTGAAATGGACCAGAGTGAGGTGCAAGAGTACCTGCTGCAGAATGGATGCGACTGGATTCCATTCCAGATGAACGTACCACATGCTTCTCATATGGGTGGTGTATGGGAACGACAGATCCAGACAGTTCGCCGTGTCCTAGAGCCGCTGATGAAGTCTGCAGGAAGCCAGTTAGATGATGAGGCCTTTCGTACATTCATGACAGAGGCAGAGGCCATCATCAATTCCAGACCGCTGACCACATCTGGCATAAGTGACCCTGAGACGCCGGAGCCGCTGACACCGCTTCATCTTCTAACCATGAAGCCGAAGGTCGCCCTACCCCCTCCAGGACAGTTCCAGCGGGAGGATATGTATGCGCGGAAGTGGTGGAGAAGGGTCCAGTATTTGACCAATCAGTTCTGGCTAAGGTGGAGGAGAGAGTATCTTCAGCAACTGCAGAACCGCCAGAAGTGGGCCAGCCCAAGCAGACAACTCGCAGTTGGAGATGTGGTGATAGTGAAGGAGAACGACGACGCTCGTGGCAGATGGCCCCTCGCGCGTGTCATCGAGGTCTACCCCAGCAAGGACGGCTTGATCAGGAAGGTCAAGGTGCTGATGGCCGACGGCTTGCTGGACAATGAGGGAAAGCGTCAACGCCCCCCTAGTGAACTGGAGAGACCTGTCCACAAGTTGGTACTGTTATTACCAGCAGAACAATAACTGGACTGTCACTAAAGAAGACCAGTTTCGAATCCCCATCAAGGAGCCTTTGAGCTATTTGACAGAATGAATATGTTGTGTTTTCAATTGCATCAGGAGAAAGCGAAAGTGCAAACATTCATTCCTGAATGTTGAATGGTGTTTAATTTTACCTACATGTAACCTTTGTGTGATACTATGTACCTAAGTTAGGATCAGGTGAATATGTTATTTGTTAATGAAATGGTAAATGGATGGGTCCATTTAAAGGAGCCATGTCACTGCAGCAGTGTGCAGTGAGAATTTGTTATATTTTTGTCCTATAAAATGGGTCTAGGATTGAAAACTAGTAAGTGTTAAACAGGTCTAAATTTGCAGACTACATGTGTTCAATGAAAGATAAGACCCCTACCCCAGGAGGCTAGTGTAAACATTGAACAATTACCCCCTTGTTTTAGAGAAAGTATTAAGAATCCACCATTCACTTTGTACAGCAATAGGGATTTGTGTGTTGTACATGTATCCAGTATTATGGGTGGACGTGGCAAGCTGTTTAGTGACAGTATTCACAGTTCCAGTGAAAGCTTGCGAAGTTGCAGCAGTCTAACAAGTTTGTTCAAGTTTTGTGGGAAAACAACAGGCCCGAATTTGGTAAGAACTTATCTTCTTTACAATGTCTTATAGCTTATGATGATGTGTGTAATCATGTTAGTGAATGAGAAGATTGTAAGGAATATTTACAGAGCAGGATTTGATTTGCCAAATCTTTGTAGACAAATGGGAGTAGACAAAGAAGAAGCCAGTGATGCCCCATGCACACTGGTCTCTCTCTCCCCTCTTTCTCTCCTCTCTCTCTCCTCTTTCTCTCCCCTCTCTCCCCTCACACACTCTCTCTCTCTCTTTCTCTCTCATTCTGTGAGCATTATGTGTTTGTGCCTGAGGTTGGATGTATAGTCTCTCTTTCTCTCTCATTCTGTGAGCATTATGTGTTTGTGCCTGAGGTTGGATGTATAGCGGAATGGTAGGGATGTATTATACCTTTTTGCTGTTGCTGTAGATAGCTGTGGTTAATGAGTTATATTCTCACAAGTGTTGTTAGAGAAGTACAGAAGTACCGTGTACTGATACCGACAGGCATTATTATGTACATGATTTCTGTGATATAAGTAGTGGATGTTTTGTAGAAACAAATTTACACACATTCATAATGATTGGAGATGACAATTTAATGTAATCAAAATAGTTTTGACATTAGTTGATTAATCGTTAGCTGGCGTATATGTTTTGTAGCTTACGCTTTTATATGACAGCTTTATGAAGTTATAATAGATGTTTTAAGATAATAATTAGTTATAGTGAATAATTTTGAGTTAATAGAATAAGTTTATTTTGTATACTCTGTTATGGTCAGTGATACATAAGGAAAAGTTTGAGAATTTATATTTCCGTGTTGATTTATGCAACAATAATTTTAATAACAAGTTAAAATATGGTTGAAGTTATGAAAGATTAAAAGTGAATAAGTTTTGGATAATATTGGAAGTGAATGTTAATAAAGTATATGAATAATATAAATAGTTGAGGTTTTAGTTGATTATATAACAGTTAATTCAGAAAATTATAAAATACGGATAAGTTTGGTTTATGATTGGTGAGTAAAGTGAACGATAATTTGTATTTTAAGTTAGTGATATAGATTATTGGTAGATTATGTTATTAGACTTTAAATGAGGTAAAATGGTGTTAAACCATGTAAAGTTTTAGCTATTCATGTACACTTTAAACGTAATTGTACAACTTTGTTTTTGTGTATTATATTTCAGATTGTTATCTGAAGGTCGGTATGAACTGAAGGTCCGTTATGAACTGAAGGTGCATATGAACCGAAGGTCGTTATCTAAAGTGAAGCTCAGTAACTGGAAGTCCGTAACTGAAGAATTGACTGGAATTTCATATTGGAAACATCAGTGTGTTAGCGTAATAAACAAGTATTTGTCACGGTAACCGGATGTCACCTTGCTTCATATTTGACCTTGTGAATAACAACTAAGGAGGGTTGTTTGAATTAACAGTGGAAACTCCTCCGTGGTACGAGTTGTCCCGGAGGCAGTCACACAGAATGTTCCTTGCTTGGTAGAATTCTATAGCCATCATCCTCATTCTGAAGATCCGGCATTCTCAGAATTCCCGGAACTCGAGACCTGGCTAAATATATACATCCGGTGTCATCCTCTGCGTTCAACAACTTGTTCAAAGGTTAGAAAGGCGCGACATGAGTAAAAAATGATGAAAGCAATGAGAACATTTCCTGTCTTGGTCTCCGATTATCAAGACCCGACAGCGAGCTAGGAAACAAAGAAAAAGACAATGAAAAAGAGAACAAAAAATGAAACAACACATTAAAAAGAAAAGAAACATCCAGTATAAAATTATCGAAAAAGTGAACAAAGAAATTGATGGGTCTCCACATTACTGATGCGATTTTTCTTTTCCAGATGGCAATCCTTACTTCACATTCTCAGGCGCTCTTGTAGTCATTTTGTAATACAGGCTGCATATGCTTTGTATTCTATGTTTGTGTTTGTTGCGATAACGTAGATCAAGACAGTGATATAAGGCATAATACAAATGACGAGAACGATTCTTCCTTCGATCACGCCATCTGATTATTTCTAATGCACTCTGTCCATTTCCCTATTCAATTACCCTAACAAACAACACTTTAGGTTGTGATCATGAATTAACATCTATGACTTATAAAGCTTTTCAAAAGAATGTTTTAATGACGGTCTTGACAACAGCTATACCTTCACACTTATTTGTCTTGTATAATGTGCTTTACTTTTTTACTTTTTACGTCGAGTTTTTTTTTTCTCTCTTTTTCTTTAAGGTTAGACGAGGTTCACGACAAACTACATTAAAGCTTTATAAAAAGCAATCAATTCAAATTTCAATTTCAATTTCAATTTGTTATGAATAACCGTTTAGGTACGTTTATCATAAGACGTGAATACAGTTTTAAAGCAAGTCATTTAAGAGGCATCATAACATTTGTATTGATTATATCCCCTTTCCCAGCTATTCCTTCATTTGACTGTTTGATCCGTTACAAGCACCGCCACGTAGGGTGCATGCTGAATACACATCCGCGGAAAGAGACCGGATTCTATCCCAGTGACTTTACTATCCAACGTGGATGCAAGCATTTTGCTAGTGACAGTCCACTAGCGTCACACTGGAGAAAACATCACTATTTTTAGGAAACTAAAACTAAATATAGGGAAAGATCAGTCTCGAAAATGGCTGATATCTAATTTTGTTTTCCTTCACTGCGTGGATGATATCTCCTTCTATTTTCTCTTTCTATGCTTGTGTGATTTTTTCTCTCCTTCTGCCATCAATCTCGGTGAATTTGACAAGAATCTTGATGGCTTCAATGTCATTTGCGCCTGGTGACATTCATCTTGCACTCGCCGCTCGCGATATTAAATGAACGGATCCGTGGGCCAGGCGGGGCGAATCAAAGTGAATTACGGAGAAATCTCTCTAGTGCCAGAGGCATCGCGATATTTTGCACTATTCCCTCTTCTTCTTCTTCTTCTTCTTCTTCTTCTTCTTCTTCTTCTTTTGTGAGGGGAGGGGTCAAAAATCAAATTTTCTTGAGAATCCAACCGAAAAGCCTTGAAGGAAAGGATAAACAAGCCTTATCCATTGCTTTTAGAGATGTTACAGAATAGAACTTCAAAGACAGAAAAAAAAAATGTTCTTCATGTGTGTGCAAGCTCGGTGTTTTATTTCGATTTGTTTTCATGTTTTTTTTTTCCTATCATGTTTAGATTTTTTCTTGTTTTCTTATTTAAGACAAAACAATGAATGTACAGTGATTGTCGTGTACAATGAAGCCCTTGTGGATATAAATGAATTTGTGATAATGACTTTATTGCATGTGTTTGATTAACATCGGTAGTGTGTGCGTGTAGATCGTAAGTGCTAGGATATATAGGCCCGAATTCACGAAGGTGATACAATTGAAACCATGGTTTAAACCATGGACAACTGAAGACCATAGGGTGCCAAGTGTCGCACGGAATATTTCGTCACGAAATCAGTCATTTCGTTGACGAAATGACCATTTCGTTAACGAAATTATCATTTCGTCGACGAAATGTTCATTTAGTTACGAAATGTTGTCATTTCGTTACAAAATAATCATTTCATCGACGAAATGACTGATTTCGTAACGAAATATTCCATGCGACACTTGGCGCTCCATGGTTTTTGTCCATGGTTTAAACCATGGTTTCATTAATTTGTACCACCTTCGTGAATTCGGGCCATTATGGTTTATGCCCTACACGTGAGAGCATGTATGCGTTTACATTGAAAAATGATAATGTCTGAATGTCTGACTGCGATGAAGCACTTTTGTTTGACACCTCAATGTGACCATACACCTTAACCTAAAATCTTTGAAATAAACGAATAGATAGATAAATGAATGAATACATAAATGTATCAATCAATGAACAAAAGAATGATAAATAAACGAATGAATAAATAAATGAATAAATAAATAAATAAATAAATAAATAAATAAATAAATAAATAAATAAATAAATAAATAAATAGAAAAGTAATTAGACCACTCAATCAATCAATCACCTAATTCTATTAGTTGCTACTTTTAGGGAACAGTTCGCATCAAGCGAAATAGTGTGAAATATACACATTGTCTTTTTTCAAGCACTTCAATAGTGCAAACTTTTTTTAGAAAAAAGCACAAAGCACCAAAAGATAAAGAAAAAATAGTTGTTACATTGTTTTTTTGTGTGTATATGACAAGACGCGAGGGGCTGTGTTTTTGTCATCACCAACATATTCCTCTGAGTGTCTAAAACTAACTCCTTCTCTACAGGGAATGATGGAAGTTCTTTAGGATGAAACTAGATCGAAAGTTTCACTGGAGAGTGTAATCAACAAAATTTATCCCTCTATCTCTCCCTCCCTCTCTCTATCTGTCATGGCATTCATGGTGATGTCATGGGGTCTCACATATCACAACCGAAACATCGATGGACTTGGCACGGAGAGATTTTGCTATCCACGACAAGTTAGTGAAAGAATTGATAAAAATCGATAATTTAATGTTAAACCCCGGATTTTATCATCAATGACTTGACAACACTGGTATTCATTTACACTTGACAGCCACTTCTTTGTAAACTCGTCCTTATAAAGGGTTAGGGTTGGATCTTTAGGAAAAAATACAGTAGTCCACAGTGTGAAACACAATATGAATCACAGTGTGAACACATTGTGAACACAGTGTGAATCATATTAAAAGTGTGAAACAGAACATTACTATGTGAACACTGTGAAAACCACACCACAGTGTGAAATCATTTTCACACTGTGGAATTCGAATGTTTGCACAGAGTCGACTATGTGAACACAGTGTGAACACACTGTTTTCACATAGTTAACTATGTGCACACAGTGTCAACACACTGTTTTCACATAGATGACTATGTGCACACAGTGGGAACACACTGTTTTCACATAGTTGGCTATGTGCACACAGTGGGAACACACTGTTTTCACATAGTTGACTACGTGCACACAGTGCTAACACACTGTTTTCACATAGTTGACTACGTGCACACAGTGTTAACACACTGTTTTCACATAGTTGACCACGTGCACACAGTGGGAACACACTGTTTTCACATAGTTGATTATGTGCACACAGTGGGAACACACTGTGGGACCCTGTGTTCTTTCCAGTGGGAATATGTCGCGAAGACACTGATATACCGTATTACTTTCTCTCCTTTATCATCTTCACTCCAGGATGTTTTCTTGTCTATCTCATTGTCCTCCTCGTTTGTTGTCCTCCGTCTTTAATTCTTCTTCTTCTTCTCCTCCTACATATTTTTCAGTCTTTGTGTATCTTCTTATTCTTCTTTGTACTTCCAGAAATCTATCCCTTTTTCGTTACACCTGTTCTCCTTATTCCTTACTTATTTACACCTCTTATTAATTCGTGCTCTTTTCATATGCTTTTCATTCTGTAAAATCTGCGTATTCTTCCTTGTTTTCCATTTCCGTTTCTTCTTTTTTTGTCCTTTATACTGGTTCTCCTTCCCCTATTTTCGCCTTTGCTTAAAATATAATTTTATCTCTTCTGAATCTGCTCCTTTCTTGACCATTTCTTCATCCTCTAATATACTCTTGTCTTGCATGTCTTCATTCAATACTGATCTTCCTTTGCCTTACTCCTCGATCCTTTCCATATTCTTTTGCATTCACTTCTTTTTTTTTTCTTATTCATCCTTTTAAGTTCTCTTGCCCTTCTTCGTCGTCTCAATCTGCTTCATCTTAATTGTTCTTCTTCTTCGCTTTCTTCTGTTTCTCTTCTTCTTCTTCTTCTTCTCTATCTTCATCATCATCTTCTTCTTCTCCTCCTTCCTCATATTTTTTTCTTCCACTTCTTTAATATTTTCTATCATTAGAACCTTTACGTTTTCCATCTCTCGAGATTGCGTTTAATGCATATCATGTCCTTTGGTGGCAGCTGTTTGTTGGCTTCATTTTACTGAACAAGAACCATTGATAATGATATGTGCTATAACCAAAGAATGGGGAGGTGATTCTATGATGAGCAACACACGAGTTACAACAATAATTATCAATGGTATCACTGCTGGAAAGAACACAGTGTGAAATCCCTTAACACTGTTAAATTCGAGCATTTTAACAGTGTGTACACAATGTGAGTCATCAGTTTACAGTCACCAGTGTGAAACAAAGCATTACTATGTGAACACTCTGTGGAAACCACACCAAAGTGTGAAATCATCTTCACATTGTTAAATTCGAGCGTTTTCACGTAGTCGACTATATGTGAACACACTGTGAACATGCAAACTGTGAGCACACTGTGGGACACTGTGTTCTTTCCAGTAAGGATCATTCCACCAAGTAGCCAATAAGATAAAAACGTGTGACCCTCGTTGTTCGATTCTCTTCCATCAAACAAACAAACAACCCCCTCCCCCCCCCCCACACACACAATGCTACTGAGATTTCTGATCACGTCTCTAAGTATGCATTGACAACTTCCACCAACCGTAAATCTGTTATTCCTGGGTCGAAAAGAAATTAAGTGCAGGGTAGTTATCCCAAATATGAACTTGGCATTTGCACGGGGAAAAAAGAGTCCTCTCCTTACTTTGATTTACGTCATTAAGTTGAGATGGTGCCAGAAATTTAGATGATATTCGGGGAAGAGAGAGGGAGAGGGGGAGGGGTATAGGTTGACTTCATACAGCAGTATCATCAAGTGGGGAGGAAGAGGGGAAGAGAGCTGTATTTGAGATCGATGTTGTGGAACTTCACAGCACGTAGTCGGTGATTAGCAAGATACGAAACAGAGTGATATTAGTCAGAAGCAAGGGCGGATGTTCGTGTGGGTTGGGCAACTCCAACTGCGCGCTTGCAGCCTATCGATCAATCGATCGATCAATCAATATCAAGCGATGACATAGGGCAACATGGCATTATCGATTTTAGAAATCGACACGCTTTCGTGCATGCTAAGAAAAAAAAACTGTAGCAGATATAAGCAACCGCCATTACTCTAAAGTCAAGCGAAAGCAATGTCTCCCAGGGAGTGTTCTAAAACATTATATCGCCAACCAGAAAACCACTGAAAACACGATCAAAGTTAAAAATAGATGATGCGCCTTTCTGGAGCTCTTGTCACGAACACCATGGAGTAAATTGTATACATAAATGTGGCTTCTAGAACAGTAATTTCTGTGCTCCCAATTGTCTGTAAAATTAATGCAGTTGTTTTTACAGTCTTTCGTGATACTGTCAGTAGATGCGAGGGTGGGGCACGGCACTTGCATTAGTTGTAAAATCTGAGAGAAACGTTTTGGTTTTTCGGGAACGAGGACTCACTTGAAACCTAAATCATTTTTATGTTCACTTGCCCTGATTCTGCCACACACACACACACACACACACACACACACACACACACACACACACACATATACACAAACACCCTCTCTCTGATTACCAGTAGCTTTTACAAGTAATTGACCATCTCGAGTATTCCCGCTCAAATCTTGTGCAGACGATGTTTCTGTCAGTGCCCGACGCGCTTCACATCCCATCCCCGTGCGTCACTGGCTGACCGACCGGCTGACCAAAATGATTGGAAACTTCAGTCCGCCCGGCTCCCTTGTTTGTACTCTCCGTTGAACCTGAAATCAAGGGAAGGTATTCGACCGAGTTATTCGGGCAACATCATCCTGCAAAGACAATCTTGCGATTTCATTTTATACCTCTTTTTTCTCTTTTTTTTTTATTTGCCAATTTCAGTGAAAGCTAAAGTTAACGAAAGACGGTGAAAGGTTGTTTCAAGGAAATTAAGAAACTAAGATTTGTTCAGATTGACAACTGATTGAATATGTCACCAAGCGGTATAAGGGACGATTTTTGTTCTATTTTCTTCTTTTACCTGTCGTTCAAAATTGATGGAAAAGTCTGCAATATAGTAAATACTAGGGACATTTTGATTATTGAAAGCAGGCCATTTAGCTAATTACGTTGAAGTATAATCAATGAATCGAAATGCTTGGAATTGAATGTTCTTGAAATCGATGCTGAAATCTTTTCTAAATTAGAAAGCATACTTTAGAGGAGAATGCGTCGAAAATAAAGATGTATAGTTCATATTACCTTTTCAATTATCTAGAGTAAAAGAACTCAAGCATGGAGTTCTCCGTCATTTGACCTATGACCTGAACAATAGAGTATGATGTACTGATTGTTGAGAACGAGTCAAACATAAAGAGATGCATGCAATCGCATACAGCCATTCACACACACGTCCAAGGGGACCATAGAAACAGAGGATGGCTAACTGATGGAAGATTGATAATATCTTTATCAGTTTTCACAAAGCAGACCAGACGAGTGAAATGACACCCTAGTGAGAACATATCCTCGAAATTCGGCAGCTAGAAAGTGTTCACGTGACACTGAAAGCTCCTTGAAAGTAATGACAAACTTTCATGGTTTTTTTTTCCAAAAACTACCGCCTTTGATGACAACCAAAGAAATGAAACATTCTTCAAGAGAAAGATTGACAAACTGAAAATATCAAACCTCACAGAGAGTGTGAAAGAGGGAGGTAGAGTGAAGTTGTGCTTTACGCGAAGATGACGAACACTTTCGCTTCAAGATGGCCGCCGTATGTTTTCTTGTTTACCTTCAAAACCCAAGGGCGTCAGTGAATTAGCGGTGATAACGCACCTGCACTGCCCTACCCCCAGCTCCCGATCGAAACTCGCGTCCACTTAGATTAGAGCGCTAATCCAAAATTTCTGGTCGTCTGCGCAGAACTTTTGAAATTTGCGATATTAACCCTCCGCGCCCAAATGACAACGTAAACCTCTTCTCTCGCTAACAGTGAAGGAGGAGGTTTAGAAAAGACGAAGTGAAAAAAAAGAACATGAAGGAGAAATGATGAGGAAGAGGAGGAGGAGGAGGAAGAAGAAGATGACAAAATGGAAGAAAAATGATGATGAAGAAGAGGAAGGAGAAAGAGAAGAAGAAGAAGAAGAGGAGGAGGAGGAGGAGGAGGAGGAGGGAAAGAGGGAAAAAAAGAAGAAGATTAAGGAAAAGAAGTAGAGAAAGAAGATTTTAATTCGTGAAGAGCTAAAGCAAACGAAGACGGAATGATGAAAATGGAAATGATTGACTAGAAGGTCCTTCTGATTGAGCGCATTTTACGGAAGAAATGAAAAAGAAATAACAAAGAAACAGAAATGTAGACAAAACGGGTTAGTATTGATCACTCTAAAATTAGTGGTTGTGGTGACTAATGAAAAGTATGTTAATGGATGCTGGTGACGATGATTGGGATTACTGAGTTTGATAATGCTGATGGTGATAATGCCAATCATAATGGTGCTGACGATAATTATCATAATGATTTGACGTGTGACAATTTGACAAACCCGGCCGACATGAAAGCGCACGAGTGTTCTAATCAAAGAAATGTAGCAGAATGTTAGCAAATAATATGAAGTGATTTTATGTCTCCTTTCTTTCTTTTGTTCGTTTTCTTTCTTTCTTCTTCTCATTCCCTTCTGTAGCCTATGAAGCGCAATGTCCATATGGATATTATAATAACACTTAATTTAGTTGTCTTTTTGTCAGGGTATGTGTTTCGGCAACAGTGAAAACGAAACGGACAAACGTATTGGTACCAAAAAAAAAAAATGCAAATCGTCAGCTTGGAAAGCAGTTTTCGGCTACCCTGTATCATGCTCGCTGAGATGACACACTCTCAATGACGAAGATGCTGTCGGCGGACAGTTTCGATGCACGATCGCTTATCTTGCCGGATCGTCTTCTATCTTCTCGAATCGCACCCCAGTCTTAAGACAATCATCAGTTATAACATGCCGTCTGTAATCATATTCGCATTGTTACGCGGGGAGGTCCGTGAACTTACGAAATAGTTCCGTCATTGCGAATGACCCGTGGATACAAATAGCTACTCTCAAGTTCAACTTTTATTGAGTGAGGGCATATCAAACGGTGTTTTTAGATGAATTTTGATGCTGGCGATGGAATTTCGGTGGTCTTGCGGTAGCGCACGTAAATGTCACAGTTTTGGCCCATCACAGGAACATGTGACAATACTGTCACGTAGTGCTTTCCTGTTCTATCTTTTGAGAAGCTCAATTGTTCAGGGGCTCACGAAGAATAGTAGCTATCAGCAAAAATTGCCTCTCATTAAAAAAAAAAAATGTATAGCTGTGGCGTGGTTCAACAAAACCCTCCTGAATTTTGTTAAATTTTCAAATTGTATGTTCCCTTGCTTTTAAAAATCATTAATTAGATAATGAAAGGGTGCACTTGACATACTCTTTATCTCGATCATGCTGCAATGCATAGTTTTCAATTGTTAAAGTATAATTTGTCTGTTTGCCATAACTCTTTTTTAGTCTGACATGACTAATAATTATTTTGATAGGTCTCACCGAAGTCTATGTGATGGCGTCTGGTCCATAAAAGTAAACAGACCGCAAAGCCGTTGAGGATATCATTCTGTGTTTGTTTTTCTCCCAACCTTGTCTACGTCATGTTGACTCCGTTTCAGCTTCCGTACCAGCTTCCTCTCACTGTTCCTCCTCCTCCTCTTCTCTTCCACTACCTCCACATCCTCCCTCCTCCTCCTCCTCCTCCTCCTTCTCCTCCTCCTCCTCCTCCTTCTCCTCCTCCTCCTCCTCCTTCTCCTCCTCCTCCTTCTTCTCCTCCTCCTCCTCCTCCTCCTTCTCCTCCTCCACCTCCTACTCCTTCTCCTCCTCCTCCTTCTTCTCCTCCTCCTCCTCCTCCTCCACTTCCTCCTCCTTCTCCTCCTTCTCCTCCTCCTCCTCCTTCTCCTCCTTCTCCTCCACCTCCTCCTCCTCCTCCTCCTTCTCCTCCCTCTCCTCCACCTCCTCCTCCTCCTTCTCCTCCTCCTCCTTCTTCTCCTCCTCCTTCTCCTCCTCCTCCTCCTCCTCCTCCTCCTTCTCCTCCTCCTCCTCCTCCTTCTCCTCCTTCTAGTCCACCTCCTCCTCCTCCTCCTCCTCCTTCTCCTCCTTCTCATCCACCTCCTCCTCCTCCTTCTCCTCCTCCTCCCCTCCTCTTCCAAAGCACTTCCTCGACTCCAGCCACAGTTCTGATCTAGACATGAAAAGGAGTTGCTCCAGAGGTATATACACTTCTCTGTCAATTTAAAGCACCGAATTTTCTTCAAACGTTCATTTTTTTGATATGCAGAAAGTTAATGCCCTAAATAAGGAAGCTTCTCCTTTTCCTCAACGAACATTCAGAGGGAAAGACGAATTTGTCTTCCCGTGAATGTTCTGTTATTATTATCTTTATTGTTTTATATTGAACTATTGTTTTCAATAATACAATTTATATAGTAACCATTGGTAACATTATCATTGTCATCATTTCAATTTTTGGCTTCCTAACATGAATTATATAACAGATCATGAAGTTTGACAGTGATAGCATTACTTGAACGTTGTGACATTTCTAGGAGGTCGAAGTGTTCGTCGCAGAAAGTTTGAATTCGTTGATTAATCCCGCCATGTATATGATTTGCAGAAATTACGCCAGATTTTATTCTAATTTACAGCTTTCGTCTGCGAATTCTGAATTCAGAAGAATGGACTCATAAAGCCTGTTACTAATTGTTTTAATTTAAGGAATATCAATATTTGTTGTTGACTTGTATGCCTAGTCCTTTTTTTTTTTCTTTCTCTCCGGACGCAAGGGGGAGGGGTCGAAGATGGGCTATGTGCTAAATTCAAGCAAATTTCAATTAGTGACTGCATGGCCTACCGCTTTTTAATTAGATATAATGTTCCTTGATAATTGCATTGACAGCTCATCTTGCTGAGGATAGTGAGTCAATTAATGACCGCAACTTTTAGATTATCTGTTTGGAATGCATATACAATAATATATACATTTATATTTATGCTTTGACCTCCCAAAATCTTTTGTTTCTTCCGAAACCATGGTAACAGCTATACTCATTGCTTGGAGCATTTCCCCTCGCGACACAGATTGCGGTAAGCGTGTATTGTTGCAGGTTTGCTTTCTTCATTTTTTTTTTTTTCGCATGATTGGAAAACGGTGCACAGGCTACTTTGGGGGAAGGGACCAAACTTGGCCTGATGTGATTTTTGTTTTTCTAAGCGACAAAACTCCTCTTAATTAGGAGATCTAATATATGTTCATAAGCACATGGTGAATATCACTTATTTATGGTAATAACGCAAATGAAAAGAATTAATGCTGATATAAAATGCGTAAAGCATATAATCGACCGCCGAATAGCGATAGATGCGGCAAGGTTCTATTAATTTATTTCCACCAGTTTCTTTCAAATTGTGACACGCAAAATAGTATCATATCTGAGATTTAAAAAGATAATGGTAGAGTCAGTTGTGCATCAGTCTTGTCTAATGTATTGATCTTGCTTTAAAAATTTTTTTTTGTTCTTCCATTTTCCATTTGCCTTCAACACTTTACTCCACGGTGATGAATATCATCGATGCGATTGTTGTGCATTTTGTTGGTACAAACAAGAATGTATTTAATACACACAAATTATTGGAGATGCACTCCCGATGCACACAATTAAAGAAAGCGTCAACAGGCTGGTTTCCTTGTTGCTTTATCATGTTTGGAAATGAACTTGATGAAGAAAGGAGCTGAAATTGTATAAGGAGAGATTCTTGAAATTGAGCAAAGGAATAGTAATTACAAAAATGTTTTCAATCGTTTTAAGTTCGGTAATCAAAATATAGGAAGAAAAACACATTTTGTCTTTCTAGTTCATCAGAGTCGCACATCGATGCAACATGAATGTAAATAGTACTTGTAATAATGTATGACTAATCCATTGAACCTAAAGTTCAATTCATGTAGAGATTACCATGTAATGATATCAAAGAGCCTTATGCATACACAGGTAAGTTTGAACACAAACAACAGGATACAAGACTTCAACTTAATCCTTCCCCAGCGCCATGTGTGGCTCCGATAAACGGGAATCTTGTTTAACCTGTACCATTCTAATTCACTTATACAGCTTACCTGCGCCGCTGATGTTGCTGTTGTGGTTTTCATTCTCTGTCAGTTATACCCATCTCCTTGCGTTACCATTTTTTCTTTTGCTCGCCAATAATGTCGTCTGACTTCTAATCAATTCAGTAGGAAGTTAGTCAGCGTATGTGTTGAGTCTAGTTTCGGGTCAAATGATTGCCTTCAAACAAGATTTTCACTGGGTGGTGTTTTTTTTTTCTTTTTCTCATTTTTTTTCTTTCTGTCTGTCCTTGTTTTCTTTTACATTTCGCTACCTGCTATTCTGATGAGGTTGTTACTTTTTTTGCGACATAAGATATTTTCTTTTTCATTTGCACCCTCTTCAAAATGTTTTCCATTCAAATATCATCTGGCCAAAATGTTATTGTGCCTATATTGGTCAGCCATGGATAAAAGAAAAACAGAAGAATGAATTGATAATGATAATGATAATAATAACGATGATAATGATGATGATGATGATGATGATGATGATGATGATGGCAACAACATTGTGGTCTTCTTTACCCTCTCTGGTCCTCTTCAGTGATACGAGTGCTCTACCAGAGGGCCCTGCCATTATTAATACCCATCGCGTTCCAGGTATACCTATTTTTACTCCTGGGTCGAGAGGGACATACATACATATTGTATATATTGTCATATTAAAACATTTGAATGAAAATCAAAGGGTCATAGTTTTCTTTTCCTTTTGTCTCATTGCTGAAATAAAAAAATAAAAAAAATCACTAACCAATCTGTCGTCGTTTGTTTCACGATTCATGTCAAAACATCTGATCACTGACTATACACCTGGAACATTTCGTCGTGTTTGCATCAATACGGCTAAGAATGTTGTTGTTTTGTTTTGTTTTGTTTATGTGTTTGTTTGAAATGCAAAATACTTGATGAAAAATGAAACTATCCATCTGGACCCCTCAAGGCGTTCCACGGAGTCAGTAAGCCCCGTATTCATGTGTCGTAATTCCTGAACGTAAATACGGGTACACGTCTCCTTCAGCAATTCATTTGAGGATATTCAACAATTGATCAATAGTAATCGACGTTGTTGTTTTACCCAGCTTTTGATTGTCTTAAACAAAAGAGTTTTGATGCCAGCGAAAGGACCTAGCATTTGGATGGAACAAAAGCATGCTGAACGATGCGAAACGTACCCGGTGTATTCGTTGTGAGACGCCTCCTTCTGTTTGGGGCTGATCACTATCGCCGCCAAACTTTCGATTCTTACAAGGTATATAGCCGACACAAAGGAAGAAGAATACAAGATGTTTATCAGATGCACCGTGCGTACGTTTCAAAGAAGACAAGAAGACAAGATTGCAATTTGCGTACATTCCGCGTGCCAAGGGAGCCAGGAGACATGCAAATGGCGTCACGCACGCCACACAATAGTTTCCCATCATGCCGTGCGATTTTCACCTGGAAAGCATGATGAAAACATAGAGCTCTATTATCCTATGGATGAAAACAATCACTATTGATGTGGCTGTCGTTATTCGCTTTTTTTTTTCTTCCTTCATTTAAAAGGAATACAAAAAAATATACAATATGAGTTTAAACGATGCAAAGTATAAAAGCATATGTATAAAGAAAAGTAAACACATATGAAGAAAAACACATAATATTACAAGTTTGACAATGTTACAGACGAAATACATGATGAATAACATAAACAAAGACAGGGAAAATGTTAGAATGACCGCTGGATAACCCACGTTCAGGCGCAGCTATAATAGTACATGTTATTAGTCATTCCCGGAGTTCTTGTTGTTGCTGCTATTATTTCCAGAAAAAGCAGCAGCGAACAAGTTTTATTTTGAGCGTTAATTGCGCCCCTTTGATAATATGATAATGTATTTCTATTTAATGACTTAGTACATCGTAGCTTGTCCACTATTGATTATTACCAATAAAACAGGCATGATATGTTTGTGGGTTTTCAACGTCTTTATCAAACGGAAGCGGTTCTACATGTATTTTCAAAATTCCTCCTGATAATTTTCTTCCTTTTTCATAAGCCCATAGATTTCGAGCTTTGACTTGCACGAGTAAAACCACAGTTAGAACAATTTGTGGTGCAACTATCAGGCGCGGTGGAGCACCCCAATTTGCATCTCATTATCGCCCCGTTCTATTTGAATTTCCAACGGGCATCCACGGCTGCCCGAAACTGTGTGCATGAAAAAGTCAAATCTTTACCTTCTCGTTGTGCCGCTATGCGTGCCGCTAGTAAACTCAAACTTCCCACACTATCTAAGTTTTTAAAAACCTTCCTTTTGATGAAAAAATTATGAAATTTGCTGCACCAGAACTTGAGATATTAAAGCGTTTTGAAAATCACCTCTCGCAAAACATGCTCTCTGTTTTTTTCCGACTGGACTATGGCCGGGCTCCAATGTGTCCGAAATTGGCAACATAAGTTCATCAGGCCTCAATCCATATATGGTGAAAGTTTTCGCTTGGTTCCACCTGTACTTTTTGAGAAATCAACTTGTTTCTACAGGGTTTGGAATAGAAAATTGTAGTCAGCGAAACAATTGAAAATGACGTCATTTCTTTCCCCGTAATATTGGGCATGCGTGGTACGTGAGATTCAGGATTTCGTGCTCATTGTTGGTTTGCATGTGACGCAGTCAATTTTGCTGAGTGTCGCACGGCGGTGACTGCTGAGCTGCTGCCGCGCACGCTGCATGCAGCAATGCGTTGTGTGTGCTGTGACATGCAACGCTATCCAGTGACGCGATTATATATGCATGGGACCGACCTGTACGCTTTGCGTTCGTGTCATTTTTGACATCACCTTCTGTTTTTTCCGACACAACCATGGCCGGGAATATTACGGTATGAAATTTAAAATGCAGGCAGATAAATAAATTTCGGTGTACTTTGTTCGAATGGCGCCTTGGTTCCGCAATCACACTTCGTGAATTTTAGGATGATTTTCGAGGCATATTTTTGGTAATTTTGCTCGCCAGGTTTTCGCTAAAATTTCACATTTTATCATTGTCAAATCCTTTAATATGTTATATGTGCATATTCGGACATGTTTTCAAATTCAAACTAACTCAGTTTTAATTCGAAAATAGGTTTCCTTAAATTGTTATTAGCTTGAGAAGTTGTTTACTTTTTCTCGACTACGCGAGTACATGTTGTTTACTTTATGCAAATGAGGCTCGGCTGCCGATGGATTTCTGCGAGATAATTGGGGTGCTCCACCGCGCCTGCTATAGTGAAAAAAAAAATGTCACCTCTATTCAATTTGTTAAAAACGACATCAAGTCATTGCGCATTTGACTTTTTTATGGTTTTGCATTTTATGAAAATTTTCTCGTACGAACTTAAATTTTCTTTGTAAGCATTCTCGCACCATTTTACACAACGTTGAATTGAAAAATTAATTCTATTCTGCTAAATAAATTTAGCTCTAGCTTTAAAGCTCTGAATGTCTCACTATCTTTCTCATCATTTTTTTCAGTTGAACTATATCTGTATAACGCACAAAATAAAATGATAAGTCATTTTTCTTGGAAGTTTTAGTTGATAATCCGGCTGGATAACTTCGAAGTCATTGTGCGTAATTTTACAACGGTTGGATAATATAGTTCACAGTCGAACTTTTCCTTGTCAAATACCAATAACTGTCAGACTTTTTTTTTTCTTATTTTCAAATTAGCGCGACTGTGTGTTAAAAATTCATTTCCATTTGTTGCGCGTTTTCTTTTGCGAACTTCACATAATATATGTTAGAATTTGTTACATTACATGGGATTAGTACAAAAACAAATTCACGTCAGTTTGACTTGTACCGATATTTCTTTTAATGTATCAATTTAATATTCCTTTTTTTTCATAGGAGAAATTATGATTTTCCCATGCTTTTATGTCCATTTGATGTTGGATTTTGCAGCTTACTTTTGCATGAAACGTAACAAGTAAAAAATCAGAAAAATAAAAGTTGGTAACTATGTGTAATAAGACTTTCATGACATTACTCTGGTTTCACGATGATACAGGAGAGATTGCTCGAGATGTTTCATGCTATTTCTTAGCTCTTGTCTTTACGATTTTCTTCTTGATCGTCCCATCTGTTTATCTTTCTCTTTTGTTTTTGTCTGGGGTACGATGCAAGTGTTTCTTTACAGTATTGACCATGTAGAAGGATAGAAACTTGAAAACTCTCTCCCATGAATGTATTGAAAAGCAAGACTGAATCAATTTTGAGAAGAAATACGTGTGTTGCTTTATCATAGGAACCTCGCTTGTATTCTAGGGCAGAGAATCATGTTTGCATTGAGACATAAAGAAAAAAGTTGAGCAGTGAATTAATCATGGTTTGTTTGAAAACTAACATTGAGATTAAGACATTCCTTGATTGATTGCTTGATTCATTCATTCATTCATTCATTCACTCATTCATTGATTCATTGATTCATTGATTGATTGATTCATTCATTCATTCATTGATAGATAGATAGATTGATTGATTGATTGATTGATTGATTGATTGATTGACTGATTGATCGCTTGATTGATTGATTGATTGATTGGTTGATTGATTGACGGATGGATAGATAGATGGATTGGTTGATTGATTGATTGATTGATTGATTGATTGATTGATTGATTGATTTGATTGATTGGTTGATTGATTGACGGATGGCTAGATAGATGGATTGGCTGATTGATTGATTTTCCTATCGAATGGTGTACTGATTGGTTTAATGACCGAACGACTGAATGTACAGTAGATCAGATTAATGATTGATGGATTAATCAATTTCCCTGAAATTGTCACTTTCATTCTTCTTCGGTCACGAAAACGATTGGAGTGGACATACTCCAAAGTAGAACGGTTGTTGCATATAATAAGAAGAAACATTTCCTCGTCTTGCTTCCGTGTTTGACCGCGGCAGCTCTTGAGGCACATTTGAGTTAAAAAAAAAATATATATATATATATACAAAAATAAAATCGAGTAATGTCTAGCGGCTTTAATGCCAAGCAGCTGAGTCTGGCTGCTGATAATACTACAAGTAGCTCTAGGCAATCACACCTTCGTTCTACCGATGAAACACTCTGAAAAATAACTCCTGGGAAAAAGCCACAAAAAATATCTGTAAACAAATCTTATATTAAGGGACAGAGCAAGAAAGAGACAGAAAGAGATAGAGAGAAAGGAGTTCAGAAAGTTTGTCTTAATCCGCGCGGGGACTCGGGGATTTCGTTCTTTACAACTATCTGTCTCTTTCGCTGCGGTTTCACAACTTCGTCTAAATGACAGAGATAAGAGAGTCATTGTCGGATTTCTCTCTTAACTTACACCTCGTTTGCTGGTGAAATTACTCCTAATTTGGCATACAACTGAACTCGGTCACAGCTCCCTGAAATCTCGGGAGAGGGGGACTTTTTGTCGCTTATTCATAGGATCGCATCCGATCCCATCAAAACTCTTCCCTCCAGCTAGGCGGCGCGAGAGTGCATTGTTGGGGTGATAAACTAATCTAGGAAGTTGCCTTTCTCTTCTTTTTCTGAACAATACTCTTTGCGTTCCTGGTCATCTGTACCACAAAAGTGAAAAAAAAAATCGCATGTAATGAAATCATGTTGGGTTTTTTTTTTCTCCTAGATATTGAGAGTTCGAAGTAGGAGTTGATCAACCACCGAATAACGGTAGAGTCATAGTTTGAACATGGAGCATACAAAGTAGCTCCATGGTTTTAATACGTTTGAAATCACAGCGCATGTGTGTGAATGTGTGTCATTTGCTAGCTATTGTGACAAACTGGTTAAGAGAATGAAAGGGAGGTATAAAAGAGAGATAGAATGGGAAAGGGATATCATTTCGACAGATCACATTCCTTCATTCCCATCATCTGCATGCAATGTTAAAAAGGGATCGTACAGTTTTGGTTGAGACCTAATTTCAGGTTTCTAACATTTTTTTTTTTGGTGAGATAATGAGAAACCTCTTATGAAATATGAAAGAGCATGTAATTCTATGAGGAATTCAACGTTTATTTGATGAAAATTGGTTTTGAAATGGCTGAGATATCCAAAAAAGAGCGATTCTAATAATGTGTGGGACCCACACTTTGTTACGGTCGCTTTGTTTTACTTTGTTTTTGGATGTTTCAGTCATTCCAAACCCGATTTTCAGCAAATGAACTTTGAATTCCTCATAAAATGGTATGTTTTGTACTGTATCATAAGTGTTTTCTTGGTATTTCGCAAAAAGTTAAAAGCCCAATTCTCATCTCCACCAATACTGTACCATCTCTTTATTTAACTCTGCTCTTTCGCAGTTAGCCTCAATGGTCCTGTCAACATTATTATACACCCACGAAACTTAATAACCACTTTCTCATATTTTAGTTCAGGAGGATTAGTGTCCATGTCAAAAAGAGATTCAAAGTCAGGATCTCCTGAAGATATAGAACCTTACCCACTACATACCTCTACCAGCACTGTGCTACCCGAACTCTCACATCAGCCGACCTCACGGCCAGGAACGCCATTGCTTCGCCACAAAATTATACCACTACTATTATCCCAGCGTTGAAATCGCATGCTGTGTAAACATATCATTATAGAAACATTGACGGTTGTTCTTTACTGATCTGAAGATGATCTATACATGTCAAGACAATTCGAAATTTTCCATAGAATCAACTTTGTACATCGTGCACATATCGCATCACAATCAAGTGTGTTTTATATCCTAAAGCAGAGTAATGGATAAGTGGTTTCAATACATCGGGTGGTGAAGAAATATCGGGCACTTCAAAATTCGGGTGATGACCACTTGACTACGATAGATTCATTCAAATAGTACAAAATTGCCTGACAATTTTGAAAATGCGATCAAAAATATAGTTTAAGTAAAAATGTAAAGAAATTTGCGTCACACTTATGGGACACTACCATAATATACTTTATCTTCCCTTCTCAGCGCACAATGCCGTACTGAACACAATCACACCAAAACTCAAACACACACCTCGCATCTACAAATCCGATAATCGACATGATGTAGACGCTGATATTCATAAAACGAGAGTCTCTTACGATTCTGATTGAGTCTCAAAAAATATACATAGGAGAGATTGAAGACGAACGATGACTAAAGTAGGGGAAAAAATCCATGATGAGAAAAACTTATAGTTATGACCCCCTGGAAATAAGTGACGTACCAGCTGGTTGATTTCTTGTCTTACCTTGACTTAGCATATCCCACCCTACGGTTGTCTGGGCCTCGCGTGTCAGAAAGTGTATCGGCAATGTGAGTCTTTTTAACCTCTCTTCGGACAACCTGTTTGCGTCAAAACCCAGCGGGGGAGAAATATTTTTTTCGCAAGGTCTCTTTCAAATTTTTAAAATGTAAATAACACACTTAATCACGAAGAGGATGAACACCTAAATTCTTGAGATTTCAGCGAGTTGAGATAAATTTGAAATGAAGTTAACTAACATTGATGGACAAATAACATGGTCATTAAGGATATGACAAGTCAAGAGAAATATATTGCGGTAATCTTTTCGGGAAACATTGATGGTTGAAAAGGTCAGGATTTTTTTCACTCAAAAAGGAATCAAATTCAAGATTTGGCCTAGATAGGTCTTTGGCGTTGATAAAATGAATGAAAATAATCACCAAAACCTTGTAGATAAATGTAGATGTCAATATAGATTTATTCGTTATTATACATAATGTATAGGTATGTATTTATTTTGAATATCATGCACTACAATTCTTTGAAAACTAGAGACGATAAAAAAATAACTTACAACAATAATATTACTGTTCGCTAATGCTAAACAATTACGTCATACATGATTTCGATGCCATGTAGTCATGTAATTGTGACTCATTGTAATACATGTATCTATGATTATGTCAGTCTCTGTGGGCGTGTTCCTGGATTGTCAGGTCTCTCAAGATTTTCATTAAATTACGCTGAAAGTTTTTAACACAATTTCCTCGTTTCCCGCAATATATGCATTTACCTTCACGGTTTACTTAAGAGTGATTGGTTAGACGGCTTGAAGGACCTTTCTCAATCAACGACAAAGACCACATTCAGGTTATGTCAGAGAAATGAGCTTTAAGAGTTCATTCCCTTATTCATGAAGAAGAGCGCCTAGCGCTGAAGACACAGGTATCATAGTGGTTACAGCTCGTTTTTCCGAGGATTTGTTAATCCGAAAAAGAAACAAGGTTCGTAATTCCGAAATATGTTTTGTAATTCCGAAGGTTCGTTAGTGCGCACCCTCTTTTCATTTTCAGTTTAACGAACCATCGGAAAATATAACCTTATTTCATTTCCGGGTTAACGAACCTTCGGAATATTGTAGAGCTACAAATATTCGTATCAAGGTATATGGAATTTGTGTGCTTCGGAATAACGAACCTACGGAATAACGAACTTTTTTTTTTGCTTCCATTTTAGGATTAACGAAACTTCGGAATAACAAACATCACCCATCGTACCACAACGGTTTAGGTGTCTGCAATGATAGAGCCACTCCTTGTCTGGTCATATTACTGAGTCCGCTGCCGGCATAACCATCATTAGTATTATATACGTGTACCAGATGATAATCTCAAAAAAAAAAAAAAAAGAAACCTTTAAAAAAGACCACCTTGCCTATCAATATTCTTCATTAGTTATTACTGTTGATTGTACGTTTGTGTTTATGGTAAAATGAGACACGAGGCTACGTCGGGACCCGGCGTCGGGATGATTTTTGAGCAAAGAACAGTAACGGGGAAGTTCTCGTATTTCCACGGCCTTAGAAGATAAAGAAGTATTTCCTCGGTATTTCGTCCCCACAAATTTTTGGTTTGTGAACCAATTATGCTATTTAATCATCTAATATAAAAATTCACATCAATCACCTTGGAGTTTGGTTGACCTAAGGCCATGGCAGGAATAAAGGATTATCATCTTAAAAAGCAACTATAACTGGACACTTTTAACCCCTTTCATAACAGCCCCTCTTTTTATTCCATCTCCCACTTAGGCGAGTTGAAGATTATCAGCCCTCACCATGACTTGTGAAGTTTTTCTTGCAAATCGTGAAAATTCGCCACTACTCGATCGAGTCGGCTCGACACACTGAAAATTGTTTTCACTCGTGGCTAATGAAGTCAGGAGCTTTAAAAAAAAAAAAAAAAAAATCTTGCTAACTCGATGCAACCCGTGTGCAACTCGTCACAACTCGTAGTGAGCTCGGAGCTTTAAAAAAAAAAATTAAAATCTTGCTAACTCGATGCAACCCGTGTGCAACTCGTCACGACTCGTAGTGAGCTCACACTGCTGTTAAATCTCGTGAAATACTTTTTATCGAATCACCCGTACTAAAGCACCTCGGGGAGTTACTATAGTACTCCCGAGTACTACTGTATACGAGTGCCGTCGAGTTGAGTGCGAACAGTGCGAGTGCAACGCTAGTCTCAAAGGTGTTTCAACGATGTTCGTTTGAAAGTTTGTAGCAGGGTTCCCACTTAGACGAGCTGTAGTGGCAAGTTATGGCGAGTGGTGGCCTATAAAATGAGGCACTCGTGATAAGCTCTTCATGTAACTCGGCGTAACTCGGCACAACTCTGTTTGAAGTCGTAAGCAAGTCGTCAATTTTTTAACATGTTCAAAAATTTTACCAGCTCGTGCTAAACTCGTAATACACTCGCGTTACTCATAACAAGCTCGAGGAAAAGTTCTGTATAGCTCGTAATAACTCGCCTCCTTCAAGTATATCCGAGTGCTACACGAGTTTCTATAAGTGGAGTACGAGCACTACTTACGACTGTGTTGCGAGTCGGGCTAACTTGCCTATGAGCTTAGTGCGAGTTTAGAAAACGAAAATCACTTATTTTATAGGTCAGCTGACACGTCAAGGTAGGCCTACACGTTCGCCCTGCGCTCTGAATAGGCTCGTGCAAAACTCTCAGTATCTCGGGACAGGCTCATGCAAACTCGCTGTAAGTCGTCGTACTCGCTCTAAACTCGCACTGATCTCATGGGCAATTCAGCCTGACTCGTACCACAGTCTATAGTGCCTAGCACTCGGATATACTTGAAGGTGGCGAGTTATTACGAGTTCATCCAAGCTTGTTACGAGTAATGCGAGTGCATTACGAGTTTGCAGCGAGTTTGCATTTAGTAAAACTTTTGAAATTGTTCACAAATTGAGGACTTGCTAGCGTGCAGAGTTGTGCCGAGTTACTACGCCGAGCCGTGTCGAGTTGTCGCCCATTATCTCGAGTTACGTGAAGAGCTTTACGGGAGTTATTACGAGTGCCTCCTCTATGCAACTCGCCATAACTCGCCATAACTCGCCACTGAAAACTTCACACGAGTTCACGCGAGTTTAATATAGCTTGCGTTAGCTCGCCATCACTCGAGACTACAACTTGTCGTACTTAGTGGGAACGTTTAGATTTGCCTTTTCCCAGAGAGTACGTACGAGCTTACTTTAAGAGTGCTCGGTATTACTCGAATTTTGCTGAATTTTACTCGTACAAATGACGTATTCACTCAAAAGTCCATTGTATAGCACTGATAGAACACTCATCAGAAAAAGCATTCGTATTCAAGAACAGGCTAAGCATAATGTAACAATATTGGACAAGACAATTTCTTTGATTGGGATTGTTTTTTTTGACTGCTTCCGCCATTTTCGTTTGAAAACACAAAAGCTATGAAACAGACCTTGGGTTAAAAGTTTTCCAAGACCATATAAATTATGTCAAGAGATAACATTACGTAAATGACTCGTCAGTTCGAATATGTAGTACTCATGTGTGTACGTGTGTGTGTGTGTGTGTGTGTGTGTGTGTGTGTGTGTGCGGTTAAAGCAGGTAAGCTCGGTTTTCATTTGCAAAAATGGGAGCAGTTGAAACTTTCATAGAGTCAGATGTATGGTCAGTTTAGGTTTTAGCCGTATTAATGTTTAGGAATTGGTATATGTATCAGCATTATGCTGGTCACTTTTTTTTCCCCCATGTAAAATGTTTAGTTAGCTTCGGTTTTAATTTGGTGTGTGTTTAACTGTCAAAGAAACAGGTAACCAAGATACCACAAGTATGTAGTGTGATTTGGCGTGCAAATGTTGGTGTTTGTGAGAGCGCACTGGTGGGTATGTTGTTGTTGTTTTGGTTGATGTCTAGTGCATATATGGGTGTGTGTGTGTGTTGAGGGAAGGCTACGGGGGGGGGGTATGTTAGTGGGGAAATAGGTGGGGATGGTTAAGGTTATAGGTAGATGTAGTTAGGTTAGAGTAGAGTAATGGTTAGCGGGGAAATAGGTGGGGATGGTTAGGTAGATGTAGTTAGGCAATGGTAGAATAATGGTTAAGGGGCTAGGCAGGAATATGGTTTGTTTTGATGATATACGCATATAGTTATTTTGTGCTTGTACGGGGGGGGGGGGAGGGGTGGTTGATAGGTTAGATGGAAAAAAATGATGAGTTTTGTTCGGTTAAGTAAAGAATGCTTTTTTATATGTTTTAGGAACTGCTGTATTCTCAAAAGAGTGTAAGAGAATTTATATAATGAAGTGGATATTGAGCAATCTGATCAAGTTGATCAAGATTTTTTTTTCCCTTTAAGAGTTATACTTTATCTGATATATTTATGTATATAGTGTGTGCTCTGCCAAAAAAAAAAAAGGAAGTTAAGTGAAAAAGTGATTGAGTAGCACACATTTCTTAGTCGGTGTGTGAGTGATAAGGCACATTCGGATTGGCTTGATTAGGCTGATCAAAATAGCTTTTTCTGAGAATTATGTAGATTTTTATGTCATTTCCCTTATAAAAACAGGGTATGATTTGGTAAAAAGAATCAAATATATTGTACTGTATGTTTGAAAAATGATTTAGCAGCAAAAGAAAGAAGAATACAGCTGCTTTCTTCTTTTGTTGGTGGATGTATTAATTTTATTGTTAATATGGATTTCACATTGAATGAAACTCAAATAAAAAATATTATAAAAAAAAGTGTGTGTGTGTGTGTGTGTGTGTGTGCACGCGCGCGTGCGTGTGTGTGTGTGTGTGTGTGTGTGTGTGTGTGTGTGTGTGTGTGTGTGTGCTTGACTTTTCAGGTGACATCAAAAATGCAGTATGTAAAAGTGTACACGTGTCATTCATGTCTACACCTTGCCTGCCCAATGTCAATAGCAACTCACAAATTACGTTTCACACATTCCGCGAAAAATCGGGAAATCCCGCCAAGAACTCCATAAGTTTCATTACGCATTTCACTTCCTGGATTTTTATTTCTCTCTCTGCCAGCATGCCTGGTGATGAGCTAATCACTTAACTCGCTTCCTGGAATCCTAATATTTCTGAGTGGACTTCGTCTTTCAAAAAGAAATTGTAGCAAGGTCGACGAAGGTTCTAGCGAACCCCAGGTAAGCTTTTGGCTTGCCTGGGAGAATTGCGAAAGAGGCACACATTAATTTAATCACGTTGTAAAACTGGCCAAGTTTGAACCGCAGTATGATACGTATTTTGAACCACAAAATACTAGTAATATTGATGATACGCTCTCCAGGAAATAGAGACCAGGTAGCATTTCATGGGCATTGTGAATAGTTTCGTTTTTACAACCATTCTTCATATTTCAGCTGTCGATGACAATAACTCATTTCTCCAAATTTCAAAGTCTGATTCGTTAGATAACAATGTAGACTTTTTAGTGATGAGTGGAGGCGGATGGTAGGAGGGGAGGACGACGATAAGGGCGGAAGAGGGAGAGGAAGAGGAGAAGGAGGAGGAGGAGGACTAGGAGGAGGATAGGGACGGTTAGGAGAATAGGATGGTATATAGGAGAAGGAGCAGGAGGAGAAAAGGAAGACGAGTGATTGATTGATTGATTGATTGATTGATTGATTGATTGATTGATTGATTGATTGATTGATTGATTGATTGATTGATTGATTTTAGTTTAAATTCATTCTCACTTCCAAGTAGGCCTATATTGGTGATGGTGATGGTGAAGGAAGAAAATATATATACAGTATATTTGTTCTAGAAAGATAGTGATGTATATTAAACAGACAGACAGATAACAATCGAGGGACAGAGATTGAGACGGGAAGAACGAGGGACAGACGGGCAGACTGACGTACAGACAGCCAGAGATCGAGATCCAGTTATGATTATGGATATAGGGAGAGAGCGGGGGAGGGATGACAAAGTGAGATGGAGGCACGAAACTGAGATGCACAGAGAGAGGGCGATAGAGAAGAAGAGACCACTAGACAATATTTCTACCCAGGAGATATCACCAGGGGGAGGGGAGAGGAAGAAAGGAAGGAAGATAAAGGAACTGGTAGGAGAAGGGTGGCACCACTGCTCCTTCCATTAATAGCGCCCTCCAATGTCGTGACCCAGACATCTGGTTTTGGTTTCCGCGTTGCCGCATCTGATGGAGCGGACAAATCGCAGGATTTAACAGTGGATTGAAGATGAGTTTGGCAATCGCTATGGCAGAAGAGAGAATCTGAAGGAAAAAGGAAGGAGAAAGGTGGTTGTCTTGCTGTTGCAGAGCAGTATATTTCTCTCATTTCCCTTCAGATCGCTTCAGAAGAGGAGTGTGAAAAGTTGACTATAGTTCATTGGCGTTGGAGCAAACCATTGCTCCATGCAATTATGATTCATTTTCCATTGAATTAACAAGGTTTGCCGTCATTCATTTCTAAACCCAAGGGAAAGTATGTTTTATGGTCATTTTTAAAGGCAGAATCGTTAAAAAAGAAAGACAGACAAAGAACATAAGACGGTTTCAGCACCGTATCAACAGTAGTTAGTCATACGGTTTAATGACCCGCAGGTTCATTTTTTTAAAGAGCTGCTGACTCAATAGCCATCACAGTTTATGTGCAAATGCCCGAAACTCAATAAATGAAAACCATTTTTTTGCGGCCAGTATTTTTGCATCGCTCAACTTCTCTCCGCGATGAAAAATTTCTACAAAAATATAGAATAGTTATAGTTTTGGGTATAAAGTCTTATAATGTATCATTACGTAAAACAACACTACAAATTTTGTGATGAAAGTAAAATCACAGTTGTCCATGTTAACCATGAAAGTATGAGCAATAGTCAATAATCATTGTGTAAATACATATTGTAGCTTTTAACATGTTCTTTTTAAATATTTAAACAAATTCCATTCCTTTTTATGCCTGCCCAAGCATGCCATAACATTCTCTCTGAAAAAAAAATTAAAAAATCTATGTTATGCTGCATGACATCCAATATCGAATCGAATATACAATACATTGTACGTCAAATCGACCACAAAATTTAGTTCATTGCATAGATTTGCTTTCATAGAACTATCTATCTCTAACTGTCTCAATCAGATTTTAAACAGAAATATTACAGCTCTTCATTCATAATTTATGCCGTCATCTCGGATGAAATGGCATAACAAGATATCCATAACAATAATTAACAATCATTACTTTAAACACTCGCCTTCGAGACACTGAAATTCCTCGTATGGTTGACATGGAGAACCATGACAGCCGGCTCCCGAAATCAGAGGGTTCAGCCACAGATTAAAAAAAAAAAAATAAGTCCCTAAACAAGTTCTATTTCCCTTCCTTGTGAGAAAGAAAAAGGAAGTAATGTTAACTCGAGCACTCCTTTAACGCTCTCAACCCATCCCACCCCCTCCCTATCCCGGAGCCAACCATTATAACCATGTATGTTCCAAGTGAGGCCGGGCACGCGAGCGCGGGGGCCGTGTCCCGTGTCGCTCGCGTTCCCCTGCGGGCGACCGACCTCCCGCCGTGTCAACGCTCTTGAACTCTCGATTTTTGTCTGTCGCGATTGCGTCCGCGCGCGGCACGATGGTGTCCGGACTCCGCTGGAAAGGACCCAGCACGTACTGCACACCTTGGTAATGTCGATTGTCACGTACGTGACGACATGTTTTACCCCAGTTACTGCGTCAGCTGATTCTCATGCTTTTTGTGTCTTCCGTTTTTCGTGTTTTATTTCGGGTTTGATAAGGGGGTTTCTCGTTTTGTTTACTCCGTGTCACTTTGTTCCAATACCTACATAAATATATGTCATGGATGTTATGATCGGATGATGTAAACTATGAACCATCAATGAATATTCATCATTTCCCACTTTCCTCCAATTAATCAATTCCTCATAAAAATTTTGGAAGAGGCATCACTTGTAAGTCTGTCTCATGTTTTTAGCCTCACAGCAAACAAAACAAAATAAACACAAGATATAATATGATAACAAAAAAAAACAAACCAACAACAACCAAAACTCTGAAGGCTGAATACGAATTAAAACGGGAAATAATTCACCCGATAACGTCGGATTTTATTTTGTTTGTCTGTATTTTTGTAATTGTGTGTGTGTGTGTGTGTGTGTGTGTGTGTGTGTGTGTGTGTGTGTGTGCGCGCGCGCGCGCGCGCTGTAATTTCGATTGGCTTAAAGATACCCGCAGAAATGTTACAGGTCGACTACGGGAAGTCACTGGCGTCCAAAAGCCGGGACCTGCATCCTTCCCCGGGTATCGTACAGTCTTCAACACGTCGTTAATTGTTTGAAAGAGCGATAACTTCTGTAGGTGACAAACTCCACGGTCAGCTAAAATAGCCTTTGGCCTGATCTATTTAGTTTGCCAGGACATGAAGTATGGCTTTCAATCATAAAGATGAAATAACAGCGATTGTGGGGTAAACAAATCATGTGACAAGCTTTAAAGTGTATATGAATCATGACATTAGCACTGGATGTTTTAACCCATTGCTGACGGAAATGGAGCGATGCCTCTGTTAAAGACGACAAGGGTTACATACTCTAGGAGTCATCTGGTTAAGAACACAGGTGAACCGTCAAGGGAATGCCACACGGGAGCGGATCCAGGAATTCCGTAAAGGGAGGGGGCACAAAGCAGTTATAAATATTTCTGATGCCACTTCCGCGTTTAATTAGCTGACAAGCAAAACAAAAAAAGGCCTTAAACAAGTATTTTCTCGTGCCACTTCCGGGTTTCATCAGCTGACAAGTGCCCTCCCCCCCCCCCCCACACACACAAAAGAAGGGGGGGACTTCTACTTTCACTACAATCGGCTGACAAGGATGGTTTCTTACACACACACACACACACACACACACACACACACACACAAATCTTTTATTAAAAAAATAAAAAATAAAGGGGGCGCGATACCGGTGCGCCCCTCCTTGATCCGCCACTGCCACAGGACTAAACCTCCTTAATAGGGAGCTTTCTCGTTGAACATGATCGCTTGAAGTATTTGCTATGACGCGGATATTACGTCAGATAACATTGTCGTTATGACATGCATGGAAGGTGAGAACGATGTGAAAGAAAATAAGGCGAATGAGGAGGTGGACGATAGTGACATGCAGGAAGAAGAAAGAAGGTTAGACGGAGGGGGAGGAGGAGGAGGAGGAGGAGGAGGAGGAGGAGGAGGAGGAAGACGATAAAGAAAACGAAGGTCATCATGATAACAATGTATACGAAGAGCGCTAAATCCATCATTAGCGCCTTTTGGAAGCAAGCTCTTCATATAGTTATTATAACATACAGAGACTAAATTAATCCTATTATGTTGACATTATCATTGACAGTCATTTCGTTTTGGAGAATGAAGTGTTAGAACAAAATAGGTACTATATTTATTTGCCGGTATTTCTTTGCTTGATTTGACCTATGACCCTTTGGTTTGACTGTACTTTCTTCAGCAGTGATAAATATTTCGTCCTAATTAACATGAGGCAGAAAAATTGGCTACTGAGGTATTAATTAATTCAAGGCAGTTTTGTAGATCGAGAAGAGTGAATAATACTTTAAAATTTTCACATTTTGGATTATACGAAAAAGGGATATTGACAACTGTCGCGCTGTTTTACAGATGGCCATAGTTTTTCTTCATCATGTACTCTAGGACCTCGTATCGGGATTCTGTATGTAGAGGAGGGACAGGTTAGGGGGCTGGTGAGCGAGATTTGAGGAGACTTCATCGCATGCCGTGACGGTATCAGAACCAGCCCTGCTGGGTCGCGCGAGCGACAACCTGCGCTGCGGAATCCATCATGAGGCGATGGAAAACAATCCGCCGCTCGTGCGGAAAGAGCAATGACACGTACCTTCTGACAAGCTGCGGGTGGAGGGCTTTCGTTTTGTGGCTCCGTGTGTAACGTGATGAGGTCGGTCGATCGCGGCGAGTTTCTCGGTACGAGCCACCTGTAAATACCATAACTTGTCACCCTCTTCATACTTAACAGTCATCGAAATTGTGAACTAAATTGATTTCGTTAATTTGGTTTGTACCAGTCAGGTCTTTCCTTCTACTTTGCCCCTCATTAATTTCAATCGACCTGCAATGCAACACTACGTTGCATTTTGTCAGCTAACGTCTTGTGAATCTGTACTTATGTTTCTTTAAAGGTAAGAACATGAAAGTAGGTTCGCCCAGGGAGGTGACCGTCCCTGGTTCGCCCATGTCCGTGCTTGGAGTGCCACTATGTATGTGGGGAAAATTATAATACGTTTCGAACATTTTCTACCCTTTTTTCAAACCATTCTTGCTCCAATCAGCAGAATGCTGGAGTGGGATTGGGAAAAGACAGTATAACAGCTAGATAATTATGTTTGATTTGGGTGTTGTGTCAACCAGGGTCCTAACGAATCAAGAAAGAAACACGGGTGCTGGTAATGGAGGGGGGGGGAGGTAGAACGAAAGAGCAAGAAAGAGGTCAGCTTGAATCTCGTTTTGCAAACACTCGCGTGCCATATTCATCTTTCTCACTACTTGCTCAATGTCAAGACGAGATGTTTTCAACACATGGTGTTGGGTCAGCGATCGCAGCACGCTGCCAACAGATCTACAACCCTGTAAGGATTTCGCCAAAGACAACCATAATCTGTCGGTGATTTGGCAGACGTCCATTACGTTCTAATCAAACCCGTTAACATGGTCAACGAATATTATTGTTATGATTTTCATATTATATTTCTCCCTTCCTCTTCCTTTTCTCCACTCATAATCCACATACCAATAATTCAAATCAATTGTAGTTTTCACTCAGTTCTATGTCCAATAGCTGTAAATTCATTCTTGGTGGGTTGTTGTTGTTGTTTTTCCTTCCTCTATCTTTATATGGACACCCACTGGAAAGATTTCTTCTTTTTTCAGTCTCCTCCCCTTCTTTCAGTTCTATCTTTCAATTGGTTTAAACAAGCAAACAAACAACCAATCCATCGTCTTTACGAGGCTGAACGCCCGCCCTGGGGGAGTGGCTTATACTATTCTTATCTCTCCACGTATTTGCCAGCGAGGACGGCATGCAGTTCCACACGTTTGCTTTTGATTATTGCCAAAAGTGCGACCAGTTCTCAATTTATGTCATTTTATGTCCTAGTTTAACCATTTGGATTAATTCTACGTTCATTAATGGCATCAATTTTTAACGTCTGCCAATGTTATTTTTTTTTAACCATCGTCACATCTTTTTATCAATCTATTTAATTTAATTTCGTTTCATTTCATTTCGTTTATTTCATTTCCAACAAAGTATGAATACAGCATGACATTATCATATCTGTCCTAAGTATGTCTTCATCAAATCATCCTTCAATGTGTCTGTCTGTCTATCTATCTTTTTATCTACCTACCTACCTACCTATCTATCTATCTATCTATCTATCTATCTATCTATCTATCTATCTATCTATATCTGTCTGTCTGCCTGTCTATCTGCCTATCTATCCACATCCATTTACCTATCTATGCATCTACCTATATCTCTCAATAGAGTTGTGGCCAATATTATGCCCAAGAAATGACGAAATTTAACTCACGTTATTCCAGAGGCGGAAATAGGGTTTTGTGGAAAGAAAGTCTTTTTCATTTTCTATGGCTGTTCTGCCTTTTATCGAAAAACGTGCAAGTACGTCTATCAGTACAATCATAACTGGGTAACGATAGTGTAATTACAGTGTCATTGAGAAGAAAAAAAGACGAATTCTTACGTCCGCGCTCTTCTACAATGGCGCAAGAGGTTGTTGGCACGTTGACCCTCGTTTTTCACAGTTATGGAGTTTACCTGCGATGCCTTTCACACTACAGTGTCACCAGGGAGTTCTGGTGGACACTCGGGAGTTTGCGAGGGATGGTTTGAGGGTAAGACTTTTAAAAAGTCCCCCGGCATTTGACCCTAGATTTTACCAGCAATGCACTACAGCGTCACCCGGGGGTTACCGGAAGATCTAGGGTGAGATTTGTATAGCGTGAAAGGGGTTTAAACTTCCGTACCGGGTCAAGAGTAACTTGTAATACACGAACCATAGCCCGACACCTTTTCATGTTGTGCGCGAGATTGCATAGCTTCCGTCGATACTTCGTCGATACATGCTGCAGTGCATGGTGACAGTGATTACTCTTAAGCGCGCAACCACCATCGAGAGATAGCCATCATGGGTTACGGTACTGGCGAGTGAGACCTTCTTTGCGATGTCTTCTTCGCACACTCGAAGAGCCTTGCCATGTGGGGGCGCGTGCATTGTCGTCGTACAGGAATTTGTCCTGGGGCCCGTTGCATAAAACTCCAACCGGATTTTTTCCGGTTGAAATCACAAAATTCCGGTTGGAAGCTCCCAACCAGAGTTTTTATGCAACGGATTTTACATTCTTAGGTTAGCAACCTTTAAAAAAATCAGGTTGGGCAAATCCCAACCTGAATTTTTTAAGGTTGCTAAAAAAGTTTTATACAACGGGACCCTGGAGCGCGCACAGATTCCTTCGCTTCCGTACTACATACTAAGAAATTCTTTTTTTTTTCATGTGTACACAAGCATTCTGGTAACAAAAGAATAAATACTTACAATAACAACGATTTTGATTGATAGGAAGAGGGATAACTTTAAACCATTTTTCATCATCTACAATGATCTACATGCCCCCAGTGGCACGTACAGCTACCACCGGAAGTACATGGGCTCGCGGCCCTGAAGGGCAGGGAGTTGTTAACGTTCTTGCAACCTTTCTGCCCATTAAGATTGGCCGTTATTCGAATGGTCCTAACTGTCTGTTGTTGTCAAGACGTGACGCAACTGATCGTCGTGCACACCTTGCAAGCAGACGACTTCTCGAAAGCATTAGAGTCCTCAGTGCCCAGGAGGTGACGAAGTGGTCGCCGTATTCGTTTGTTGTTTGTTTGCTTGCATGTTTTGTCATTTGCCCTCCGCGGAAGTTTGCGATCATGGACGGTTTAACTGTCTAGTTCTCATTATATTGTAACACATAATTATACACACACACACACACATACACACACACATAAACATTCACTTTACTGTGTCGTATGGGAATGATAGTCCATTTCATACGTCAGCCTAAAACATAGAATGTCGAAAGAGCGTGTTGTTAATACGTAATATTACATATCGTTTCCATTTATAGTACGTCCAATTTGTAAAAAGCGAGCTTAAGATCTGCCTTACCATGAAGACGACGCTATAGGGAAAAAAAAAAAGTTCTGCATATGCGCAAAACAGTCGTTCCCATTGTCCAACCCAGGGAGAAAACGCGTCGTGAACATAAGAGTCGCAGATCTAAAGCTCTAGATCCTAATAAACCAATTAACTTTCTGCTGAGGTCGATACACCTGAGGAACTAACCCAAAGTCAGACCTATGAACCTATGCAATGCATGAGTCAAAATGCGTTGTTCTACCAGAGAGGTGGGAAGAGACTTCCCACCTCCCTGGTTCTACTATGGTTCAATATTTACCGGTATAAAGGGTATACATGACCTGCCATATAGCTATTGTTGATTCATACAGGACATGGAAAGGTGAAGCTGGTAATGAACAAAACTGTTCCACCCTTTCTCTACCGCTTTTTTACAACAATGTTTCAGTCACCACTCTGTCAACGGTAAGCGTTTAAGAAGGAGCCGACGTTTTGCATTACAGTGGTCCGCTAGATGTGCATAATTATCTCAATTACAGCTTGACCAGAGAGAGCTGCGGGATAGAATCAAAGCTAGGCTGAAAGGTCGCTGCCCGCTAGGTGGGTGTCTCGATATTCGGACTGGCTTTCAATGGTAAAAGAAAAAAAAATGTTGCGGTGGGCGCCAATTCGGAGGTGCTGCATCAATTGAGGAGTGAATAAGACGTGTCTCGTTCAATCCCATTATTTGCTCTTCATCCACGACCCCTAACGAGTGGTCCAGATCAGATCAATTACGAGGCTGGAGCGAGTTGGACCGAGACCATTCTTGGTCTCTAGCTGCGATGATCGTCATTCACCAAGCCTCTTTTTTTTAATTACCCCCACTCAAGGCTTTCTTCAAAGGCGCTAACAAAACCGATCTATCACGTTTCGTTTCCTAGATTTACTAATACCATGAATACCACAATATGGTCGGAACATTTCAGAAAGGAGTTGCTTCATCTTCCAACTCAAGCTAGACTTCGTTGAGAATTATTGTCTTCCAGAACCCATTGTTCGCCAAGGCGCTCTAAAACTGAGCAACTGAAACTCTTTGTTTATTTTATTTATTTGTTTGTATGTTTGTTTGTTTGTTTGTTTGTTTGTTGTTGTTGTTGTTTTTGTTGTTGTTAGTGGTGGTGGTGGTGATGGTGGTGATTTGTTTTTTATTGGAACATTCCCAATCATTCTCCTGCTCATTGTTTTGTTGATCGGACAATTCCATCACATTTAGCTTTCATTTCAGCAAAGGAAACACCAGCCTCCGTACATTGCACCCTTCTCATGTGTACTCAGTGGGAAGACTCGTGTGTGCCATTTCTGATGAGTATAGAATGTAAGAAAAGATCTGCATACAGAACGAAGGCTGATGTCATTGGTACGATAAGTTCGCCGATTGACAGCCACTATTTCGGTAGAGAATTCGAGGGGAAAATTTACATAAAAAAAAAATAAGAAAAAATCTCTTGCGCTGTAACTTTTGCCCCACTGTTAGTCTCGAATGTGGAATATAAACCCACAGAGCCTTTACCAAACCTCCTTGTTTTTACTTACTTTTAAAGTCAAGCGGTCAGCTAGCATCTGGCAAAATGGAAGGAATAAAGTTTGGATAGTCGGTTAACATGGTCAAGACAGGTCCCGGGTCGGGGTCAAGGGGGGACGCCATGGCACCTGCCAATACAGTATGGGATGACGGCAGAAAGGAATCATATCCCGCTCGAGTATGTACGCCCATGATTTTTTATCATGGCTGCTACTAAAACACTGATCAATTCAGTGCTTATTTACGTCGATGCAGGGCAATTTGTCAATCAGTTGCAATGAAAGCATCTCGACGGAAGAATTTCATGAATTTGAGGAATCATCTAGCAAGCGATGCACGTGCTCACTATAAGTGTGCAACCATGTTATGTCATGGATTTTCAATGACTTGTCCACTTCACTGGTGATTGAAATGAGCTTGAGCAAGAAATATTAACCAATGTAGATATAGGAAAGACATGAAAGAGGGAAAATCGCTGAGGAGATGCTGACTTTCTTTCAAATTCGCAGTGATGTGTGAAAGACAAAAATTATAATGATGATTACTTGGGTTAAAAAAGTTGTTCTAATTTAGAGTTTATAAAACAAGGAACATCTCCCCCCCCCCCCCCCGAGTGCAAAAACATGCCTATCAGCTAGCAGCATATAATTTTTTTTATTGTTTTCAATCTTTGAGACAAGAGACATGGATATTTTAGAGACCACACACGTGCAACAGCGCAACAAGTAAAAGACTAGTTTTGCCTTGTCCTGCTAGCATTCATATTGATGTTGTTTTAGACGTAAAGATGATGAACAAGCCTAAATTGAGGTAAGGACGTATTATGAGTGACACGTCCATTGGTGTAGTATGGAGGAATACAGTGATTGATTATATTGATTGTCATATAAAGTATTACACAATAGCGCGAGAAAAAACAAACAAACACTAAAAGCATGCTGACAACAACTTCATACATCTCTGGGCACAATGCATTCTTGACTTTGATGGTGTCCGAAGAAGGCTTTTAGTCTGAAAGGAATCCATACCAGGGAATATTGAACCACGCATTTCTTTTTCATCTTTGATTATGTTTTTAGAATGATAGTTTGATGCAATTTGCAGCACGCTTTCTTGGCCGCAAATTATGTCAGAAAATGTGTCCTTCGGGATGTCTCGAAACATGACGCAAAAGTTAATCGATTCACGGTGAAATCTCACCATTCGATATTAAGGTGGGTAATTTTTGTTGATAGGCTCAGACGACTCACGTCTTGGGGTACATAGGAACCGTTTGGAAGGACTTGTTTTCATTAATTCGCGTATAATGGTAATGACACCTGTTACAACGTGGTTGTTTTTTGGTATGGACCCTGGCTGCAGTTGCGACAGAGCGCGTGCGATAATGTATTTCGGCGCGTGCCTCGCTAGTCGCCGAGCAAGGCAACCTGAAGCGTCCGTTTGTCGAAGAGAAGAAACGTTCGTTACTTGGGCAGAACCGGGCGGACTTTATATCATGTTTTGCAAATTTCAAAGTTATCCCGCGGTGGTGATGATGATGGTGATGTCGATGATGATGTCGACAACAGAGACGAATATACTGTCGACAATTGCTTGACCGCCAGGGTGAGAGAACCAATCGTGAGAGCAGATCGAGTCAGGCAATTTTAGCGTTTCATTGCCGACTCTGTCACAGAGAATCGCACCATTTCGCTGATGGTATAACCTGACTTTTTCAAGATTTCTGCATTTCTCAGTCTGAGAGTGAGGCTAATATCAGATTGGATACTCAACAGCTAGACAGCATTGGGCCCAACGAAAGAAAAAAAGTGGGAGAGTGGATTTCGGGATGATATTTTGACCAAATATGGTCACGATTGGGGAACACATTTTGCCTCAGCATTTCATCTCGACATTGCTGTCGCATTATCTTGATATCTGTTTAACATATTTATGATGGAAGGGGAAAGAAATGGGGAGGAAAAAAAAAATAATGTAAGGGGGGGGGAGCCAGTTGTTTAACTCCGTTGCTATATCTTTAAAGACACCTGATGGAGTCTGGTGATGGTATGCCATTTTTTTTTCAACTCGTTCTTTCTTCCTTCTTTCTCTGAAATCTTTCTTTGTAATTCATCCGCAAGGGATGGAGCAAGAAGTGAAATTCATATCCATATATGGACTATTTGAGGGGGCAGTTTTCCAGGATATTTTCCTTGTGCACAATAAATTTCATCTTTTTTTTCCTCAACGATTTATTCAGATGATGAAGCGAGTGCGCACTTGTCGTCCTAACCACAAATATTCAAGGGGGAGTCCATCAGCATATAATGTCAATTTTAATTGAACTCAGCTTTGATAAATCTGCTGGGTATGATTGCCACAGTGACCCCATTGGAGTCTGAGTCTGGATTTCAAATTTGAAAAGGCACGGGAGCGCCAATTGCCAAAACAAGATAAGCGTCGAAAAGTCAGTCATTTGGACTCGCAGTTTGATGAACTGGCAACAACATCACAAATCGTTCACCTTAATCTACGGCAACAGGAGTATGATTAAAGTTCAATATAAATCTTTCTGTGTGCTCAAAACACTTCTTTGTTTTTCTTATGGATCCTTTAATGAAACAGACACCGTCTCTCTGGGAGAGAAACACAACAACAAGATCAACAGGTGGTTTGTATACCAAGAGAGAGCTAGGAGAGCAAGCAACACTGGGCGCGCTACTCTATTCTTCAGTGCGCGGCTCTGCCAAGCGATCCAGAGGCAATGATTGAAGGTTGATCGATTACATTTGAATCGATACCCAATGCCAAGAAAAATGAAATAGTTTTATTTCTACAGAGTCTAGCATTGCATTTGGCAAAAGAGAGAAAACTGACTGCGGAGGATGTGGTGGAACAGGGTTGAATTCAAAGCGACTAATTCCCTGTTGCAAACTGCATCCCCGTGTACTCTCTCAAAATATCGTGTTACCTGTTTGCCTTCGAGTTGTCATCCTCCACTATAGACATGAATGGGAGTGAGCCAGGGACTCGTCCTGAATTATATGCTACGACATGGGGTGATCATGTGACTGTGAAATAGATTCTTGTACCATAATGTTGTTGTCCTTTATGTTGTTATAGTTTTTGCTAATTTGGTTTGCTCGTTTCTTGACCTATTTAATTTCTTCTGATTTTGTAAGGAATTAGCAAACTAACTTAGACTTAAGGGTGTGGTGGAGAAGGCTAAATGGTCTGACCAGGTCTGACCGTACTGTGTGTCTTATTGTCATGGCCGTAGGTGTGGGTGTGGGTGTGGGTGTGGGTGTGGGTGTGGGTATGGGTGGGCGTTGTTGTAGCGTGTGTGGTGGGCTCATGTGTTCGGTTTTTCTTGTTTGTGTGCAGTTTAGTTTCCATGCTACATAGATATCTTCGGGCATTATGATGAAGAAATGATAATAATCTGCATCAAAAACTTTGTGTGCTGCTGTAATTGTGGGTTAGAAAATAATCATGTTATCAGAAAAGTTTGAAAGATGTGAGTTCTTGATGAGTACAACTCAGTTACCATTTGATAGGAACTATTGAGTATAATTTTGTAGCAAAAAGAATTGTTCGGACGTTGCTACGTCGTATATCTTTTGGTCGTGCATGCAATCTTTTGTTTTTGAACATATAAATATCAAATTGATTTTTAGGTTAATAATAGAAGAGATGATAATGACACCAATATTAGAATGACTATAATGATAATAATGACAACAATAGTTACAAAAAACAGCAATAATAACAAATAAAGTGAATTCATAATTTATCCAAAATAAGCTTTCTGGGCAATGTTTTATGAAGAGTTATACATTTGTAGTTGATTTCCATCATAAGTCTATGGCAGTCTGTGTGGTAAGGAAATTTACAATCGATTATATCTTTTGATAAAACGGGGCCCTGGTGTTACAATACTGCTCTCTTCAAAATGCACTGGCTATATCCCTATATCTTTCAGATGCCAATTTCTAAGCTTTTGCTATAGGTGAAACATATTCTAAGATGTAATGGCCTTACTGAGTCGAACTCCGCACGTCCGACGCAAGAGTCCAGAGCCCTAACCACTACACCATAATGCCGATCCATCACCGTAGAGGGCAGGGGACTCGGGACAGTGTGTACAAGACGATTCATAGAGTTTTCTTTGGCGATTGTCACTCAAAGTACACAAAGAGTAAAAGTGCTAATTCACAACATGTTCAAGTTAGCTCCAGTACCAAAATGTCATGTTCTGTGACAGAGACGTTGTTAAAAATCCATCTGGGCCCGGAGTGATCTTATCCCCACAGCCTTGTGATGACGAACTATCCCAGGTGCTTTCATGTCTGTTTTGTTTTGTTTTGTTTTGTTTTTGTTGTTGTTTTTTGTCGTCTCCTACTCCGAAGTAATTGTATGATGTTACAAGCCACGTTGTCTAGCGTAGCTAAACAAAATATTTTGAGTAGCGTTTAAATGTCTAAATTTTTTGGGTGAAGTACAAGACGGTTGACGTTATGACACGGCGTCTGATACATGTTTGGGTGCCTTTTAGGAATGATTCTGTACAGTAAAACTCCTGTAAGAATGAAGTGTAAACATTTATTGTCATGTGTTTGTGACATTTTCAAGTGGTTACTGGATAGTAATCACCTCATTTCTTACCGTCCATGTTATGATTTCCGTGAAGTTGAAATTGCGAATATCATTTTATAATACAACCATGATTATATGTAGGCCTACTTTAAAAGTATTTTGAAATTTAAAACAATATGTTACTGGATAACTCTTTTCGTGTCGTACCTTGAAAAAGAAAAACAATATTACCTGATGTGATCTGTAATTTGGGCAGCCATATGTATAGGCCTATTTACACTGATATCGGCATAAGATAATATTCCACGATTATAATTCAAATGTCTTTAATCAAGCTTCGACGGAGTCTTTCGAGAACAGAACATGCAAGTAAAGGAAACATTGGCGCCAATATCGACATGATATATCGTAAAGCACACAAAGTATGTGTGTGTGTGTTTGTGTGCGTGCATGAAATGTCTTCCATTGATGTTGTGGTGTTGTATAGTTCAGTAAAGGGTTTTAGCGCAAAGTCAGTAAATCATACCCGACAAACGTTAGAGGGCTCGTTATAATTTAGCTCCATGTATTTGGTATGTGTAAATAAACAATACGTGAGCGTAGTTATCATTACACATGTTATGTACATGTACACAGAGCGAATGTCAAGTTTGTTTAAGTTTCCAAGTGCCAGTAAATCAACATCTTGGGACCATCGCAGTTATCACTTACTCATCGCTACCGATTATCCAGTCTTGAAAAAATGAAAATAAACAGTCTCTTATTAAATCGACATTTTCATGTGAACTTCGTTCACTGATGTTACGGGATGACTATTCCTACTTTGATTTGTAAGTTCTATTCGCTTTTCTTTTTGCAGGGCCCTATCTATTTCTTGCTGTACCTGATGGAGACATAAATAATGCAGAAATAACACCAAACCAAACCTCTGGGAGTAATTTCCTTCAATTTACGATTATTGATGACCTGATGGAAATAGACTATGTCAAATTAGTCGGTATTTATTAAGAAAATAAGAAGAATGAATACGAAGAATAGACAAACATGATCGTGGTGTGCGTTATAGTGCCTTTCCTTTCCCTTCAGCATGTTCAGACTTCAGAATCCTTGTACACAGATGTTTGATACAATTACGTATGTTTTGCTAAGTGTATGAAGTACACGACAATGTCCAAGTTGGCTTATAAACAGATACGGATATGTATGATATCTATTATGCGGGCTGCTTATTTTGAATATAATTAGTACATGTACATTATATTCTTGTGTGTGCGTGCTTGTTTGTGCGCATGCGTGTGTGTGTATCTTTGCGTGTCTGTGTCTGTGTGTGCAATTAGCATTTAGTGATGTAGGAACGGTGGGACAGGTCGGAGTGGATAAAAGACGCTCTCCAAGTCCCTGTCATGATGTCCATCAGGCGATGGGGGTGGGGAAGGCCGAAATTGTCTCCTAAGTCCATAAGCAGCGTGAAGTGGAAATTACGCCAGCGTCCAAAACCCCAAATTAACTCTATTACCGTGTCAATCAATTTGCTCCTTCAACCTCCGACGTTTGGCTAGGTCTGGACAATTTTAATGAACGACCCCACAAGAGATGAGTTAGGAATCGACCAAGTTTTTTTTTTTTTTTTTCTTCTTCTTCTTCTAATGCTATTCTTTCCAAGGACGCCCTCGGTAACCCGGTCTCGCGAATTTAGGGGGAGCGGAAGCTACAAGATCCGCGTCCGTTTTATCTTACTCCCCCGTTGATTTTCAAACTGGTACTTTGGTGACGGTGAATTCACGTGAGGTCTATCGACCTTTACATGATGCGGCTATACAATTCTCTTCAAGTCACCTTTTTACGTTTATTCTAGGCTCTGAAGCAATGATAAACACTTAATGTGTGATTTAGCTTATTGATTAAGGTAAGTATTGAAATAAGTTGTTACCTGTACGAGCGTAGTTGGGGTGCAATGCACACTCACACGAACGAGAATGTTTTGCCGTGCATGGCTGTTTAGGCATGTAATAATCATCGAGATGATTATGCGTATGCTCGAGTTGATTGATTCTGTTAAAGTTAAACAGGTAATCATAATCAGAGAAACAATGTAGGGGAATGGGACGACTGCAGTAACGCCGAAGCTACGACAATCTTGCTCCATATGCCAGGATTATAGTCAATATCGTGTATTGTTCTGGTTCATCCATCGATTTTGTTTTCCACTTTCACAGTGAAGAAGGGAAAAGATTCAATGTCCTTTTGATGTTCAATGGTACCTCGCAAATATTTAGATTTGAAGAGTCATGTAAACTAGTTGATGCAATGGGTATGTATAGGCCTACTGTAATTTAAAAACTCATGCTATAGCTTATGAAATGATGTGTATATATATATATATATATATGTACAATTTCCATATTTATGTGTATAATCATTTATGTAATATGTGTATACAATGTGTAACACAAACACGCACATACATAAATTGACGTAGGCCTACAAGCATAATAGCTAGACATGATTGTATTATAGAAGTGGAGCAACATTATTCATCGGAATGACGTTTTCTAGACACATTACAGGCAATTACTTATGCCCATGACTAAGGTTTGTTTTTGTCTTTTAATTCAAACAAGAGTCCTAGGAATTACCTTGATTCAACTACCTACGAATCATTTTGATCACATGCAGTGAACATTATAATAAATACCATCATCATTATCATTTGATTTAATTTATCTCAGAGGAACAGTGGAAAAAATAGAACTTTGTGATTCGTTTGACATTATGCTCCTTCTCCCTCCCGCTCTCTCATTCTTGTTCAATCTTCATTTCTGATCTATTCTTTTTTTTCCCTCCGTCTTTTTCCTCTTCGTTTTCTCCTGTCGCAGTCCTAGATTCTCGTAACGGTGGTATAGGATGAATGGGTAAATAGGGCCGTAATTATCTGCACGTGGTAGTGATTTTTGCCGCAATCGGGGTCCCATCGCCTTAACCTCAAGATCACTGTCAACCTCTGGTGTAAAATAGCTCGCCGTAGCACCACCGCCTTCGCGGGCCCGCTGCGAATTGGGTAAGCACCCGACCGCGAGCCGTTGCTCAAATTCATTTTGATCCCACCTATTGAAATCGATGTTAGCAGGCTTGGGAACCGGAGCAGAAAATCGCCGGGTTTTTACTGTTCACATTCCATCGAAAATTCATCCGAACATTTTCAAGGCTAAGAAAACATTGCATAAAGGATCAATCACGGATAATATGTCTAACAACAACGAGGTATGCAGATTTTGCTTTGTTTTCTTAACAAACAGAGTAGCGTCAAAGTAATTTGATTCGACTTGATTTGATTTGATTTAACTTAAAGCTTTACATAAATCTCAAGAATAGAATATCTTTTAACAACGAGGAAAATGCACCGAGTACACTAAAAACATCAAGATTAAAGTACAATGTAATTAGTTTTCACTACATGCGATCCGATTATTCATATCTTAATATATCCCCCCTATTAACCAAGTGAAATCGGCATTATACGCTTAAGATCATTATCATTTTTGCCTACTTTGCTTATGAGTGTGAACATTATAAGACAAAACTCTTTCTCTTGGCTAACGCAGAATGCTTCTACATCTTGTCTGGGTTGTCTTATTTTTCCCCCACAAAATCCAAACGGAAAAAATGAAATGAGCAGGATATAAATTCCCCAATTCCCGCTTATATTTGATGCCGTAAATCCCGCCGTAAATCGAAAGATGATTGCTCTAACAGACCATGAAATCGTACACACTTTGGACTAGGTGCCGCAAACAAGCAAAAACGGGCCCCTCTGAGGCATAGGGGACAGGCTCGAGACAAGAAAGTCTCTCCTAATGATTTGTTTGCTCTGGAAGTACTCTCTGTCCCAAAGGTCAGGTTCTTAAAGTTGTCCACATGGCCTACAACTTTGGAGATAAAAAAAGAGGAAAGATAAATCAAACACGAACAAACCAACAAGAACACATGTACATATGATGACACGTTGGGCTTAGTTTCCGGTAAGACCTTTTTTGTTGAAATGTTTGTTTGTATATCTTAACTTGCCGGAAGTATAGAAGGGGAAAATGTCACACAAACATTATCATTATTATTATTATTATTTTTATTATTATTATTATTATTATTATTATTATTATTATTATTATTATTATTATTATTATTATTATTACTACTACTACTACTACTACTACTACTACTACTACTACTACTACCACTACTACTACTACTATTACTATTATCATTATCATTATTACTACTACTACTACTACTACTACTACTACTACTACTACTACTACTACTACTACTACCACTACTACTATTACTATTATTGTTATTATTATCATTATTATTATTATTATTATTATTATTATTATTATTATTATTATTATTATTATTATTATTATTATTATTATCATCATCATCATCATTATCATCATCATCATCCATATGTTCAAGTTCAAGTTCCAGTTTGTTATCATTGTTTGTCGATGACTTCACCTGTGAAAGTTCGTGGCGAAAATGAATTCTCTGAATGACTCCTTGATATTATTGATATTCTATACTACTTGCATCAATGGGGAGCTGCATATATTATACACAAATAATTTATGGCGTCAAACAACACAATGGTGTTCCCACTGGTCATCACGATTTATTGTCCAGGAAAACGCAAACATGTAAATCACGAAATATTCACCAGTTTGTCCGTACATAGGGGTTAAAATTTATCACACCACACGGGACGGAGGGAGGGAGGGAGAAAGGTTTGACAAATCCCTCAAGTGGCTACTGCAATGCCAAGTACAGATTCTGGATTCATGACGTGGAGGGGGGGGGGAGGGAGCAGGATCCAGTTGTGATAACGCAACGCGCTTTACGTGCGTAAGGCCAGGGCACCATACCTACGCACCAGTCTGCGATTGTTAACAATTATATTCTTTGTTTATCCATTTATATATCAATCACTGTATAATATACGTCATACACTACTCAAGATTATGTATACTGCCTATTCCATGTAAATTCCTGTAGCTGTAACTCGAAGGACTTCACAAATCATAATGTCATATAACTGGATTTAAAGACGATAGACAACGTAACAATAGGAAAATATGCAATAATATAAATATATTACTTCTTTATATATCCATCACCTACCTGTCCAAAAATGGACAAAGTGCGGACTCAAAGAAAACAAAACAAAAGATAAGACTATACAACAGAGACAGGTCATTACAGAGAAAAGTGGATACCAATGGTCTGGCTGACATTTGGTGGTGATGGAGACAAGAAAGTGGGGATCAATCCTCCCCGTTGGGTATGAGGATGATATCATGTACAGAAAGAAAGAGAGCACAGGAGGTTAAGAGATGACATGCGTAACCACCTGTAAAATATCAGCTCTCTATTGCGCCACCTACCGTCCTCCATTTCGCATTACGGTCAACCCTCCCTTAACCCCACCCCTACCCCCCTCCTGGTTCCTATTCTCGGAGATAATACAGTCGCAACATGACATCCTTCAATGCTAAGGTCGGTTACGTCTGAAAGACGGGAGGGGGCTAATTCAAGGTCACCTCCGGTATCCGTGTTAAATCAGTTCACTTTATGTCAAAAATAAACGTAAAAAACCCCGATGCAGGAACCCTATGGCCGCTACTCACAACTGCGTTCCCTCTTTCCTACTTTTACTCACTCCCTCTCCTCCTCCTCCTCCCCCCCCCCCCCCCCCCGCTCCTCCCCTCTCTCAATGCCCCCCCCCCCTCTTTCTCTTTCCTTGGTATTGCCTCTTTGTAATTTTCTTTGAAAATCCGCTACAATAAGAACAAACTCTGGTACTACAGTCGGTTTAACGGTAATGTAGGACCATATAGAGCTGTGTTGTAGCTCCGTGGTATGACCGGGGAGGTAGTACCACCTCCCTGGTATGACCATCTCTACCGCAGCTAGTTGCAAGTCAATTCTTTATCCTCATTTCTTTCCCGGAAGTCCATGCCATTTTCCACGAAGACATTATCGACGCCTCCCGGTCACTTCAGCAGATTATTGGGTTTTCTTCTAACGGGTTAAACAGTGATGACCTTAGTATTTTTCTGCAAGAGTTATAGCCACGTGGCAAAGTCCGGCGACAAATAAGAGATTATCCTGCTAGGTATTTTATAAGCGTTTTTGGTTCGAAGCTCCTTGGTTTTACACACTAATTCGTCAAAACCAAACTTCGTCAAAATGGTAATTTCTTAGATTTGCAAACACGATGGTAACCTAAGTCTTTCCTGCTACAGAAGGGTATATTTGTTTTCAGCGTCATTTCCTGTTGGTCTACATTTGATTAATGAATATTAACAACAGAATGCCAATACTTGTCCTGTTTGATGTAGACATGGAGGTGTCTCACCTCCCTGATGTAGATAATGAGCCAACTTTTCCATTTTGTATGTTATATTTGATATGATCTGTTACATATTCATCATGCATTCATCACCTATAAAATACTTATATCTATAAGTGGGTATATTCCTTTATACATAATAAATATGTGGAGTTACAAACTGTGGTGTCAATGCTCATGTATCACATGGAATTCCCACATTTACTTCACTACTTAGTTTACACACATTATGCAGTATGTATGTGAGCACCGGCACACGACACCCCGACGGGCTACGCTCGGCTCCCTTTCGGTCCAGCAGCAGTGTGTGTCACGTCACTTCGAGCCTTGAACATACCATGGCCAAGGGTACCGACCCGGCTATAACCACGTCGAAGTATTCGGACTAATATGCCCAAATTCACGAAGGTGGTACAAATGAAACCATGGTTTAAACCATGGACAAAAACCATGGAGCGCCAAGTGTCGCATGGAATATTTCGTTACGAAATCAGTCATTTCGTCGATGAAATGATTATTTTGTAACGAAATGACAACATTTTGTGACTGATAATGAACATTTCGTCCACGAAATGATAATTTCGTTAACGAAACGGTCATTTTGTCGACGAAATGACCAATTTCGTAACGAAATATTCTGTGCGGCACTTGGCGCTCCATGGTTTTTGTCCATGGTTTAAACCATATTTTCATTTGTACCACCTTCGTGAATTCGGGCCATATAGTGGCAAATTTTCTTTGTCTTTTTCCCCCAATTCCCAAATGTAAAATTCTATCGAGCAGGAGTTATTTTCGTCTCGGCAAGGCCTCTTTACTATTATCGAGTGACTCACAGTTCATGTCTATGTCATGTCACTTATGTCACAATATGTATGTATGTATGTATGTATGTATGTATGTATGTATGTATGTATGTATATATATATATATATATATATATATATATATATATATATATATATATATATATATATATATAGATAGATAGATATAGATATATGTGTGTGTGTGTGTGTGTGTGTGTGTGTGTGCGTGCGTGTGTGGTGGGTGGGTGCGGGTGTGTGTGAAATAATAGGTTCATCCGTAGGCCTATTCTTATTCTATTCTATTGTCTTATTCTTTCTTCCGTTTTGCATGTGACTGTGTGTATGGATATCCACAACATTCTTTGATGAGAACATAACAGAGAATATGTGGGGTTTTTTGCACTCTGTTATTTATACCGTTTTTTCTTTTAATTCAGTAAACTTATTTCATGTTTAAATACACTGACCGAGATGAGTTTGCTTTGCAGATGTAAGAGTAAATCTAGGTTAGTAGTGAAGTAGTATACAAGTATATTACGTGGCAGTGGGCATGGTGGATACAATTCATAGCAACAATGATATATTCTGTAAATATAAGAACAGTTAAACCTGGAATTAATAAAGAAATAAAACATTCTGACAAAATATGTCATGCATTTTGATGATGATGATGATGATGATGATGATGATGATGATGATAATGATGATGATGATGATGATGATGATGATGATGATGATGATGATGATGATGATGATACCTGCAATGCTAACCGGATGGTATGATTGTAATCATGATAGCAAGCAATCAGTAGAATTGAAAATTGACACTGATGAAAACAACAACTTTTAAATGACCGAGGAAATTTTGTCCAGTAAAAATTCATAGCTGGCTAAACAACCCCCCCCCCCCCTAAAAAGAATACTCTGGAGTCTTTAAAAAAAGCTCACTTTGGAGGTTAAAGTGTAGAGTTACATATCACACACTTTGTCGGCTGGTAAACATCCGGTTTATGGTTAAGAAAGGATATTGAACCCGTGTGCTCCTGTTTAACGAAAAATATGATAATTATCATTGTCCATTGTGTCTAATGCTTCTCTCTCCCTCTCCATCTCTGAATATATCTTTCTAAGTTTGTTACTTTCCTTATTTCCCTCTCTCTCTCTCTCTCTGTTTCTCCTTCTCATCTTCCACTCTTTCCTCTCCCTCTCCTTCATTCCTTCTCCTTCTTTTTTCTTTTTCTTGTTTATTTTCTTCGCTTTTTCTTCTCTTTCTTCTTCTTTTTTTATCATTTTACGTTTTCTCCTCTTTCTTTTTTCTCTTCCTTTTCCTCAACATGCTTTCATCTAGCCATCCCAGTATTCTGAATAGACTATGAATATGCCGAAACCTTTGTCTTCAACGAATGATCGTATATAAACGCCACCAATGCCAGATACCTTTCCCCCATGTTCAGTATGTCATGTTAAACATTGTGTTGGCAGAGCGTAAAACTTTGGAACACACCAGATGTGAGAGTCATATGTTATGTTTGTTTTATTTATAATTGTTTATTTATAATGATTAGAAAATAGATTTTCACCGCAGTCATCATCATCATAACCATTACTACTATACCACTACTGATTACTGCGAAGACAATAGTGACTTACTTTTAATACAATTGATATTTCCATCATTGTCAGATTTTTGCTATTCTCTGTAACAATCGCTAAAATTACTATTATCATAACTATTGTTTCCGGTTGACAATGCAACCCCAGACAAACAAAATGACAGGCGCTTCCTGCCAATTCTCAGTTAGATAACAAGTACGTTTCATGGCGTCACTTTATCCACTGCGTGAAAATCTCCATTCGCCAGTTATTTGGTGGCTGGCCAGAAATGATTATGCGGTAGTGTCGTGACCGAACTTTACCGTTTGATTTCCATGGCACAAGTTGGGGGGGGGGGGGGAGGAGGAGGAGGCCGGGAGGGGGATAGGAAGAGGGCGGCGTAACCAGAACAACTGACTGTCCGGAAGGCATCCAAAATGTTGAATGACAAGTGCAACGTCTGTTACTTGCGGTGGTTTGTGGGATAGGGAGTTTTCCCCTCCGAGAGTTCAGGGGGATTCCCCCATGGGACGAGCGCTGTTCACCGTGAAATTGACCAGACCACCATCCAATGCGCGCAGGTCATACGCGTGTGCCCAAGCACGAGACCTTAATGGGAAATCTGATATGGATCGAAGAAACCTTCGCGGAGTGGTTCTATATACTGCATATCCTATCATAATATTCTTCATATTTCACAACCCACTTCGGTTCGTTTCAACCTGTTCCCTTGTCCCAACTGAAAAACCCTAAATCTCCCCAAAGTGCGACTAGATACCTTGAAAATTGCCAGACGTAGATTGAATGCAACTGGCAACTTGGCTGTCATAGAACCTAAAAATCAATAATGAAATAAAACAATGATTACAAGAAATGTTCAAGAAGAAAGTATCAAAAAGCATGTCCTCTACACAGGATGAAGTTTGAGTGTCAGTGCAAAATTAAACCTCTTTATTTCCCATCAAAAACTTCGTTCACGACTATAGGTACCTGTCAGACATTATATTATTATTATTATTATTGTTATTGTTATTATTATTATTATTATTATTATTTATTCGACCAGGTAAAGAATATACTATTAGGATACATATCATAAACATTATAAACATGAAACAAAAACCAGAATGAACATTACAAAGGATATACTGTACTACACGTTACACAAAATGAAAATGAAATGAATGGAGACTTCATGAGGGTCAGGGCATCACAAAAGTAGAATATAACCTCATAATACGGCTGTGCATGGCGCCCATTTGAACGGTCTTCTCTACAGTGGTGACCCATGGAGCTACCGTTTGTCGCTCCATGAGTGACCATACGGAATTATACGAGATTGGAAAACTGCACTGTCATTATTCTAGCAGGCAGTGACAGTTGCCACCCTCACCCTGTAGGTACCGTCTGACAGTCTTGTCACCTCTTGTCATAATGCGGGACGTTTCTACAGCTTGGATGTTCAAATTGTTCTCTACACGTCCATCCTGCCGCCATCTAATTATCTCTGGACCACGCCACGAGCCGCCAATTTAGTCAGGAAGTCGAGTTTGTGACGCGAAAAACTATGATATTATCCCCCGGGACTCGAAGCCGTGCATGTGTCCGCCTTCGTCAAATTATTTGACCGTACATCGATTGGCAAAGAGGCTAACCGCTATCACTCGCCAAATTCACGCGCTACTTCACTTCTCTGGCTGAGCTACGATGGACAAGCATTAAAGGAAAACTATTTACCCTACATAAAAGCTGACTTTGCTACAACGGAATAAAGTCAAACGATCAGTGCAGCGAAAACCTTCATTCTAACTAACAAACGATACAAAAGTTAATGGATTAAAAGGTTTCAGAGTTGTTTGGTTGTTTACTTTTCACGTAATAATTGAAATTGGTCATTATCATTATGCAAATATAGGTGATGAAATGATGATGCAGTAATTTACAATCTGAATATACAAATATGATGAAAGCATAATATAAAATATGAATGGAACTTTTCTAATTTGTTCTGCTTGTTTCAAGAAACTCTTTCATTTTGAAGTTGCAGTGATATTTACCTTAAAAGGATAGTCAGGTGGCCATACTCACGACTTCTCATGATGGTCTCCTTTTCCTCACGTCCAGGGTTATATTGACGGTCTAAGATGGCATTTGGATGCAGTTTCACCTGTGTAACGATACCCAAGCTGCAAAATGCAAATTGAATGAATTCAAACTGTTGCGATTTTTAAGTGTAATTTTAGATTCTACTGACTTTATTTTCACTAAATATCAGTAACCTGTATGTGCTGTGTATATAGCAGTTACGAGCATTAGTAATATGTTATAGTTGTATGTATAAAAGTGAAAGAGAAAAGGATAATAATCGTCACCCTTAAAACGTTAGTTATACGCACTGCAAGAAAAACCTATTTGTTTTATTATTCTCTCATTCTTATCATTTACAAATCAGAGCGTCAGGGCAATTCAGTCCGTCAGGAATAGAGTGCTGGCAAGCTAATGCCAAATGCATATTGATCACATTTGGCGATCAGGTTACTTAACGTCTCGTTATGACACATTGATGAACTCGGTATAATATGAATGTGACACACCACTTCGTGCTCATCCGTCGGCAAAGCTGAACCAAAAAAAGACTCGAAACCACCTGCGCGATCAGTATACCCATCCACTGCCGATCCCCTCCGATCCCCGCCGATCCGCGCCGACCATGAAGAGATACCTCCGGGATAAGCAGCAGAGGAAACGCCTAAACATCGAATATGTCCTCGGAGCTATCCATGCATGTTTGACATATCGATGTAAGAGCATGATAGAAAAAAAAAAAAGTGCTGTCTTCGCATTTCAGTTCTATAGCTGTTTGAGATTTTCGAATGGGGAAAAGCTGATTTCACGGAAGATGCAAAAGAGTCATAATAGATACGATGCCTCATGGCACGTATATCACAAACCGTAGCGGAAAAAAATGGCGCGTACTGTCACGTCGAGCGTAAAACCAGTGTGAAATATCGTCTGTCGTCAGCGAGAAATGGTTGGGGAAAAAGATTTGTGATACATGGGGTGTCATGCTCCCACATTTCTGTTTCTGTGTATGTCTGTCTTTCTGTGCTGAGGGTCTCCCCCTCCCCCTATCATTCTCCCCTCATGTCGCTGTCACTCTCTTTTTCACGTATCACTCTCAAAGGGTGTGTACAGTTCTGGTTGAGGTGAGGATTTAGCTTTTAACGTTTTGCGAGATATTCAGAAACCACTCTATGAGATGTCAAAGAGCATGCAATTCTAAGGGGTATCAAAAGTTTATTTGATGAAAATTGGTTTTGAAATGGCTGAGATATCCAAAAACAAGGTGAAACAAAGAGATCCTAATGAAAGACGTGGCCTGTAGTCTTTTATCATTATCACTTTTTAGGATATCTCAGCCATTTGAAAACCAATTTTCATCAAATAAACGTTGGATTCTTCTTAAAATTACATGTTCTTTCATATTTCATAAGAAGTTTCTCATTATCTCACTTAGGAATGTAAAAAACATGTATCCCCACCTCAACCAGTATTGTACAGTCGCTTTAACGCCAGCTTTTCAGCAGTGTTTATCTTGTTACTGTATCTCACTCCGCGACGCATTGTTTCTCTGCCTCAAACTATGCCCTAGTCCCGCCTGCAGGTCCACAGTTCAGATTTCACCACACGCTGCACGGTGGGTGAATGCGTGCAGTCACGGTGGTGAGAAGACAAACATTATGATGGATGTGAGATGAGTGAAGCTGTTTCGAGAACAACGAGCAGACGACACGTGGGGGTGATGGCGGTCACTGGTTTGTCACCGTGGTAACATGATGGTGATATCATAAATAATAACAACAGCTAGAAGAAGGGGAATGATGATATCAATGATGCTGATGATGATGATGATGACGACGATGACGATAATGATGATGATGATGATGATGATGATGATAATGACGATGAAGATGATGACTAAATTGTTGTCTGGGTGCCATTAAACATCATCAAGCGGTTTTTTCAGACTTTTTTTTCTTCTTACACACTGTTTTAGGCTACTGAAATCTTCGCATCTGATTGGCTGCAAGAAAATTTGTTAGAAGAAATATCTGACAAAACTGTCAGAGTAATCTGAATCATGACGATTACCTCCTTCCCCCCCCCCCCCGATTGTCATGTCCACACAAGCTCAACGGGGATACTGGCTGGAGCAGTTTGTCCAAGGATGCACCCACCGGACAACGCCGGACGAGATTTGAAACTTGGATATCCATTACCAACAGCGTTACCAACCACATCACCACCCTCCATCAGTCTCATCACTCTATCACGCTTATATCTCAATCACTCTAATCGCTGACCAATTAGATTCAGTTTTAATGTCACGTGCTATCTGGTGAATAGCCAGTGGCGATATTAACATGCAAAACACACACACACACACACACACACACACACACATTGGAAGCCTACAATCAAATGTGATAGCGCAGTGCCTCTCTGATGTCAATATAGACACGTTGCTTACGGCAGTTATGTGTGCATGTCATGTAATAACTCTTTGGGAATCGCAATATCTCGTAGGCAATGGTCTAACGTTCAAAAAAACTTCAAAAGTTTCGTAAAGCCCTTTATCCTTGCTAGAAGCACATGAACCAAATGTATGTTTATCTTTCTAAAATCAACGGTGGTAAGCGCTAATTGATGCGGCGTTCTGCTCCCATATTATCGCATACGGCACGGATATTGGCGATCTCAAGTAGATAGCAATGTCGACAGAATGACGTGACGTTGTATTGAAGAGATTCAAAAATCTACTGGTGTGTTGTTTTTGCTAATCACATGCAGTCCCGCTGATTGTATGTGTCTTTGACCTGTGTATGTAAATGACGTTGGATGACATCATGTACAGGGTGCGCGTGACGGTTGCTTGAAGGCCTTCGTTTTTTCTTCCAAAGATTACTCGACACTTACGATAAGGAATGGACAAGAGTCTTGGTGATGGGCGCACTGAACACAACCCCACCCAAATTTACCCACTCAGCTACCCCCTTCCCTCCCCTTCGCTTCGCCCCATTCTCTCATTTTGGCACTCCCATCGAGCTCACCTGTAGCTTCATCCTGCTCCTTTGGGAGCCTGGAGAGTTCGGGGGGGGGGGGGTGATAGTTTGAAAAAAGTGGGAATCGATCGATTAGTTTAAAAAGGGGGTGCAAACCATTTTTCCCCGTCCGCATGGCGCCGGAAACGCGAACATCAGCGGTTGTTAGGGAGAGTAACGCAAAACCGGCCCCCCAAGCGGAGTGGGATATGGCGATAAACACAGGATACAGGAAGACCCTGTGCTGCTCTGTGACAACATGGCGCTACACGGCCCGATGAGCATGTCACTCGTCGCCGAGACATCACCCGAAGACGGAGATTGACGGAGAGCCGAAGACAGTCCGAAGATTCACGAACGTGATAAAAACATAAGAATAAAATAAAAAACAAAGCCAAAAACAAAGAGCAAAATGACGACGACAACAGAACATAACACGTTTTCGATGGAGACACAGCTTCATTGTGTGAAAAAAAAAAAGAAATTACCGGTATATCGTTGGTGAACAGGAGAAGTGTCTTTTATTGCTTTTATGTTGCTATGTGGTCTTTCCTCGTTCATGTCGTTGCCAGTTTATATATTCAATCATGTATGTTTGTTTTCATTTTGCATTGTGTTAGAAAAATGTTGGATATTTCAATTAATCATTATTTTATCTGTTTTAACTGTCAGATTCAAATTTAATATATGTGCTCAATTATTTCTTTCATTTGACTTTGCATTTCATTCATTTATGAAAAGAAGTTTAGAAATAAAATAAAATCAAAATGTAAATATAGTAAATGATTATAGAAAAAAAGAATGATATTAAGACGAGAATCAGAAAGTGGTTTTTCTTATCTCGTAGAGTAGGCGTAATAAAATCTGCAATTTCAAATATTTAAAGATATTCATATTTTCCAGATTTTACGAAATGTTTGCATCGTCTGCCCAATGTTGGAAGAAGAAGAAAAGGAAAAAGAGAAGAAAAAGAACAAGAGGAAAAGGAGAACAGGAATTATGTAGTACTGAGACAGATTTTGTGATCGCAATGTATTACATTCTGTTATACTGGGGCGATATGACCCAACTTTGTTCCCTTTTTTTTCGCAGTGAACATCGTTACCCTATACTGATTTATTTATTGTGTATTAATATTTTATGCATTTTTTGACGAAGCAAAATGCATTTTATGAATGGTGTACACTATGAATTCAAAGATCTTAAGAAAAAAAAATCTTTAAAAATATCAGACATAAAATTCATAGGAAACCAAACACGAATAATTGTCCAAATACTTTATTTGAAATGGCGATTATTTAAGTTCTTCATTTGCATATGCTTTCTTCTAACACTTTGAACTGATATCATTTTAAACTCTGACATTTTTACACCAAAAAAGAACAACTACGCCATAAATATTATGTTTATGTCACCTTCTTATTCGTATAATTCTGAATGTATTTGTTGTATCAAGTGTGTCTTTAGTTTAAATTGTTCCTCTCGAAATACTACAAATATAACTACAATTTGGTAAAGGACAGCCATCGATTTATTACGCGCTGAAAAGACGTAGAAACAATATGAAACAGATAAGTGCCATAGTGATACTGAATTACCATTGAGGTTGGTATTGCCCGCTAGACAAATAGGGTAAACCACGACAACTAGATGTCTTAAAAACACACACACACATTTCAATAATCAGCATTGCGCATAAAGGAGTCACGAAGCAGACCTTTCGTAGCAAGGTTGCAGGAAACGCGTAATTTGCACTCAGACGTAGCATTTATTGAGCTACCAATTACTGATTGTAATTAATTGATGTGCTTGAATCGCCTTAACATTACCCCTTCGTGTTTATCGAATAGTAACCACCACAGACGAACTGTAATTATGCACCCCTCTCTTCAGTCGCGACAATAATCACGGTGATATTTCCACGTACTATGCTAACCCACATAGAGTTTGTTGGTGATGACTGACATTACCCGCTCCGTACAAGCCAGACACTTACCCAAACTCAGTGGCGCTATATACCGACAATATAACTTTGAGTTGCCGACGTACCCCCCACCCTAAGCGGTTACAGCGAGTGAAATGGGCATTTGAACACCGGATTTGAATTGTGCCTGATCTCCTTGTATATTTCCTGACTTAGATACGTTCTTTTATCGTGTGATATTCATTCTATTGTTTCCTCTAGACATGCTAGATGGAAAAAAAAAATATAAAGAAAAATTTTAGAACTCTTATACCAATCTCCTACTTATTTCTCCGAAATATTATCGTGTTTTTTGTTCTTATTTCTTTATTTTTTTGTTTATTTTATGCTTTCTTTTTTATCTTACTTTTTTCTTGTTCAATTTCACCATTCCATTACCCAATCATTCGTTCATTACTCCATTCTTTCCTTCATTTATCTCATTCAGGCTTCTTTGCTGTTAATTGGAAGACTTACGGTTAAAAAGTTTGAGGCTACATGAGCTTTGTTGGACAGATTTTGTGTTATAATAAAGAGTGAGGCAAGACGACAACTTATGATTTACAAGCACAGTTTGGTGGATACTTGCTTGATTCTCTCTGTCCCAAATGATGGCAACGAATAAAGTTTGTTGGCCACTGGGCAGATCGACAAAATGTGTAATTGAGCGTTAAATACGCATTCTGCCCGTTTTTCGGTTCAGGTTCCAAAGACGGTCCAATCAGCATAATTAATTTAGTTTCATTTCATTTCATTTCATTTCATTTCATTACATTTCATTTCATTTCATTTCCAACAAAAATATAGAATACAACATAATTTTTGCATACATATAAAAGATCAATGCAGCTCATTTCTTTTTTTTATAATAAAACGAAGTTTAGGAGAATGCAGTCATGAAAAGCAAACTGTAACTGAATTGTATCACGGAATATCACCGTCATCGAAGACGCAATTTATGACAAAATGACTTATAAAACAACCACCAAGAGTTGTTTCTGAGCTTGCAGTTTCACTTGATGTATAGTCACCTCAATTCCAATCAAAAGGGGACCCAATTACACCCCTGTCTCGTCCGTATCTTTCATTATTATGCAAATATAATGTACGCTATAAATCATACTACGAGCGGAATAAGTAGATTATTCTTATCTCATCCTTATTCTGCATCTTACATGGCAGTGGTTCACAGCTCAAATCTAATGATTCAATGAAGGTCACAGTTTAAAAGTAGTATGTTGTATAGTAATCTTAAAGTGTCCTATAATCACGCTACACCTGCTCCAGTCGGCTGATTATGGTAACATTGTGTCGCGTCCTGTGCCTGTGAAGGAGCCGTTGCGTTCGGCTGCAAGGTATCGGAGCTACCCGCTTATGCGTGCAGCTGCACCGTATCATCGAAGTGTGGTGACTTCGGTAACTTCAGGTCCTTCAAGCCCACCATTTATATATTCACGAAGTAAATCAGAAACGAGCAAACGGGAAAATATACGTCTCTAATGTATCATGATAATGTTCGTATCAATAGTTACTACAGATTTTTGTTTCCTAGTAATGAGCATTTACACATTGTTTCCACATGATTCAAATGCCGGACAACACATCGGATGACTTGCGCATATACCTGCGTTCTCAATTGACGGGTAGTTATGGGAGATAATTTTGTTGCCTTGAGGGTTTTTTGATGAACAGAAAGAAAACCTTTAGAATTGTGCAGATTTGGACGACGAAGCTGCTAGAAGAAAATAAATTTTACCCTCCTCTGCTCTTAACTCTATCTATCATCCATGACTAAAGTTAGAGGTTCATCCATGGCAATTTAGCTGAGCCACAATCTTGGAAAAAACTGAGAAAAGCAGTTCCCCTTGTTTTGTATGTGTCCGCGTGTATGTGAATGAGTGTGTGCTAAATATCATGAATGTATCGAAATGAAGGGCCCGTCTTCAATGTATTTTTAAATCTCGCTGTATCTTAGCAAACACTTGCGCAAATATTTTTGAAGGGAAAAAACTATCCATCATCCTGTTAATTAATCATCAGCACAAAATATGCGTCCCTCTTAATTCGTACCATCGTGATTTAGTTTGCTGGCATAACACTGTTAATACCCTTCAAGAAAAGAAGAAAGATAGCTCCAGGTTCTATTTTTACCTCCACTTATCTGCACAGCAAATTATTCAGAGAACGGGGGATCTGTTAAAGAAACTCACAAAATCTCTCTGGGTATCGTTGATTACGAACCCTCTCGCGCTGATTTTCTTCAAGTTCCAGTTTATGCGAGTGGATTTTGTGGGCGATGCGCCGATGACAAGTTAAGAAGGGATTTCGCTGAGATTTGGCGCCAGAGAAATTTCGTTACGTTTCCGCGCATGATGTCGTCTGCGCAGTATCTCCCTGCAGCCCGCGCAATGGCGCTTCCATTCTTAGGACCGTGTCTGTCACCGATGGTACCTGCCTCTAATTACTCCGCCAGGAATCTGGTGAGGTGGGCTAATCGCTTAATAGTTTACGTTGCTGTGTGAACGCGTTTCTTACGTTCCTGTATGTGCGTGCCTTCAGGAAAGAATATCTGGTTCAAGGCGTGATCTCTTTGGGACACATTATACCCCATTCCATTAAACATTGAAATTCAAAAAAGCCAAAACATTTATACTCATTTTAAATGATTAAGTCCGACACATTATAACCCAAGGTCGAAAATAATTGGCACATGAAAAAGTGTACTCACTTTTTTAACAAATTTAGTTTGAAAAAACTTCGCAAACTTTTAAAGAGACACTTGATATTTAATAGTATATTACGACAATTCTAATGACAGTATATTGTGGTTGTATGTAGCCTCGCGAAGTGAATTAAACTAGATGTTGATTCTAGAAACATTTACCTTTCTTTGATTGTCTACATAATACTCTTCATGTGTGTTTAGTATGAAATAAAAGGTAGTGCAAATTGTTTAAAAAATTCAACGAAAGCTTTTCCACCCCAAGGGATGGCACAAACTCAGTTCCATTTTATGTTTACTTTTTCTTTATGTTCTCTACTTTTTTCCTGTCTTTAGGGGCTTTTATGGAGCACAGATTTACAAGGAAGAAAAACATGCAGTATGAAAGAACGTTGAGGAACGATTTACTTAGGCTCGGCAATAATTAGCTTTGGGATGACGAATATCTTGAATGTTGTTATTAATCACATTCAAGACTTTCATAGCGATATGCTCCTCTAAGTTTGCCCTTTCCATGGAAAGGGGACTGCAGCCATGCTTTTATTTTTTCCCCTTACAATGATGTTGTAGACATCAGAGATTCTGATCTTTGTCGATGTGTTGAGTCAGCTGCCGTATGATTGTTTATACAATTGCGTACATTACACATGTTACACGAGCATTAACAGTTATGGAGATAAAAATCGGAGTGAAAGGACTGTCGTTTTGGGAGTACAAATTCCACGGGGAGATGAAAGAGTACCAGGTAGTTTTAAAATGTCTAACATGCTACTCGACAACTTTTCATCAACTTGCTAACAAACCTTGAGCACTGTCGAGTACAAGATCGCATGTGCAAGCATGCATAATATTCTTAAAGGTACTGTTTTACCATTGGGAGCAGTGATTTTGAAAATGTTCGAGTTATCACATTTAATGCATAATTTGTAGGGCAGTTGTATCACAAAACATCCTATGATACCGTGTAAACATTTTGCAATAAAGCCTAAACTAGAAGGATATATCACTATCTTTCTCAATAAACCATGACAGTAGACGGTTTGTTCTAGAAACAATTTTACTATAACTATTGTTTACATTTTGTATATTTAGCAATACTTAACATTGATTAAAATCATTAACATTTGTAAACTAGTTGTTTCTATCCCTAACTCACATTTTAGACCTATTTTGCAGTACTATCAAGCTGGGTTTCGTTTCATCTGCAAAGGATAAATAATGCCTTTAATACTGCGCCTAGAACATCAATTCGTCACCTCTCATCAGTACGAAGCGAATGTCTTTTTCTCCTTCTCCTCCTCCTCCTCCTCCTCCTTCTCCTCCTTCTCCTTCTTTCTTCTTGCGTTGTTGTCTCATGACAAATACACCAAAAAAGGAAGAAAATATGTCATTTGCGAGTATGATGGCGACGTATGATATTCAAATCTTTGAGCATCAACATATTTGGACATATGTGTGCAATATCTGTATATTACAAAGTCGGTGACTCACCGATGCAATGAGACCAGTTGACATGACTTTTCTCCTCTCCTTATCTCGGACATCTTGTTACTTAGCTCACCTTTTACTTTCATTTGCCCTTCTCCAGGGACCATCTGCGATGTCAATGTTCATCTAAGATTAGCGCAATCATCAAGGCTGTTCCCCCAATTGTTTTCGAGAGTGCACAAGTGGCTACACGGCTTCTGCGAGTGCGTATACGATAGGACGCAGCGAAAAGTGAATGAATCAGTCAGGGTTTCGGCACAATGAACGAACTGTAGAAAACTCAGGAACAACTTGAATGTCAATTTCGAAAACTGCTCTTTTGCTTAATCGTTGTTTTGTTGAAGTATATACTATGACTTGTTCAAGAATTTTCGAAAGACACCTGTCCTCAGCCTGAGAAACATTTGTGACATAATTGTTTGCACACACTCTCCAGTGCACATCTTTCCTTTCACCCCTTCCTCTTTTCCCATATCACTTTCTAATTTTACTCTTCCTTTATCCCTTTCCTTTCACCCCTTCCTATACATTCATAAATAGAAAAACTTATACTTCTTTTCTATATGCGTTTCTTTTAACATCGAGAAAGTATGTATTGTGTTATGTGTGGTAGAAAAAAATCTAAAGAGTGTGACGTCACACAATCTAGGAGTCTCTATTACCGAACCCTGTCAGGATTCATCAAACGATAGCTTTGGGCGTTTCTTTCTTTCTTTCTTTCTTTCTTTCTTTCTTTCTTTCTTTCTTTCTTTCTTTCTTTCCTTCTTTCTTTCTTTCTTTCTTTCTTTGGCTGTCTGGTTGGCTGGTTGTTTGTTTGATTGTTTGTTCGATTGATTGTTTGCTTGTTCCCAGGATCAAAATGATTCTCTTCAAGTCGAAATTCATTCCTATATTATTAATTATAGACAATCTGCCACTTTTAATGTCATGATGCTTCTTGAAACTTGATACTCCGTGTAGTCTAGAATCGATTGGGAATAGACAAAGGTGACGAATATTTTGCCCATTATCTATTCGAGAAGGTATAAGAGCTTCCTTACAGTTCTGACAAATAATGTGAAAGTTATGGAAGCGTGTAGTTTAATATCCCATTATCATATACAGGAATATCTGTCACAATAATTATATGCAAATAAGAAAGAATGCTATGCAAGCCCATTGAATGCTAGGACCGGTGTATAGTGCTGTATGGTAGCCATATTCAAAAATACTATTCCTCGGAGGCTATGGGTTAAACCTACTAGACTGACTACCAGAATGTCTAATGAATTAAAGGGAAACAGATTCAGAACAACCGTAAATCGTCGACCCTTCCTCCTGCTACAGCAAAATGAAATCAATTTTTGATCCCACGTGTTCGTCAGTTTACGGTTTCCTGTCCCATTCTACAACTATGGCCATACTTGAGCTCGCTTCTTTGTTTTTATAGTTTCCACGTTCAGTATGTATTATTATAATTCAGCAGAATTATTATAAGAGTCATAAACGACAAGTCGTCTCACCAAAGGAGAAAGGGCGGGTTTATTTCATTCGGTTAATTTACGACCTTTTGTTCATGAACTTGCGATTTCAAGCCCCTTTCGCCAGGCTTCGTCCTACCTTCTCTCACGAGTTCACCCGACGGCCTCGGGGCATGGGTCAGCGCTTCCTGCTCACTAATTGGCTAGATAATAGACAGAAACAACTGGTTAACATGGGTGTGGCGCCTGTTGTACTCGACACTATTATAATACAGTCTATGATCTATCTCCTTGGAATCATGAATGATAACACAGTAGCTTATATCCCCTTGGGATTGTTAGCTTGCTTCCGGTTTGAGGGCAGTAACTCATCGTACTTGTTTTGGTTTGTTTCATTTTAAGGCCGTTTTTTAATATCCAAAACATGTGAAAAATCCCACAACACAAAATACGTGTTGGGATCTGCATCGAATCCACCGCGCGTCTTCCATAATGACGAGTGACATAGTTTACACGGTATACAATCTAAATTGAAATATCTTTCAAAGCTTTTCTCATTCCTCAAGTTCTGTTACTTGCAGATGAATGTGATATAGATATTGTCAATGCCAGCTACAGTGATTAATGAAAGCAAATGTGGAGTTACAATGACCGTAGACTGAACAGGGAAGTGTGTGCTCATCACAACTCCCTGATATGAACATGGTGATCATTTTCATTGTGTGATTTATTCTTCATAAATTTTGTAAAATGTTGTTTGCCCAAATTTGCCCTAACACGGACCTACAAAATATAATGGCTACCGATGTACTGCTTCTACCGGCAAGGGAACAGTAAAGTGTAATAACGGATAGTAGGTCTTGCCGGCACGTTTGTGCAGAAGACGTTGGGCACTGAAATCAATTTAAAAAAATTAAATAGGGAGATAAATAAATGAATTCATGAATAAACAAAATTAATAATCAAATGAACAAATAAATAAGTATGTAAACAAATAAGTAAATAAACAATTAGAATAACAACTGTTAATGCCTCGTTCGAATTTATTGGCGACATGGGCAATGCATGTGTTCCCTGACACAACCCCTCCCCTCACTAAGAAGAAAAGATAAGTTGTAAGAACTTTTTTTTTTAGTTTTACAGTTATGGTTTGTTATCTCACAATCACATAAAGTCATAAAATTTACGAATGATCAGCATTCATTGTGAAAAAGGGGAAACAATGCAAATCTATATTAGTTATTTATTGACTGCATTCTGTGATTACTGTAAGTCAAGAGTGTGGATGTTTTATCTAAAGATAATCATGACTGTCCGTTCAATTAAAGCTTATGCATAGCCTCAGAAGAAATATTGATTAAGCACGGTATGTACATGATTTATGCTGTTTGTCATTTGGATTTCTATCAAAATTATGATTCAATCCATTGTTTACCTCATTTACAACTTTTTACCGCAACAATTTTCTCGTGCACACTTTTAAATCCTCTTTCGTCACCACTTTAAGGAGTCTTATTTTGTCAAGAATAAGTGGTTTAATTCTCAGATTCTACTCGTAAAGGTTACTGGGTTTAGCTATTTGTCTTCACATGCCTTTTCTAGGTTGATTTCGCAGAAAATGCTTCACTGTAACCGGAAATCCAACTGTGCTTGGCGAAAGCCGAGAAAAATGTGTGCCAGGGGTTAGCCGCTCATGGGAGCTCCCGGTAGATCTCCGGGCAAGAGAGAAAGAGATAGCTGGCGCTGCATGCAGTAACTGAGGTGATCAGAGAACTCTTTGCTTTAACTAGAAATAGATATCGTAGATTATACTCTGGAATGAAAAAAAGTTAGTGGATTACAAATTTAAGGTCAGAAGTGGCATCTACAGTTGGTGTTTTAATTATTAGGTGGTTTGCTAGAAAAAAAAATGTTGTGCATTGTTGAAATTGTAGAAAATTTTTTGTTTTTCTCACTTCATTAATATTATGAAGTGAATGCCTTTTCTAAAGTTATTTTCAGGACTTTATGAGATATGAAAGAAAGCCAAAGACATGATTTTGTATACATCCACGTTGCCAGTTGAGTGCAAAGCGATAATGAAATAAAGATGATGAAAATCATGACATGGGGCAGATCGATATTGTTTCTTGAATGCTCCAGAATTAAATTAGATTTACACATACTACGAAAAATACTTCTTCAGGGACACTCTGATTGCTTTCCTTCATAAATATATTGATCGTTGATTAATATTATAAACAGTATATTTGATGAGTTGATTTTTAAGAAACTGCAATAGCTACAATATATGGATTGTTTTTAGAACTTGATAACTATTAGATAATGTTTCAAAGATTAATCAAACACACCAAGACTATTTAACCATTGAAAATTATGCGTTGTTCTGTGTGTGTGTATATATATTATATAGCCACTGAATGTTGTTGTTTTTTTTTTGTTTTTTTTTTACAGAAGGTAAAAAGTTGTTGTTCATTGGAATGGTATAAATCTACAGATCCAAAAGGCCACTATTATATATCTATTAGTATTATTTAACATAATCATGATATACCCCTAAACATGATATCAACGGGAGTCAGCTCACCAAACCTTCTATACCAGCGACTATATCATTGTCAGTATTTTTTTTTTTTTGTCTATGTCTTTTTTATCATTCCTCGGCTCAGTCGGTAAAACTCAGTAGTTTACATTGCAATAACGTTTAACGTGATATATATATATATATATATATATATATATATATATATATATATATCAAACATATGTCATATATATGTATATATATACTGCGGGACTTAAACTGCGATTGTAACATTTATCGAATGTGTTCGATTTTGTGTGTGTATGTGTGTGTGTGTGTGTGTGTGTGTTTCTCTTAAAATAGACTGTATACCTAAGAGTATAAAACGAAAGCATTTGAAAGCATGTGCTCGGGGCATCTCTTTCGAGATCCCCACAGACCCCCCAAACACACTCACACACACACACACACACACACACATGTGCCCTTCCTATGCTCCGGGTCACTCTATACTTTTCTCTTTTTCTTTTTCTTTTTCTTTTTTCGTTTTTGCTGTCTCTCTCCCACGCACACATGCGCCGAGAATGAACCAGCATTTGAAGGGGTTCAAGGAAAACGAAAAGGTCGATGATCGCGGGATCTCTGTCTTCTCGGATGGATTAGCCCAACACGTCATATTTGATACATATTTTTCATCCCCGGATAGCTCGGACAAATGGCGGAGTAGGAGCTGAGCATCGCATTCAATTAGGACAGGAGCATCAGAAGGTCAAATGTGGGTGCGCAGAGAGGCTCTGAAACCATGCTCATGGAACACATTCGCAAGACGGCAGTGCATTGTTTTCTTTTAACACCATTGTGTCGAGCCTTCTGTTTAACATAATGCTTTATCAGCCACCCCCTTATTTAATGCCGCATAGTAATTATTTTTTATCGTCTTTGGATTTGCCAGATGGAGCATGGGTGTGAATCACAAGCATTCTTCAACACTTTTTATCATAATTATATTCCACGTCGACTTTCCGATGCTGAGCAAAACATTGCATCAATTCAATTAAGTTCAATTCAATTCAGTGCAAATCAATTGTTTCATCAAACAAAGGGTACAACATAATACGAAGCATAATTTCACAAATTGTATTTCCTTAACAATTTGTGATATATATATATATATATATATATATATATATATATATATATATATACATTGAAAAAAATCGTTTGAAAAATCTTTTTGTTCACGACGTTCACTGGTCAGAAATTGAGTTAGCGAAAGAGACAGTAAAATGTAAGTCACAAACCTCTTACTTTTTTCCTTCCATATATTTATTTTATTTCATTTAGTGTTGTTAGCGACCAGCATTCAGCTTGACCGTTTCTTTGTGTAGAAGCTCTTTTAATATTTCACATTCTAACCCGACGATGTAAGTATTCTAACTGCTGAGTCATAAGTCATTTACATAGCATCTCTAATGGAGAGTAAAAGACTTGCATCAACTTTACGTTGTTCTCTAAAAGTAAGCACATGCCGTCACCCTTTAAAATACTTATCAGTATTAATTCACTTTTACAATAACAGTCATTTCAAGTTTATTACAGTTCATGGCGACATGACACATTAACCAATTCTGTTACAATTGAGATTTCTTTAAGACGGCCAATCCCCCCCCCCCGACATTACACATAGCAACACCTGAAATATGTAATATACACAAACTGAAACTCGAGCACTCACACAAAACATACGCATATTCATTCACTCAATTTAACAGACACACGCACCCACGCTCATGATATTGAATATATAGAACAGATGCTTGCAGGGTAATAGCTGTAATCATGTCTGTATATATACGTCATAAGAGGCATAAAAGGCGCGTGCGTTATTTGATATCCCCGCTGTCTGTGCTAAGCTAGACTAGGCCTTTTGAAAGACACCATGGCTCAAGCCGAACAACAAGTGTGCATGGCGTTCCATATCACTCGAGTTAATAAGGCGGACTTCACGGAAGCCCCTCCTCTCTCAGCACCTAAGCAACTGTTGAGCGCATTTTTCTTTGAAAAATCTGGGGCTTTCGATATCATATGCAGCCGATCGGAACTTGGCGGGATATATACGAAGACGCGTCCTCTTTCTTCAACCATTTGTATAGATATCCTAGGTTCATTGACATCATCATGTAATACACAGCGGAAGAAGGGCAACACGCCCTCATTTCGATTTGGGGACAATTTACAATCACCCCCAATATTAGACTTTAATTGGCCCAATTTTTCCCCCGTTGGCAAATGCAATTTCTTTTCTTTTCTAAGCGACTACAGGCAGGCCAGAATAATGTTTTCCGTCTGAAACCAAAGAACCCGATACTGCATCTAATTTCGAGAAAGCTATTCCAAATGTTCAATGTCTTAATGAGTTCGCGATGTCTCAATGTCTTCGTAGAGAACTTTCGACTTGACCGTGACGTCACCTGATTAGAATCCCCAAGCGTATACCCCCACGCACAAACACTCATGCAGTCTAACTATTGAATGGACAGAGAGAAAAAGCTAAACGATAAGACTGCATGACTTAAAAAATGTGTAATAAGATGATATCTATCTATAAAGTATGAGATCAGCAATATTTCTCCAAAAAAGAGTGGATTAGGCATACTAGAAATGTGACGAAACCAATTGCTCTTTAGAGGGGCCCAATGTTATAATCACACACCAAGTCACGTTTTCATAACTTTCTCAGTGCATGACCACTGACTGTCTTACTTTCCGTACGATTTATACTTAATTTCACCTTCCCTGCTTTACCTGTATGGTTGTTCAAATCCTCGGCATGTTTGGATTCTTTATCATATTGTCCTTAAATTAGCGGGCATATATCACTCTTATACTCATGTGTCATGTAAAGCAATAATGATCCAATCAGAAAAAAAAAATGAAAAGGTTAATTATTTAATTAGAAGAAAAATAAAAAGGCAAATGATTGCAACAGTAAATATTTCCTTGTATACAGAAAACAGTAACAACGCCATTTAACAAGCGATCAATTGTGTCAACATAGATCAGCGTGAGCTATCCTTATTGCTATCAACAGATCGATTGTATTAATCTCAAAACGGTAATGATGATTACGTTTATTCCAAAAGCGACAAATTGTGCCAGTTATTGCATCGGTATACGTTCCATCACAGTAGACTATCGATGCGGTAAATGGTGTTTCTCAAGTTTAAGCAAAGGCAAAGCGGTTTGATATCCTTTGATAGAAGTTAATGACAGCACGCTACTTCCTCAGTTTCCGTCTGCAAACGATGCTATCCTGGCACGACTTGTTTCTTTGATACCTTCTTTGTTTATGGAGAGTAAAATCTTGGCACCCTGTCCGCAAACTGGCCACAACTTCATTTTAATCCGACTGATTAATGTTGTATTTCGTGCCCCCCTTTCGAGCGCTCTGGGGCTCGTTATAATCATCACCTGCTTTGTAGATGTCATTAAAGCAATTATCCGAAATAGCCGGGGCAGGCGAGTAAACATATTGTTCCGATTTTCTCTTTACCGTGTTTGCGCGGAGCGAGCTATGACGAAGTCAGGGAATTAAGTCGAGCAAAGAAACGTGTCCGCCCTTTTCAGAAAGTCATGTTCTTGCCTCGCCAAGCAGTGCCAAGTGGCAATAAATAGTGCGGGTCGCCTTGGCGACCAGTCGTCTGAGGTTTACCCTCAATGGTCAGGTGTGACTTTGGGGGACAGACGAAACACACCTGGTTTGATTTCAACAACGCCAAACGAGACATTGAAAGTTACACACCGTCAGCCATGTTTACTGTGTATGCGCTATATGTTACTTAAAACTTTACGAAGTCAAAATGGTCAAATAGTCTCGTCCAGTATATCTGGCATGACACAGGGGAAATTTCACCTCAAAGAAAGTTAGCATGCATCAAATCAGTGACAATGAGCAAAGTTGGTCAACAATCATCAATTATTACAGTAAAAGAAGAAAGATATTAGAAATGAAGTTGAAATGAAGTGAAATGAGATCTTCTAAAATGAGTAAGACCTTCTACACAGAACTACAATTTGGTGCGACACCTGTCCAACCTATATATTTGAGACTTTGCTCCAATCGTTCTTTGGAATTGAAAGGTCACATCGTATTCAAAAGACAAAATGGAATTATGACTAGGTGTCTGATCACGAGATAAACAGAGATCCGGCTGACGATTTAGATTCGGGTTTCATATTCGCAGCTTAGAGCATGGAGATCTTGCAGCATTCTACTGCCGGAAGATCCCCGAAGAGCTTCGATCGGAGCTCCCTCAGACGCCTCGTCCCCGTGAAGTCTGTGCATTCTAAAATGTGTTCTCAGATTGTCAGAGAGCATGTCTATTCTCTTGGTTAGTAAACTAAAGTACAATAATACAAATCCTCCTGCAACATGAGATTGATGAATAAGCCTTCAGTGAGCAAAACTGCCGTCATGACAAAACTGGCTTGAGACCAATACTCGGGGAACTTCCAACCTGAATGCACTTTGAAAGCTTTACATCCTTCGTCTGCAAAAGAACTTTATGTGTTTATTTGATTACCAAACATTCTGCTCCTGAATTCTTGAATATTTTGTGTAAACTGTTTTCATGTATAGTAGCATAATACAAAAACACCTTTTAAAAGATGACTATATCATAATAGGGGGAAACTTTGCATTATACTCAATTCTCTAAATCTTTGCACGGGCTTTAAAGTCGAACAGAGCAGAGATATGGGTCACGTACATTAGAAGGTTTTCCGATTGGTGTACAGTCGCAGGTGGAATGCGACAAAAATCACCTCAGATTTCCCGCGGAAGACGGGGTATACGTTCAGCTTCGGATCTGTGGAAGACGCATGCGCTCTCCTTACTATCTTAACCCCTTCTGTTCCCCCCCCCTACCTCTTACTCTTTTTTCCTCTTTCTCTCCCTCAAAACCCCGACATTATTCTAACCTCCAAACGTCATTCTTCTCTCTGCTGTCACCATTAACATTGTATCCAACCCCCGTGAAAGTTTTATGAGCCTGTTGATTATTGTATAATTATGATGGATTATTTGTATTTACGTATTCGTAGTCGGCTGAAATGCACAGCTCACCACGTCGAATCAAAAAGCATAAAACAAACTGTTGTCTTTATATGCTTTGCGACTGTTGTAGATCGCTACGACGATCTTCATGACACGCATGAAGAGATAAGTCGGTACAGTATACATAGAAAGTATGCATAGACGAGTATACACAGAAAATATGAGATGATCGTTTGTTTGTTAAAAACTTCATTCTCTCTTTTTTTTTAATTTGCAATTCTTCGGAGCGAAACCAAAACGAAAGCACTCTTCTTCCGAAAACTCGCATACTGAGTGGCGACTTCAGTTTGCAAAAGGCTAAAGATAACATCAAGTGGATCGTTATACAATCATATGGATTTGAAGCAAGAGAGACCCTCTTCTACCATTTCCTGCGATGTTATTATATTTATATCGAAATAATATGCATAACCTTCTCTTCAAGGACAGGTGAAGGTGACCTTCTTTGTTGTAAATTTGGCGCTCTCTTTTGAAATGCTTGGATTAAAAACAAAATAATCCGTGCGTAAAATAATAACATGATGTGTATTCGTTACCCCAATATTTGCAGAAGAAATTCGCCAAGCAAAGCAAACGATTTCTGCGGACAACAACTATACAAATCTGAAAAAAAAAAATTAGTCCCGTAAATATGGCGCCAAGTACATGATAGAAACCTTATTATAGAGCATGAAACTTTAACACGTTAAATATTGGCATTTGAAAGCTCCTTTATAATGATAAAGTTATGAGGCACAGAATTAGACAAAAAATAAAAAAGAACTTCTGCAGATGCAGATGAAATAAAAACCCAGCATTAGTGCCTTAAAATAGTTGTAAAATGTGAGTTAGGGAGAGAAACAACCACTGTAAAATTTGAATCGGTAAAATCGATGTTAAGGATTGTTAAATGTACAAAATGTGAACAGTATAGTTATAAAAAAAAAAAATGTTTCCAGACTAAACCGCCTACAGTTACGGTTTATTGAGAAAAATGCAGATATCTCCTTATATTCTAAGCTTTATCGCGAAAATATATGTGATAGGATGTTTTGTGGTACAACAGACCTACACAATATACATTTAATGTCATATCTTGAAAATTTTTAAATCACTGTTCCTAAAGGTAAACAGGACCTTTAAAATACAATATGTTCATGACACTATAACATCGATCGCAGCCGATTGTTACACAAAAGTTATGTATCACATCACTTAAGTATTCAATTCTATGGATATTTCTTTTCAAGAGACTTAGTGGCGAGGTGTTTGTTAAAATGGTTAACAATTGACATTCACCCCATGTTACTTGCGGTCTTCTCGAGTGTCGAAAACATGGTTACACCGCCTAATAAATTCATCAGTGTTTGTTGTACATAATCTTTTGTTTTGGTATTGATAAAGATGTCAAAAATCATTCTCAAATTTGTTTGAATATTTGTTTAAGATAATCCATTTTTAAAAAAATGTAAATAATTGGTGAAATATCTCCTCTTCCTTTGATATTTGTATAATCGTTGCAACATTAGAACAGTATAACGTGGATGAAATAAATTTTCCTTCAATTCATGGGGGGGGGGGGATAGTTTTGAAATATGTGTTCAAGCGAATGTGCGATTTACCCGTGATTTGCATGTACCAGACTGTCACCGATTTGACCCATTCATTACTAAACCACTATAAAACCTTTCATGTGATCACTTGACACATACTTTTCTTATTTTTTTAATCGTAAGAGAATTTTCACCACTCTGATTCCATGATTTTACCAAACTAAAAATCTTAACAAATGTGTAGTCTATTTGTGTCCATATCAATATCTACAAAGAAATTAAGTCCAACAGAAAGAGATACTACAGATTAAAGCTCATTAATTATTGGTTTTGACAAAACCACTCATACAAAATAACGGATGGAGAGCCCTTGTTCAACTGTGTCTATGTTTGGTATTAAATGCTGGTATTCCTAGAGGTCTATAAAGTTAGTGAGAAAGAGCTAGGAAGGGAAGAATATTTTATTCACTATTACATATCAACTTTTATAATTGCATCCTTTCAAGTTGATGTGTATAATGCTATTTTCTTTTTATCCAAAGAGTGAAATGTTTGCGCGATACCATGTAAACCTTCAAGCTTGCAAGTAGTGTGCTTTTGTCAGTTTTTTTTCTCTCTCTCTTTCTCTATTCAGCCAGTCGCCGTTTTGACTCGGCATGATTTTCGTGTCCGCCTTTTGATTTGTCCAACAGGTGGCAGCGATTCCGCGATTGCCGGATGAAGTTGGTATTCCAGGAAGTAGCACTCCTTAGTTTGAGCATTTCGATTACATCCCGCCCCCTCCAAACAGAAAGACAAAAGGAAAACTACAGAAGAAACTCTTTTCTTTCGCTTCTTCTCTATCTACCATACAAGTATTTCTCTGTAATTTAGAGATATATCTTTTCCACTCTGTCTACTCTGCAAAAAGTCCGGTGTTAAATAGTGAACACCGAGCTGGTGTTAAATTTTCGGTGCTCATTTATGGTGTTAAATTAACACCTACGGGTGTCATTTCCAAATTTTAAACTGTTTTTTGAAGAGTTTCTTAGTAACTGCACTTCTTGTTGATTTTTTAATTTAAACAAGACGATCAAGAATTTTACATTAAAATACTAGATTTTTGAAAAAATGTGAAAATAAATTTACACCAAAGTAACACCAGCTGGTGTGGTCCCTTATTGAAGCTGGACGGGTGTTAAACCATTGATATTAACACCAGCAAATATCAAATCAACACCATGTGGTGTCATTTTTGAATTAACACCAGTACAGTGTCAAAATAACACCAGGTACAGTGTCAAATTAACACCACGAAGTGTCAGGTGAACACTTTTCAACACCATCACAGTGCATTTTTAACACCTGTGGGTGTGGTCCTTTATTGAAGTTTGATCGGTGTTAGATTTAACACCTGTGGTGTTAAATCTAACACCGATGTTTTTGCAGTGTATATAACTCTCTAAAGAGTGCCCTCACTTTATACCTGTTTATCTATCTTTCTACAAGCAACTCCTCCTCTCCTCCGAATTTTATATATTTCATTCTTCCTTGCATCTCTTTCGGATTGAACAAACAATATCGCTATATTCTAACATTCTCAGTTAGATCTGGAAACCCAAATGGAGAGAAGTGTTTCGTACAGGCAAAATATCGACACATCTTTATTTTACACAGATCAATCTTAAGCGCACACAAAAATGAAGATTACGATCATCGAGTTCATAGTTGCCTCTTTCAATCATACAGAAATGACATCTGTATTCCGAATCAACTCCAGTGGTGCTCAGACAAAAATACCCTCTCCTTCTTTAAACATCTTATTTCGAAGTTCGTGCATCCGTCTTTCAAGATTTTGCATGTTCCAGCCTGCTCGCAGTTTATATTCGATGATTTGTTTATGGCTATACGCACAGTATTAGAGGTTAAACGTTTTCTCAGGCCGTTATCGTGGTTATCAAAGTCGCATTTTTTTTTTATTTTTCTTCTTTAAATCCACTAGCAAATCGATGCACACACGATTCTTCTTTTTAGGGTCATTTCCACAGGGTCATTTCCACAGGTAACTGTTCTTTCACTGAAGCAGGTAAGGATGCACGATGTGCATTCGGGTTTTGGAAAACACCTGTACGCTTCCCTTCTTCTTCCAATGAAAAACACTAGATTTGATGTAAAATGAAATATAAGAAATGACATAAGTTGTATGGTTATTATGATAACAACAGTTTTATTCTGAAACAGTTGTACCGTTCTCGTTATAACTCTGCTATCTGACGCTGCTTTCCTTTTCACAAGACCCATCTGATGTGAAGTAGGCCTATACGGACCTAAAATTAAACAGACATCAGCGTGTATGGTTCCTTTGCAATCCTATAATATACACGCCTTTAAAAACTCCAAAGCTGAAATCGGAGATGTCTATCAACCGCTTGATGGTACGAAATTTCACAAAGGCAAGAGAATGTACGAGATTCTTCTCAGTGAGGAAAAGGCGACTTGAATACAGTGTCTCATCTTTATTCCCGTCCGCAAACAACGGGTATTCACTATTTGTTTTATTTAACACCTCGAACGTTAGAACTCGTGATAGAAGTCGGGACCAGAATATAACGGACACTACTTTTCAAGGCAACGCGAGAGCATGCAAGTTGAACATTTGGCTCCATGGTTTAAAATACAGCCCATGAGAGTTTTGTTCGTGGTTGATGGCGTCATCGTATGCTAGTCTGAAACTACTCGACGGACATTTACACTCTCGTGCAACGGTATACTCTTTGCCAAATGTCATGTGATAAGCACTCGACCAAAGGGTAGTGAGAATGTTCCTACCACTTCCTGTTCATTCACCCCGACAAGAAGGAGACACTTCACCTCCCCTCTCTCTCCTCTCAAACTCACCCTCCCTCTTCATCTGAGATCAGTTGATCTATTTAAATGAAAAACATATTTTCAATTGGAAGTGTGGGCATCAGCTCGTGTCTTCGCTCGAAAAGAGTTCCACACATTGTCATACGTATCTGCACACAAACCCCTACCAAAACCCACTGTATCATTATCATGATAATGCGAAACCCCTCCCCCAAAATAAAGATATCAGAATGAACGAATGAACAATCTAGATAAGTCAACAAATTCATGAAGCAATCGATCATTCAATTAATTAATCAGGCACACAATCAATGAAATGAAATGAATGAATAATAAATTATTGATAAATACATGAATAGATAGATTGATATAAAAATAAAAACAGGAGTGATAGTATACGCTTTCTTCCAGATTCTCGAAATGAGGTTGTCTACCTTTAACTTCCTCGGGCAGGTCAGGTTTCTCATTACTGGATGACCTTTTTCAAGATCTTAAAAGTGACGGCACGCGACTTTCACCGGTGCATGGCACTTACGTCGTCAATGAAGTGTAAAGTTCGAGGACGAAAGAGAGAGAGAAAAAAAAAAAACAAAGAACGAAACAAAGCAAGCAAGAAAGGGTACGTGGTCGAGCACGCTATAAATACATCATTGTAGGAGCGACTGGTATTCAGGAGGACAGTAGATAAGAATCACTCTTCGAATATAGAGGCCTAGCTGGAAGGAGAAAAAACGCGAATGACCTTTACCCTCTTATTTCCGCCTTGTTTTGGAGAGTAGGGAGGACGTTCCCCTGAATTGTGTGAGGTTAACGAAAGCATTAATCCGCAAAGAGCAACACTCCCTAGCTTCCCCTTTATATTCCACACCATGTTCCCATTGGTGAATTTGAACAAACAAGAGGAGGATGTGGACTGATAGTGCGACTACTGTAATGCTCTCCTTTGAAACCCAACAAACTTTACTTACCATACAGGATGTGACATTATCACTAACAGTTTTCCCAAAGGTTATGATGGTTGGTTCATAGAAAAATCTTATTAAAAAGAATCGTGATTTTGGTCGATAATGTATCAACTGTAACCTATCCCCTCCCCCTCCACCGTAAGAGACATCCTTACTTGGTCATCATAAGACTACGGTTAGACTTATCCTTATTAAATTCATGTCACAAAGGATTTCCAAAGTGAAAATTTGTGTATAGATTAATCGAACACTATATTGTAAAGTAATGACATTATAACTTCCTCCAATTTGCACATGTGGGTGTAATAGATATCAATGTTTCGTGAAAAATTTACAAGTTTCATAACTTCTTTTTTAAGATCCGGTTTGAGAAAACATTCACAGTTCTGTTCGGCTAATTTAGCACCCTATTCATTTAAACACTTAATTTGGTGAAATGCAATTGTCATATTGTATGTTTCGGCAGTAAATAAAATGAAATGAAAATGAAATAAAGTAAAATGAAATGAAAACGGTTGACACGTTGCTGTGGAATGGCCAGTGAAAGCAAAGCCTGTTTATCTGCTCCATCTCTAAGCTTATTGGAAAGTTTTTACGGGCAAAATGTTGGTAGTTAAGACTTTCATATACATATCACGAACTGCTAGCACAGTGGTAGAGTTTGCTTCGAACATTACCTCCATTTTGATCACCACGGTCGATCAACAATATTTCTTCTCATTGGTGGAACCCGAATTGTTTGATAATTTGCGATCTGAAATATTCATTCCTGTTCCAAGTTAAGGAAGATTTGAGTTTTCTAATTGTTTGTTTTTGTGTTTTTATTTGGTTTTAATTGTATAAGGTGTGAGACTATTAAACTTAAAGTGTGTATCACAAGCGCAAGAAATGAGGGTAATAAACTTACAGTGTATCATAAGCATAAGATTTAGTGTTACATCGCTAAATTAATGTCCTTTATCGAATATATCTATAATGGGGCAATTACGTATGTACAGTGTATATCTCGGTTACAGTTCGTTATTCCGAAGGTTCGTTATTCCGAAGGCTCTTCAGTCCGAAGATTCGTTATTCCGAAGGTTCGTTTTTCCGAATTTCATTTTCGGATTAACAAATCTTCGGAATAAAGAACCTCTAGGTATAGGGAATTTGTGTGTTTCGGATTAACGAACCTTGAGAATAACGAGCCTTCGGAATATCGAACCTTCGGAATAACGAACAGCACCCGTCTGCCCGTATATCTCATATCTAATGATGACGTAAAAACACTACTGCATAAGACATGATCGACCCAGATATAAAGTTTTCTTTTCTCGTGGACCTTTAAGTAACGAACTTATAAGTGGTGCTAAAATCATGAATATGCCCCCATAGGACAATATTCAAACCACACAAACAGTCCACCAGAACTGTGTGTGAAAGACAGAACCAAATCGACACTACGCCTTTAGAGTTGTTTCAGTCAAAACTGACGATACTTAAGAGAATTGTATTTGTTTCCTATAAAGGAGCAGCATTCCACGCGTATCCCAATTTGCCCAAACATTTGACATGACTTGACACTCACAGAATAACTGATAATCAATGCCAAAGTACGAAAATACCCAAGATAAAGACAACAGCAATAGTGTTAATAGTGATCATTATTACCATCCTTATCATCATCATAATGAAAGCAAAAAGCATAACACCAAAATGTGAGGACTTGCCTGGTTGATACCACCCGAATTTCGAAGTTGGAAAGAGAGAGATCCATTGATTGATGATCCCCCCCCCCCTACATTAATTTGATAGCCTGAATTGTATCAAGCGACTTGACAAGCTTTTCTGTCGACAGTCTTTCGGAGAGAGCACGGCACGTTTGTCCCGTGCATAATGGACACAAAACAATCAGGTGATCAATCTTCCCCAGAGTGAATTCTTGATTATTTGTTTTCATCCACTCTCCTTCCCTGCTGGGAGTTTTGTCAGCCTCAAAGAGGTATAGGTGTAGAAAACAGTGTGGAAGAGGGGAGTATATTTGGTAGAAGACTGATCGTGATGTCAGAGAAGAATCCGTCTGTCGTTACTGAGGAGGAAGAGCTTCGTTACGTGAATTCACAAAGGGTTGTCGCAATAAGGTGAACGTGTCGACGGACACCCCATCGAAGGCATCGCCCTGGGCCAAGCAGCGTCTTCTCGGCTCAGCGTTTAAAGGTGCGTAGCCGTCTTTAAAGGAAAAGAAGATAAAGAAGAGTCCAAGTTCCTGACCGATTCAACTTCACTTGGGTCATTGGCTTGGATGCAGTTCTACACTATAATGTTCAAATTGGCTTTGATAAACAGAATGTAAGAAACAGACGTAGAGCTCGCTAGAGGTTTCCATCAATCTATAGTGTTGCAGTTCGTTATTCGTAGGGCTCGTTAATCCGATAATGTAAAAAGGTTTGCTATTTCGAATCGTCATTAATCCGAAAACGAAATAGGGTTCCTAAATTCGAAGGTTCGTTAGTACACACCTTCTTTCATTTTCGGAATTCCCAAACTTTATTTCACTTCCGGTATAACGAACCTCGAAATAATGCCATGTGATGTTCGGATTGACGAACCCTATTTCATTTTCGGATTAACGAACAACTAGCTGTATGGAATTTGTATGTTTCGGACTAACGAACCTTCGGAATAACGAACATTATCCTAAGTTTAGTACATCCCTGATCAAACAAAACTCAAGAAGAAGAGCTTGGTGGAGGTTTCCATCAAATGCAACCACATTCCTAAAAGGATTAGGTAATGGTGTCATCATCTCACACGCCTCCCATCGACCTGAAATGTACACAGATCTTCACTATTATATTAAACTTCGTTTTTTATAACTTAAAGTCAATAAAAATAAGTTGGGTCTTCAGGATAAAATTATCATAATCTTGTAATAACTTCGTAATGAAAAGGGGGAAAGGTACGCGTGATTTAATCGATTAATCATTGACCAAAACATGAGTCTTTATTATTTGTAACAGTGTCTTTGAGTGGGAAATTTTTAATTAAGAATTCAAATTTTTTCAATATCATAAAGAGACATTACCATGTACAACCAAGAGTTATTACCCAATGCACATAATTTGGGAATCTAAGCGTTGATACTACATGATTACTCCGCTTACTGCGTTATAGCTGCTATTATGTATACTTGCAAAGTGTATAAATGATTATAATATATATATATATATATATATATATATATATATATAAATATATTTATTTATTTATTTATTTATTTATTTATATATTATGTGTGTATGCGTGTGCGTGTGTGTGAGGTGCCTAAAATGCTAAAGTTCATAGAAATATTCATGTAATATTCAGTTCAGATTTTTTTCAATGATTTTATGTGTACACATGTATCGATCATTACACTCTTCTTCTTCGCCGACGTCATCATCCTCGTCATCATCACCATCATCATCATCGTCAAGGATACCATAATACACAATAAGGGTTCTCACAAGTACACTCACAGCGGAAAAAATCAGACAGCAAAAACATGTGTGTTTGTTGATTACTTTTCTTATTCTTTACACGTGTTTTTTTTTTTCCTTTCGTCATGAAATATATAGGAATGTACGTACATGGAATATAATACTCTCTGTCGCTTTCTCACGTCATCTACAAAAAGAGAGCAATGAAAACTTCTTTGCTTACTGAATCAGTCAATCAATTCATCCATTGCATTGCAAATACAAGTAATGCAGACGACATCTTGTATTATGTTGGCTCTCACGTTACTAAAAAACCGTGAGAGCAAAGTCTAAATAGAATATAAACGTGCAAAAATATCTCTACTTTACACAACTTCGCAGGCATAAAAGCAGGAATGTACAATATATAAACATTATCAAAAACATTCAGGAATGACCTGTTCTCCATATTTTGCTTCTGTCTTGTTCTCGTGCAACGGAAGACTTCAGTTGAAAAGGAAGTGCATGTACAAAAAAAAAAATCATCGACATAGATCTTTAAAAGAAATACACTTTCTTTTATAATTCAGCGGGACCAGCCGCAACTAAAACAACAAGAAAAAAAAAATCAATTTGGAATATACAAAGCAAATATACAAACATAAAAGAATATGTGGTATCACATTCCAACAAAAATATAAGCAACAATGGAATATAATTAGAATGTTCTTAAAATCAAAAGGTTCGGGGGATTTATAACAGGTTGCCCAAGACAGAAACAACCCAACTTAACAGAACCCCATCATTGTTTGCGATGAGTAAGAAAATGTATCTCTATCCTTACATCTGTCGGAATGTTTCATAGATTCTCGTCTCGGGGAGTAACAAAGGACTTCAAAACCTTCCAAAAAAACAACAACAACACAAACTTGCATTTGAATATAGCTTAGGGTCGTCTCCTCTAATACAAGGCGGCAATAATTCCATGGAAACAAAATTAGAGTCGTCTTTTTGTGTGTGTAAAGAGAAGCGACTCGTTTTCCCCACAATGTCACGCCTTACACTGTTACAAAAATAAATCATTAAGATTGATAAGTAAATTAAGTTTTTATGTACCTTGTGAAAATGTGCAATAAGCTTGAACTAGAAATGGTTTGTTTTAAATTCAAACTTGAGTTTGGGATGCCCATTTGTTCTATCTATTTACCTGTGTGAAGAGACACCAGATTTTTAACAAGCAAACAAACAAACACACACACACAATTAAAAAAAAAAAAAAAAAAACGGGACTGGTCAGTCTTAAGTGGCGCGATTGACCCCATAACCCCCTGAAACAGCAAAAAAGCGCGCGTTCGGGGTTATCTCGTCTGTTCGCCCACCAAAACATATTTCCGGGTTTGGAAAACGAGGTATAATCTCTCGCAACATGGACAACATATTTTTTTTTTTTAAACTTTACCAACGTTTTCTAGGACCTGATGTCATTGGCACAAATACTAAGAATCACTAGTCTTTCATGTCTATCCAAATTGGAGACAAACAAATGAATATTGCTCGTGCCATTTCTGCGACAAAAAGACAGAAACCAAGTCTGTTACCCGCCTTGTGTGTGCAATAACGCAATGCCCACAAATGATTTTGTCCATATTGTTTGTAGGAATGTAATACAGTAGAGGTGATTTTTTTTTCTCTTACCTCATAATTCATGATAGAGTAGCAAGACCTTGCATGGTCATTGCTTTATGGAATGATGATAATGTAAATAGAGCAGCTCTATCTATTAAAAAAGGAATGGTCTGTCAGTTATTCAAAATTAAAAGAGACAAACGGTAATGTATTTGAAGCTCGGAATGATATATGAATTTATCGATAAAAACCGTTCGATGATCACTTTTTCTCAACAAATTCTTTTTCCTCTTCACCACCTTCTTCTTTTGCATTCAACTTTGTGAGAAAAGTCCGATCCTAGCAGGTATGTGTGTTACAAACAGATGAGTTTATGGGGAAAAAAAATGTTTGTGAGACACATTTTTCCTCTCTTGAAAAGGATCAAATATGTTCACGACGCACGTCAGAGATCTTTCATGTAATCACCAAATATTCGAAAGGTCAAGACATTACTTAACGCAATGTTCAATCATGAATTAGAAATTAATTCATTATGTTTATGTCTAAGTTGATGGCAAAGGCAAAGTACAAGTTACTGTAAGATTTCATTACAAATTTTTTGGAAGTATGATAAACAATAGACATGAAAAGGAAAACAGACTGACTAACCTGTCGGTCTAACTAAAAATGCATCGAACGCCCCTGGCCTAATGGAAACTCGTGGAGGGAGGCAAAATTGTTATGTTATATCACGAGAGAAATCAGTGGTAACTTTTGGAATTGATGAAAGATAGACAACAACAACAACAAAACGATGATGATAACACACGGAAGCGTGAAAAAAGATGAAGTATGATCCAGTTCAAGAAAAAAAAAAAACAACATAAAATCTTCACTGTTTAAAATGCCCAAGCTTATACTGTACTCGTCGTAAAGCTGTTTTAATTAATTTTCGTTACTTAATTTTATAACCGGGTTGAAATAATTCAAAACATTATTACACTGGAAGACCTCTGCCAAGCAGCTAATAGAGATGTACGCTATCCGGAAAATAACTGGAAACCACACTTCTTTTGTAATTTTCTACATCTCTCTTCCTTGTACAATCAGTTTGCCCTGGTATACAGTAATTGTGACTTGTGAACCGCATACAAGTATACATCAATATTGTAAAATACACATTCACTTCTTGTATGCGCCAGCCAATGGCTGAGAATAAACTTGAGGGGGCAAAACGGAAGTTATTATACAGCTGTTCTTCTCTTTAATGCCTCGAAAATAAAAACATAATTTACAAAATACATGAAGCCGCAACGACTGAGAAATCATGATAATTTACTAAGTCGTTCTCATCTCATCGGAATGTGATCATTGAAATATGGTGGAATATCTGGAATATTTTAATTGCAAGAATGCCTAGACGTGATTATACTTTGTGCACGGGTCAACCCATGACCCTATAGTGTACATTCATTAGTTATATATCATACCTGTTTCGTGTCATACTCAGATTTTCAGGAAAAAAAAAATCCAAATTCGCCTATAAGTGCAGCAAATTTTGATAGAAGTAAATTGCCACGAATCAAAGAAAGAAGAAGAACAAGAATTTTAACTGCAGAGAAAAAACAGCGCGTTTACAGATGTACCTTTTTGAGAAGAGTCAGCAGTGATCTCGGTATTTCCAAACAGGTACATTCGTTACCGTAAAAATAGAAGTCGATAACAGGCCATTATATCGAGACAGCAGCATGTGCTTTTTCTACATCCCGTTTGCTTTAAGATTTTAGAGAACTACGTCTTCATAAAGCATTGAAACAAGCTGGGCCAACAATTCAATTAATATCCAGTTTACACCATTTTTTTCATAATTATGATATACTGTGTAGGCAGCATAAACAGCACTTTAGGAATGCACACTTCGTTCAAATAGCAACTACTTGTGTCAAACACACCGAAAAAAAAAAAGGTTATCCACTAATTCTCAGTCATCACCTCTCCATCTTAAATGTAACGCTGACTCATCCATGAATAAAAAGAATGATATCAGAAAGTTTTGAATAGAATGAATACACAATATATTTGATAGCTCTTACTCTCTTTCTGTTCCTATTCACACTCTGACTGGCCTTTAATTGCCACATATTGGGCAAGAAATGGTTGGGGAGGAAAACCCCACATTTTCAGAAGTTTCCGTCATTCTAACCATTAAATATTCTTTCATGTTCTCCCGATATGGGCAAACATGACTGTTGAATGAGAGTGTCATCCTCTTTCAAAGCGTGAATATGTCCCACCTACTACGCAAAAATTAAATCATCTTAAACAATCAAAATGTTTCGATATTCAGTAACAATGTATCTCACTGAGCAGAGATAATGTATAAAAAAATAGAGAAATAATAAATTCAATTAATTGAATAATTCTCTTACGAAGCAAAACCCCCAATATGACTCTTGAAGAATCATGGTATCAATAGCGCCAAAGCTTTCGCGACTGTTTATTTTCTTAATCACTTCCTAGCCGTAAATCGGCAGCACTCATTTGGAATGTAGCCCTCTAGTTTATCACTACGCATGCGCGTTGGAATGAAACCTCCCACATGGCATCCGTTCCACGTCACATCGAATGGAATGAGAGAAGTGTTCAGGAATGAAGATTGGAATGATCTTCAGTGAAGGAGAAATATGATTTCTTACAAGATAAAAGAAAAAAGGTAGCACGAATAAAGTGAATAATACGCCTTCGCTCTCTTAACTTCGGCAAACAGGCGGTGTTGCGCGTCAACTACCCCTGAAAGTCTAAATTTTTGAAGAGGAAACGCTTGCCTCGCTCACTCCTACTGCAGGCTGATGTAGCGAAAACCTATTATAAAACTTGCAAAGCCAAAGGGGAAAAAATCGTCTCGTCGAAAGGATGAATGGCAGCGTACCATGTGACTGCACAGCAGGAGTCACGTGGAGCATACTCGGTGTCCCGTCTCTCCAAACTTTATCTGCAAAGCGCATCTCCCATTTTCGATTGTCTCATGGAATAATATCAATACAATATGGAATGAAGAATAGGAATGTCTGAATCAACATGCATACAAAAGATAGGCTATCATCGTTCTGCAGAAATTTACAAGTCCAGGGGAGGCAGAAAATGCAAATAGCTAAGGCTTGAATCGCGTAATCGAGAAGATTCTAGAAACTATGCAGGCGCGCGTGACAGTCGCTGCGACCTCAGACACTCTCGTTGCTGGCAGGTGGGGAGTACCACGGGCTGGTGTCACCGTGGCACACGCTGTCGTCGCTGAAGTAGACGCTGTTGGCGCTTCCACACACGCTGCTCGTACTCCCACAAATGCTCTCCGAGTCGCCGATCCCACTTTCGGAAGAACTTCGGCTACTCCGCGCACGTCGCATCGACGTGCACGTTATCGCCGTGAACTCGGGCTCGGGCTCGGTCTTGACCACGGTGGCAATTGGCGAAGGCACCTCGGGCTCGATGTTCTCAAAGGCATCCATGGCGATCGCCTCCCCCTGCTCGCTCTCGCCGTCGATCTGGTCGTCGCGGAGTTCCATCAGGAAGTTGATGTAGCGAATCGTAAGACGGAGGATCTCGTTTTTGCTCAGCTTTTTGTCGACGGGATGCGTCGGCAAAAGTCGTCTCAGTTCGGCAAAGGCCGAGTTGACGTTTTGTTGGCGCCACCTCTCTCGGCTGTTTGTGAACATGCGTCGGCCAACCTTGCCCGTGCCGGGTCGATCCATGATTGGCGCATGCATAGCCTGACGGGGCAGGTGGTAGACCTTTTGGCTGCGTGGATGGACGGTAAATGTCTGGTGATGCGGGTTCTGCTGTGTCTGGTGCTGAGGTTGCTGATGCAATTCGGAAAGTCCCTGGCTAGACAGCGAGGAGTTGACCACGGTGGGAAAGGTCCAGGTGACCTGAGGGGAGAAATGCATTCGCTTTGCGTTCTTGTTCTGCATGCTGTCGACATTGGCGGTGATGTCTGGTTTGTCATCGGGCTTCAATCCTGCCAGCATCAACTGAGGAGTCCCCGGCATGGTCGGGGACAAGGTTTCGTCAAACTCCGACGTGTCGACTTTAATCTGGACACGATCTGTAGGGAGGGTTGGGCTTTGCACCTGTGGAAGAGCCAGGCTGCCGCACCGAGGCGTGGGCGCGACCGTCGAGTCGATATTTGCGAGTTTCTCGGGGAGGGTGAGCGTGATCTGCGGCGGGCGACTTTTGACGGGTTGCTGCAAATTAATCGGGCTCACTTTTGCGGGCTCGACGTCCAGCGGCGAGGTTGCGGACAGGTTGAAGCTGCCGCGCCCCAGTTTTAGGGTCAGCGAAGGACCCATGGAGGAGAGATTGGTTTGGAATGTGGGCGGAGCTGCCATGTCAATCATTGTGATGACGGCGTTTTATAATTCACGGGTCAGTTCGAGATGGATGAGTCAAATTGTTTCGGTGATGAAGACGATGATAGCCGAGGTTGGGTGGATGCTATGAGAACACCTGTATAAGGACGATAAGGTAAAAATTAAAAGAATATGTTAAAGACATGTTGATGATGACAATGAATATTACAGATTTTACGTGGAACAGATAGAAAAAAATCAACAAAACAATGACAAAAAACCCCGGAAATAATGAATCAGACGCTACATCGGGACTTATGATCATGATCATGATTTGATACTTGCTTTGAGCTCTCCAAGTGCCAATTTAAGACAAAGAGAGGACAGGGAAAGAGCAAAGCACTGACCCCAATACCTTCCGGGCTTTGGAAACCTCGGAATCTCAGGAACAACTGAAGACATGCATAGGAATCACTTTGTTTTTTATTCGAACATGGCTAATGTTGAAACGTTTACACTAGGGAAGGAAATGGTAAAGGCACCTAAAAATAGCTGAATATATCACAATATTACAAAGATGCCGTTTGTGAGGTGCTCCAGAATCGTATTGTTTTTTTTTCACTAATAAAAAAAAAGCAATCTCATAACTTGTAGTTTTAAAATGTTGCAAAGAAATTAATGTTATTTGTCACAGAAAACATTATCAACTTCACGTTTGTCAGTAAAAGAACAATAAAAAAGAAGTAAAGTTCATGCATCAACTGCATCAACGAATAGAAGATCCATCAAGTGACGTTAAAAGCAAGATATAGCTCTTTAGGTATTGGAGAACACATCGTTATGGTTTTCAACTGTCTCCTATTCAGGCATGAAAATAGTAAAGATCTATCTTTTTTAATTGTGCCCGCTGCACATCCCTCTATCACTTGGCACGTACGCCAGTGTCGTCGGCAAACCTGCTAACACGCCCCGTTTTCCTGTAACTCTTTAAAAAAGTAATATATGCACCTCAAAAGTATATCAAGTGTGTGGGGAATTTCCATATATCGTTTTGAGAGAAGCTTTGGTGTCAAATAGCACACGGTTTTTCGTCGTGAACCCGACACGATCTGGTTAGAAATCTATACACAAACACTCATTTCCTATTAGAAACGATTATGACATATTGATTTACGATCCTTACGCTCCATTGTTCTATTCATGAACGCATGTTCCATCTCCCCCCCCCCCCACACACACACCTTCTCTTTATACCTCTCGTTCTAATTCTTTTCCTCCTCTTTTTATCTCATACGTATCATAAGTAATATGATATGAGATTCGCTGTGAAGAATATTACAACACATGGTTAATGATTTAGTTTCATTTTCATTTCCTTTCATTCCTTTGCATTTCCATCCACCAAACAATTTCCCATAATCATTAACACAACGCAACTGTATAAACACAAAGGCCCGAATTCACGAAGATGGTACAAATGAAACCATGCTTTAAACCACATGGACAAAAACCATGGAGCGCCAAGTGTCGCACGGAATATTTCGTTACGAAATTGGTCATTTCGTCGACAAAACGACCGTTTCGTTAACGAAATGATCATTTCGTGGAGAAAATGTTCATCTAGTTTCAAAATGTTGTCATTTCGTTACAAAATAATCATTTCATCGACAAAATGACTGATTTCGGGACGAAATATTCCATGCGACACTTGGCGCTCCATTGTTTTTGTCCATGGTTTAAACCATGGTTTCATTTGTACCACCTTCGTGAATTCGGGCCGAAGTATTTCCGATATCTAGATCAGCTCGTGGATTGTTATGTAATAAGGTAACAAAAACTTTGGACAAAGTCATTAAGAATTAGTTAAAGCTGTAATAGATATTGGGTGATTTATTAGGCAGTTTAGAATGGATAATAACAAAATGAGAGCGACAGAACGACCGAGATTCCTCATTCAGACTATGCGCAATCGGACATTCAAAGAGAAAGTATACGCAGAAGGGGGCTTACATGTATGTTTAAATAAATAGAAGTGAAAGCAACACAATCATTCAGGGATATCTTTTTAATTTCTAATATCGAACAGAAAAATGTCGTGACCTTTTTTGAGTGGCGCGATTCCGACACGACCAAAACTCTGAACGAACTTCACACTCAGTCTAACGACTATACAGTATATCCGGTGGTATGTACTTGATCATTCTTCCTCCGGAATTGAAAGCGTGTTTACATCGCGGCTGCCTGAGAGAGAAAAAATAGGTTGTGAACGCACATGCACTTCTCTTTCAGAAAACAAAACAAAACGCACACCACGCATGCCAAAACTACGAATGATGCCTGTTAAATATAATTATTTAGCCCATTACTCCGTCGTGAAATTGCGAACACGAAAATACTATTGCGTGCCTTCGAAGCCCGCGGATTGACCGACTATTTCCCTTTCTAGAACACGAGTATTGATAGTGAAAATAAAGCCCAGTTTATACAGACTGTTTTATCAACAGTACGCCAACAGAAATCTAGCACGGAATCACTTTAAACAGCTGCGTAATAGAGTATTGAATGCTCGCTGATAATTAATCAGCGGTTGTCAACACAAAAGGCGTCTCTTTATCCTCTTGTTGACTCTCCAAAAAAAAAGTGAAATTCAAGCAGGAGACAGGCCTTGTCGTGTGACTTTATCAAGAATTATGCCAGCCTCCCAGCGTCATTGTATTTTATGTAGATTTCAGAGATTTCTGTTTTTTAATTAGCCTTCCAATAGCAATGTAACAATGAATGTGATCAAGCTTCTTACAAACAGTTGCAATACTTCAACTGGAAGAATGTAAATTTCATCAGTAGCTGCTACGTCGGGCAAGACATATTGGACAGGAAATACCTTCGGACAAGATTTTGGGTTATCGTGAGAATCCCGCAATATAGAAATGAGAGTGAGAAAGGAAACCATAACGAAAAAGGGACGTTAAAATGTCTGCTGTACAGCAGGTCTGTAATGCGAAGATGTAGTTTTATATAATGTACCAAGGAGATAACGGCGAGCTAGTATGCCTCCTTGGTTGTACTGCAGTACATGGCAGTGGTCTATTGATTCGTTTAATGCTGGTCTTGAGAGAGTTACAGGCGACAAACAGTTGGGGGCGCTGTGCATAGGAAGACGGTTGAGGGTAGTGTGGGATACTGGCGATATACTCTTGGGAGAAAATGCATGGCGTTTGTTCCTCTCCAAAATACGCAATACATAGCGAAGGATTTCCATGACGCCTCGACCTATCATCAAAGAAAACACCAACCAACGATAGTTCGGCAGACCTGTCAGAAGATTCCCTGTAATCCCAATGGTCCGTGTCATGTTTCTCCCCAGGCTGTACCCGACAAGCACTTGGCGACTTTTACCTAATTACGTGGTCTCCAGCAACTATAGACGGAACAAACAAGTTGAAATCAAATCCGATTTCCTCATTACTTCCTACCACTTCGACAGACACAAGTATAGAGACCTTAACGTAACGGTGAAATCATAAACCACGTTGAGATTTACTAATAATCATAACGTTGGACAATACAGTAGACTCTAAAGCAGCCATGAGAAACAATGCTAAAACCATGCAAAGATGGGCGATAGCACAGAGGAGGTATAGTCTCTCCTGTACCTCCTTGGTTGCATTGTGATTATGTCGATGTGACACCTTGTATATTCACAAAGATTTCAATAAAGAGAGTGACACTACAAGGACAGGCCCGAGATGAACGGAATATCTATTTGATGTGACAAGTGAGCTTGAAGAAAAGAGGAAAGGATAAAAGAAATGAAGAAAAGAAAAGGAAGTAAATGGAATTCAGACAAAGGAAAAGAAAAGAATTGAGAAGTACCGAGAAAAGAAAAGAATAGAAAGAAATTAAATATAGGGTTAAAGTGGAGAAAACAAGAGACAGGTACACAAACTACAAAATGAGAAATAAGAAAAGTATAGGGATAAGACGTGAAGGAATAGAACTGGAGTCCCCGTCAGCGGGAGAGCCGATAGTGACCCGGAAAGAGGATACGTACCCTTTCCGGGGTACAATGTCCACTTCCTGCCAAGTTGTCTTGCCTGAGTCTACTACTTTCTAGGCATAAACCTTTCGTTCTTACTACATGCTGGATCACACGCTGCTTCAACAAAATAAGTGGCAAAGTACTCACAAAATCATATACGACAATAAGCAAATACAAAAACAAGACAAAGTATCAGTTATTATTATTATCAAAGCAATCATGTGCGGCACAGAACTGAGCAGTAAACCTCTTGCAAATGTTCATTGATTTTGCTTGACATGTTTGAGGATGAAAGGAAAAAAAACTACCGTAGGGAGTAGTTTTCGTGCTCCCTCAATATGTAAACGGGTCATGACCAACTAACCTAAAAGCAACAGCCAAACACGACCAAGGGAAAATATACGCACTGAACTCCTTGCAAATCAGTACCCAGTAGCTGCCATAAAAAGAAAATGCACTTGGCAAATTTGACACTTGGGGTTACCTCCGAGTCTCGACCAATAAAAATTAATACTCTCATTTTAAAAATCAATGAGCATTTGTTTCCTGTTAGGCACTCATTCGCCAGAAGGCCCTGAGTGTTCTCTTTGTGACAGATATCACTTATGTCATTCTGCGTCGAGAAGGCAATCGATATCAGTCAAAATGACAGTATATTTTGAACGCCAGCCGACACTTGGACGCCAGACTTTTCGGACCAATAATGTCATATTCATACTTAAAGGGTGTGTACAGTTCTGGTCGAGGTGAAGATTTAGCTTTTAATGTTTCGTGAGATATTCAGAAACCACTCTATGAGATGTCAAAGAGCATGCGGTTCTAAAGGGGTATCAAAAGTTTATTCGATGAAAATCCGTTTTGAAATGGCTGAGATATCCAAAAAACAAGGTGAAACAAAGAGATAATAAAGTTGGGGCATGTCGCCTTTTATTATTAGCACTTTTTTGGATATCTCAGCCATTTGAAAACTAATTTTCGTCAAATAAACGTTGAATCCTTCTTAAAATTACATGCTCTTTCATATTTCATAAGAGGCTTTTCATTATCTCACTTGGAATGTTCAAAACATGAATCCTTACCTCAACCAGTACTGTACAGTCCCTTTTTAACCTATATACTCGTATCGAATAACAGCTTCTGCACGCTTTCTGAATGAAAATGAAGCATAGAGCAAAAATTGTGAAAATTCAAACAACATAAACAAAGTCCAAATGAGATATGAAAGAAATGCATACTAGAAACTGCAATATTATGGAAATTGACTACATAACCGAACTCTATAATAATGTTCGAGTACAAAGGCTTTTAGGATATGATGTACAGTTGTAAGTTTTCCCCGCATCTTTCACAGGTTCTATAGAAGGATATAACCAGAGAAGTGGGATTGTCCCACATCCTTGATGTAATAGGCCTATACGCAGTGGAGAAGTTTTCAATGAAATTTGACACATGGTTCGCCATGGTTCCGTGAGCATGCCTCACACGTGTACTACTGAAGGAGCGTTATTCATTCCTTCTTAGGGATGACTATTTTAAGAATTTTATAGGTGATTTTAGGACATAACTTGGGAAGCAAGAACTGCGTTGTTACATGTTCTGTCTCCATAGCGATAGACGGTACATGTATCGTATGTCGAGTTGAGTTGAGACGTTTGATTATGCCCGTGCCAATAAACGTTGGTGGGAACTCCCGGTGTGGACTTCCAACGCGCCATACACTAGCCCACGGTCCCTAATTATCACCAATTAACCCCGACTGCTCATCTTAAAACGATTACAGAATTAACCGCTATAGCCCTCTCCCGGCACTCCAATATTAGTAAATCGTCTACTCCATGGTATGGCAAAAATGATGGCTCTAATTTACAGTATATACAAAAGCGATGAATGGGTGCCCTTGAAGGCAACCAAATACACTACGAAGAGCTCTGTCTATAAAGGTCATGCAAATTCATTTTAGATTTGATAACTCATAAAATTGTTTATGTATAGAATTATTATTACTACAACACAAATACGATGGAGTCAGTGTGCAATAGCGTTAGTTGTAGACTATTATACCGAGACTTAAGCCTACTTCTCTTTTTTTTTTTAATGTAGCCCAATGTGTGTTTCAAGTCAGTGCTCTCTTAATAGGCGCTCGCAAATGACCCTAACAGACGTCAGCCGATGCCTTAAAGAGTCTATCATGAAGGATGATAAATAAAATGTGCAAACTACTGCCGCTGTTGCCATTCGTAAAAAACCCGAGTCGTTTTTTAAGCGCAACGTCAATTATGCGATTACCACTGTCCCCATTCGTGGTCGTACAAAACGCGACTGCCATTAGGAGCTACAGGTGCAGGGGGACGCGTGGCGGGGCAGACGGGGTATAACATTCCTCATCAGCTACTTGATTTACGGCGCCCGAAATCATGCGAGACTAATAATAATCGAATTGTTTCGGCACGAGCCGAAATAGTGCCAACTTGAAACATTCCTCTTAACTCGATTTCAGGAGGCCAAATTCCGAAATGTCGCAGACGATAACACTTTGAACAACATCAACAGCTCCCGCATCTGGGCATGATGGTGTTCGGAGGTTTTAGTTTTCTTATTTCCTTCTGCTTTGCTTGTTCCTATTCAATTCAAATGACGACAAATCCTGGAATGATTACGTAACACTATACGCAGAAATACAGCCAGTTTGAAGAAGGGGGGGGGGAACCAAGGGGAAACCAGTGCGAAGGGAGGAGTCAAATGAATAGGGTTTGTTTCTGCGACGAACGAACTGACGGTACCGCTGGATGAAGAGTAAAAGGAAAGTAGAGGGACTGGAAGCAGTGATTTTAAAAAAAAAAAATGTTCGAGATGTCACATTTTGATGCATATGTGTAGGTCAGTTGTATCGCAAAAGAAACCATCTAAAAAATCCTTTCGCAATGAAGACTAAAATATAAGGAGATATAACTATTTTTTCATAATAAACTATAACTGTAGACGGCTTAGTCTAATCTTACAAATATTTTTATTATAACTATTGTTCACATTTTGTGTCTTGAACAATACTTAACATTGATTATACTACTTCAAATTTATACATTGGTTGTTTCTGTCACTAACTCACATATCTGAACTATTTCGAAGCACTAAAGCTAAGTTTTTGTTTCATCTGCGAATGGTAAATAATGCCTTTAAAAGGGAAGTTTTCAAGATATCTTCAATAAACTTCTAGACAAGAATAATGATTCGTATGGGCAGTAGACTAGACTAATGGTCTAATGACGAAATGGGAAGAAAAGTGATCGATGGAAATTGAATGGATTGAAAATCACCACAAAGTGAATACATTTAAGTTACTGGGAGGTCTAAGTCACAGCGATAATGAGCCACACACGGTCAAGAAAAAGGATATGACCCGTCTACTTACAGGTATTGTGACGTCACGGTTTTTATGCTATTCTAAGTACATTTGATTGCTGGTGAAAGGTTCAGTGTTTGTTATTGCTATGAGACAACAGTTTCATTTGGAGGTCTGCTGGTGTCTAGCTACGTGAACGTCAGCTATATCTGCATAGGAATTAGCAGGAAAATCTTGGGTAAACAAGCAACAATCTTAGGAAAAAGTATATCGTCTCCAAGAGGATGAATCAACTCTTCGATAGCCGGGAAAGCGCGTGTTTGGTCGGGATCAGCCCGTCCCACGGGATACTACCAGCCCAGCGGTGACGGTCTGTCTGTACCGCTTGCCCCCCGTAAACGGGCACCACTTATACATGATCAAGAAAACAAGTTGAACAAATCCATCGCAGCGCAACCAAACAAAAATCATGTCCCGTAAAAATAATAAATCACTTGCTTAACAGGCTACACAAACTGTTGCTGTAAATTCTATCCTCAACAGGTCTTGTGAGATTTCTCCTGCTAATCCCATGTTCAACAATGGGCCTGAGCAAGACGCCCCGAAAGTGGGTCTGTCTACAATAAGTTGATAACGACTCGGTCTTGGAGCGCAGCACCCAATAAGAGGTACGTATTTGTTGTTTCAGTTTTGTGGTACTTACAGCAGACAGCATCTAGACTGGGTCTCTTTACACTTCCCCCAACCCCTTGCCCACCTCACCCCCTTCCCGACGATGGTTGAAGATGCAATTTGCTACCATTTAAAGGGTGTAAATAAAATATGAAAAGAAAATTGCTGCGATTTCTTTACTGGTGGCAAATTAATCGGACGGTAGTGGTCTGTTTGTATTTTATAGTTATTTGGGAATAACAAAAAAATCAACGCCATGTTTTAGTAGAGTCCGTTTAGGTGGACAACAGAAAATCAATGCATTCCTCGAACAGATCTCTGAATCGAACGGTAGAGTGGTCTTTTTGTAGTTTGTCACTATCAGGGAATAACAGAAAAATCAACGCCATGTTCTAGTAGAGCCCGTTACTGTTAGGTAGACAAAAGATAATCAGTGATTTGTTTGAACAGAGTTCTTAGATGACATGGCCTTGGGAATGAATAAGAATAATGTCTTCGTCGTTTTGCTGTTGCTGTTGCTGTTTTTTTTTTTTTTTTTTTTTCCTCCGGGGAGAATGACGGACCAGGATTTTTCATGATTTAATACGCACCCTGATATTGAATTGCCCCTTTAACGAACACAAACTGTTGAGGGCGCCGCACCGACTTCCCGTGGAGCCAGGAGGACGAGCTTCACGGTTCGCCACACTTTGCTCTTTAAAGTGACATTTCTTACCATACTCACTTTGATTTTCAACGATGAGTATAACATCATGCATAGAGAGCAGTGAAAGTTACACCATGGAGGTTCTTTGTACCTCCATCATGGTTACACTTAAATCGGACAAAAGAAAACGTGTATAATCACACTGATATCAGTCGCAGCCATGTATATCAGATGAGACGGTGATGATGTCACCATCCAAACTTCGTTTCGTTTGTACAAAAATCTTCACCAGAATTCCTTTATGAAATGGAATAATGAATTAGAAATTGTCTTATTGACATATTTATTAATGTTCTTGTTCTTTCAGTTGTAACGACTTTGCAATGATGACGCTCTGTAAAGGGAAAATGCGGATGATTTTTTTGGTATTTCAATGTGCATACCAATTCATGCTCGTTTTTTTGTGTGTATGTATCCTTACTGTTCGTATCAATGCAGTCAATTACTTGATGAATTGAGTGGATTTTCGCTTTAACCATTCCCAAGACAATGGTTCTTCACTCACGGGCAAAGCGAACAAGGCGACGCTCAAGGCATGAGGGTGAGCCAGCCATCGCAGAATACCCGTCCTTTTTCCTGAGCTCAAAGAACCTAAATATACGATTTTTCAAACCTACAGAAAGGCAACTATAATCTATAACCAAGTCCTTTTTTTTTTCTTTAACCTCATAACCATCATATCGCTTGTTAAGTACATAACAAAATAGTACAGAGTGCGTGCTTATGAAACAAGGAATGTTAAGAATACGTCGATGGCATGATTCCTAGATACATTGCAAAATTCGGTGACTCTCTTTTTTTAATCAAGATTGATAAGTGAAATGACGCTTGGTATTTATCTGCTTGTTATCAGTTAAAATGTTATCACAACAATCACGTAGCTGCATGGCCGATTATTGGCCATTCTCACAGCTAAGACAATATACAGACAAAATATCATTTATATACATCAAAAACAAAATTTCCACTGGAGTTAGCATTTTTGAAGTCAGAGATAACGTCCAAGGCACTGTCCCATAAAAGTTTTGTTAAGATTTCCCTCTGTATGACGACAGTCTCTGTGAAAAAACAAGAAGAATGTTAAGATTGGACAAAAGTCTTAACCAGTGAGTTTCTGGTACAATTTCCTTGTTTACATGAAGATCTTTATTAGAAAATCAGCAAGCAATCCAGCTCTTTCCTATTTCATAGTTTTGTAAAGGGTGTTTCTTTAAGGATATATTACTGGTTTGAAGTATAAATTGGCGAATCATAATATTTTCTCTATGGTAATGAAACAGTGCTAAATTTAGAACATGAGCGATTCTCGACAGACAAATGTGTGATTCCATGCGCATCGAGAAAAAAAAATCGCACACACACACACACACGACTTTCAGAGTTGTTTGTTTTAACACCCCCCCCCCCCCCTATGTTGCCAAAATCATGACAGAGGCAGATACACCTGACCAAGATATACTACAATCGACATGCGACATTCTAATGTCAGCGACAACCCAATGCTGAAGTTTAATGGAGAAAAATCAGACAGAACTTTGAGTATAAACCTACCGCCTTACGATGACACAGACTTTTCACGATACCAAAGTCAAAGACGCTCAATGCTAAGACATTCGCCAGATGTGTGGAGCATCCAGAGGTGGTATCGGGGTTTTTGAACTACTAACTCAGCCTTGGTCGGCAATTTAGTCCTTTAAATTAAGTAGGGCCCCAGTCAGTTAGTTTTATCCCAGCCAGAACCAGCGCAATAATCACTCGTTGATTTTTGTCAATGTCAACAACAGCGAACGGCGCGTGGCAGAAATAATGCTCAAGTTGGCAGCGTAAAATGTCCGCTATTATAGATGGGAGAGAGTTGGCGGTCCTTCAACCTATCACGGAGGTGCCTGAACCTATACTTGCCGCTGCTTGCTGCTCCGAAAAGATCACGATTCTGCCATTCATTAGCCCCCCCCCCCCCTTCTAAAAATGACAGGGGTCCAGGAATCAAACCAACAACGAAATAATTAGCGGCAACGTCGCGTTTACTCTGAAGGTTCAATGTCACGTTTATCGGGGTGTAATCGGAACACAGTGACATGACAAGATAGAAAGGAGCGTCCTTAAAATACGCAGCACACCTGTTTAATGGTTGTTATTGATTTTTCCCTCCAATCCAATCCCCTCTACCCCCCCTTGTGTATTATGCGTGTGTGTGTGTGTGTGTTTGTGTGTGTATGTGCGTATGAGTGCTATACCCTTTTCCTGTGAGTAAACGTTATGATTTCCTCTCAGTTGGTATTGAAATGGCCTCGTAAATATCAACAATATGCTGCCGTCCAACAGTGATGAGAGACGTCACGTGTGTATAATCATTGAACTCGGGGAAAGCGACATGAGCTTGAACTCGACGGGCTGACGTAAATATGAAGTACACTACGAGAGAGTCTATAATGTTATACAATGTATACGATTGTCAGCAAAAAATAAAGCAAGGCCGTGGACGTAATGGACGTGCCAAGCTCAATTTAAGGAGAGTTATTGGAATCTCACTGATACTGTACGCGTGGGACTATGCGGAGAGACAAAATTTCTTGACAATTTGAGCTGAATAGAAAATGAATCGGTATTATCTATTGTATCAAAATAACGTTGAGAAAGAGGTAGCATGACAGAAGTATCCAAGGTCTTACACACAAACAAACACACACATACATTAACATACACACATATATGCCTACACATGGATATGCTAATTTTGGTAGTCGGCGCGGCGTTACATCGGTAACTCCATTGTTTATTCAAAGTCATTTAATTATGCTAATATACTAAAAATGAGTAATCTGTGCTTTTTATCACGGGATTTGTGTTCTGTCCAGCTTGTTCTATCTTTTATCAGCGATTACTATGCACTTTTTCAGTCCCTCATTTTTCCCACGAACTGAGATTCCAACTTTTTAAAGCAGTACACACATATCACTACATTAAATATCACTACATTAAAGAATAAAAATTCAGCTCTTACCGAACCGACATCAAAGTTAACCAGAGTCAGAACACAAATTATGACACAAGGTACGTACGATCGTGGTTCCCGCGTAACGTCCAGTGACGAGGCGAACAAGACAATATCAAGCAATTAGTCGGATGGCCACTCACCTTGTGCAAACTAATGCAGCAGACAGTTAGCGAAAACTGCTCGGGCGGGAAAATCAAGGATGCGTTTAATTTTAGGGGGAGGGAGTAGGAACGTTACCACCGTATTGCCGCGTGATATACGTAGGAGTTCTCGGTCATAGCTACACGAGGGGAATTATCATATCCCTAAGCAAAACAAACAACCAAAGCTAGAAATAAGACGGTGTGTGTGTCGGGTTCTTCAAAGCGATTACTCCGATGTATCTATTACCCAGGATGATGGAACAGCTCAATTTTATTTATCTGTATACTTTACAAATTTATTAGACAGATAAGATCTTAAATGCCAGGACTACAGACTCGATATTGTATGCCATAACTCTTAAAAAAAAAGTGATTTAGCTTCCAGCTTTGCGTAGCAAGAGGTGGTGAAAGCAGGCACACCTACCCTAGTCACGTTCATGTGAGTAGATCCCTGCCGACTGCTCCTCATGCGGCGAGGCTTGGTGAAGATTTGGGATTAATCCTCTAGCGGGTTTAGCTAGCTGGCCCTCAGAACGCTTCTCGGCGACAAACAAGCCTGGAACGCATGCACAGACTTGTTCAGTATCTCCCCTCCTCCAACGAGGGATCGAAGCAGCATATGGAAACGCAAAAGTATGAATCTCTCCCCCAGAAAAGCGGAACATTTGCCACCACTGTTGTCAGGATACTATGGTAAATCCCCAGGTCATGCTAGTGGATCTGTCGGTGTAAGCCCTTGTGCCTTCACTTTTTCTCTGGTTTTAGGAAGTCGCCGTGGTTGAGCCAGGGCACAGGTGGTTATGTTGTTGATGTTGTTTTCAGGTGGAAGAACGAGGATCGCAGAGTTCTGCGTTAAACCAGCACGTCGTATGACCACTTGACCTGTTATCCAACGATGCCTGTGCTCGCAAGTCCAATTCTTGCCCCTCCCCGGTTCCTTCGGGACTGGGCGCACTTGATTACGGGAACAAATTTCAGCCAGCAAAACTTCACTATGTATATTTTCATTCAGGTTTCCGCGCATGTAGTCAGCTTAACAGCTTGCAAAGGTCCACTGTTTGATTTAGAAATTCACTACATACAACGATATCGGCGACGGTTCTCTGCATCGTAGGTACACCGCCGAGCATTAGGTCTCCACTCCCCTGGAATGTTCAGTTTTTTTCTTTCGGAATGTAAATACGCCTGTCCCAATCGGTCGCGTGCTTTACGTGTGCGAGCGAGTTGGCGTTCGTTGGCAGACGACAACTTGTTGCTACCCGGGGCACGAGCCAGGATTTTACTATGTGTACCTGGCTACCAGAGCCTCCCTTCTAATTTTATAGTGCCCTATCCTAAATCCGCACGATCACTTACGAAACTTTCCTGGCAGTGTTACTATGGAAAGGTAGGCGGGACTAAACGGGCGTACGCGTGCCTGATCAGCTGGCATGTCAATCAACTGCGCTGTGTCTTGAGAGTTTTGACCAATCAGGAGAGAGCGATTGGAAGCGCAGTGAGCGATTTCTACTTCTCGTCTGTCTCACATGCCTGGTTTCGGCTCGTGGTATGGGGTGTGTGATTGGTCGAAATTTCCACACGCGCGCTTGCAAAATAATGTACACGAATTCGCAAGGTTACCCCATCGTATCGGTTACCCTTCTGACCTTATTCTTTTTACTCGCCTTTTTCTGCCTTTCTCGTCTAAAATGCGTCTGGTAGAGGGAAGGAAAGCAGGTTTTTTCCCCCCTATCGTTTGCCTAAAAGAGAACAGAGTAGACAAGTCCCACATGAGGTTTTGCTATTGACTAAGAAGGAACTAATGTCGCAAGATGGGAAAATCTGGCTTAATAGGAGACGATATCTTAAACATTTACGAGATTTGACGACCCGAGTAGGAAAGGAATCGTTCACCTTTTTTTTCACATTTTTTTTTTTTTTTTTTTTTAACATGTCTCACCACGTCCCCATGTACTGGGTTGATGACACGTAAACATGGACGTCTCTTTGCTATGATGGAAAAAAATGTGTCTGATTTCTTAATAACTGCTTGGCAACGAAGATCTTTTAGATTTGAGTAAACGCAAAACATAGATTGTATATTATAGATTTGTTATACATTGCGTTTGCCATGCACAATGAGCAAGATGGTTTTTCTGTTTTGTTTGGGCGGGGGTTTAATCAAACATACCACAGTATCATGAAAGTATAAATCGAACTGAAAAGTTATAAAAAAAAGTAGAAGCCATTTAAATTCAGGCATATTCACTCACACACAATGTGTTTATTTTCCGGGTTTTATTCGGATAATTGCATAAAGGAATTCATAGGAATCATGAAAGCTTCATGCAAGTCTGTTATCATTCTTTAAATCTGTTCAGCTACATAATATAATCTTTTTCTACATAATATATCGAAGCAAATTAATCGGGACTGTTAAGGTTAATGTGTAACATTGCGCCGAATCCTTGAAAGTTCGTTTTATTTTGCTTCATTTCCGCCTCGCTGCTGTTTTCTAGCATGTTCTCGCCCTATAGCAGCACATAACAAATAATAACGCAGACACATTGGGGCCAGTTGAGGTCGGAAATGCGATGAGTGAGAAAAAGACCCCTCTGGATGTCCCTGTCTATGTTAGCTTCAGATGGCGTTACCTTCATTTCCGCTCTCTTGCGACTATTTCTGAGCAAGTGTTTTCACGCCATTTTTTTTTCAATCGTTTTTCAATGCACCCTGCTGCTTGGTTGTTGTGCTCTTCATTTCAATTATACTCTTTTATAAAGTATGACTAAAACCTGCTTTCTACCTAAATGCATTGAAGCTGGTCTAAGAGTGATTTTACCCTTTGATCATCAGTTGATCTTATCGTTAGGCGTTGGGTTAGGACTTGCACTGGTTGTTCGACCAACCGATGCGACCAAAAGAAAGCACATTACCCTCACACAATCATAATTTAATAGCATCATTAACATCAAATACGATTGGGTTATTAATGGTAATGGCATGGGTAATGAGATCATAAGACATAAGGTTTTTGGTCTTGGTATTCGCAGGGCGGTGCTTCTCACCAGTCATAACTGTATAGACTTGCAATGCGCGACGCCATGGCAAACACTATACGGATCATTTTGTAGCCTCATTCAAAATGTTAAAAGAGCTCTTTAGTGGAGTGTTGGTGTTGAATTGAACTATAAAATTTGCTTCACGTTTCTTTTTTTCTTTCCTTCTGTCTGTCTTTTTTTTTCTTGGTTCTTTCTCTCCCTCTTTTCTCTCTTCGAACCTCGTTCAGTGAAAAATATGTGAAGTGGTTGATTTTTACTTTTGTAACTTAATCATTCTTGGTGCCCAAAACTCTTCATTTGATTTTGAAACAGGGATATGACGCCGAAAAAAAAAAAATAAGTATCATGAAGCAGAGTGGTGTTTAAAGGGTGTGTATGCTTCTGGTTGAGGTGAGGATTTATATAGCTTTTAACATTTTGCGAGACATTCAGAAACCACTCTATGAGATGCCAAAGAGCATGCAATATTCTAAGGGGTATCAGAAGTTTATTTGATGAAAATCGGTTTTGAAATGGCTGAGATATCCTCAAACAAGGTGAAACAAAGAGATCCTAATAAAAGGCGTGGCCTGTCGCCTTTTCTTATTATCACTTTTTTGGCTATCTCAGCCATTTGAAAACCAATTTTCATCAAATAAACGTTGAATCCTTCTTAAAATTACATGCTCTTTCATATTTCATAAGAGGTTTCTCATTATCTCACTTGGGAATGTTCAAAACATGAATCCCCACCTCAACCAGTATTGTACAGTCCCTTTAAATGCAATGTCGGAGTCAAGGAACTAAATACAGCAACATGCATTTGATGCACTAACGCTCCTATCACGACCACGCGAGATACGCTCACTGGTCTTTACCCAAGAAAGACAGTGGAAATCAGCTGGTATGCTATGTTTGCCCGTTGAGTCGAGTCTGAGTATGCTCAGGCAGGTGTCTACGGGAAATGCATGTTGTAGCAAAACCAGTCCGTCCTCAACGGGTTAAGCGAAATGTTCGAGACGTCGACTGCTATACGAAGAATGCTGAATCAGTGCAGCCTTTCGTCGCAATGCCGCTCTGTTTAATGCGACGCAGGCACAAGTGCCCAGCGAAAATTTGCGACACAAATATCGGCCAAGAGTAGGTTGGGGGCGCTCTTTGCAATCATCACTGGGGATGCAAAGCCGCTTAATGCTGATAGTTAAATCCTCGGATTTACAACTAATCCGTGTTGGCAGATTAGGCACCCTCTTTTTCCTCATCATCCATTCCCTGTGGATCAAAAATCTGGAGAATTATTCAGTTTGGTTGTTCGGTAAAAGAATAAAAAGGAAAACGATTAAGAAAATAAACTGTAAGAATATCAGAATATCAAACTCGTCATTGTCGCGTGCCGGTGGAAAGCATCACCGTTACACTTGTTTTGCTCAGTTTATACTACATAATACACTTTGTAGAACTTTTGTCACTGTTAATATGTTATTAACTCTAATATTGTACATCATCTCCTTTCATCTTCCAGTGTATGCTGGTGATCAATACAATGAACGTTTTAACTCGGAAACTGTACGTAAGTTGGCGATGACATCACTGCCTTTTGTCGTGTTTGTTATCTACGTCAAAGTTTCTGAAATGTAGAAACTATATAAACTTTTTCTTTGTCTTTGAAACGAAGTTTTTAAAATGTTTCTACAATGTTATATAAAACGTAGAAACTGTTGTATTTCTCTCTTTTTTAGGTGGGAATGGGGGAGGTATGTTAAATATTTGCACCCATTGTCTTATTTTGTAATAATCTCCTCATGGACATCAATCTGCATTGATTTCCTGACCAGCATAATGGCCAGGGGCCTGTCTTATAAAGACTTGTGATAGAAATCAATCACAAGTTTTGTGTGTGCTGCAATGCAAGTTGCGATTGATTTGGGGACTTGTGATTGATTTGAAGGCTTTATAAGACGGGGCCCAGTGTATTACTTGCCAATACCTGTATAGTGTAAATTTGGTAAAATGGTTGGTTAAAATGTAATTCTATAGTGAATGTAAATGGACTTTCGAATATTTTCAAAATATTTTGCTTTTTTGCCGATCCTCATGTGTGTGTGTGTGTGTATGTGCGTGCGTGCGTGCGTGTGTGTGTGTGTGTGTGTGTGTGTGTGTGTGTGTGTGTGTGTGTGTGTGTGTATGTGTATAGGCCTATGTTTATAGTCTATAATTTGTTGGTGTGGAAACGGGCGTGTGTATATAGGCAGGTATACATGTCTTTAGCTATTTTATTAGTTCACGTGTGAAGACTACAGTCCGTATTTCATGATCTTATTAACTTGGTTTTGTTCTTTTACATGAGCTCCCATGTGGAGACTTTATTTTTTGTCTTTCTTATGAGCTCCTCATTGGAGACAATTGTTATCATGAACTCCCTAATCTAGATATACTATTAGCATAGGTTTATATATACCTATTGATTTGATATCAGTAAGCCTACTAGCTGGGGATTTTTTTTTTCCAATAGCGCCCCATTTTTCCATAAAACAGCAACTTCATTGCTTTGCTTGATTTGCATGTTATAGTTTTGACGGATACCATATTTTCGGTAAATCATACTAAATTTACAATTTTCATACATTAGTGTGGCTTACGTTCAGTTTCAATGCTTGACTTTTTATCTTCTCAACAAAGTGGTCATAGAAAAAATGGAGTTGCTCTTTTTTCTCATGTTTTCAAGCGATGGTGTCATAGTCCTTTGAATACAAATCTTTGTAAAAATTTTCCTTATTTTAATTTATTAATGCAAAGAATTAAAATCATGCTCTTCCAATCAAATCGTTCTATTACTGCAATGGTATGATACGTTGGCTGGTTATTTTGTCAGTCAGCATTATCAATATCATGGCATGGAGTTTCCCTCTAACTTCGAAGATTATCAGAGCACAAAACGTCTCCATAGAAACTCAAACGACATCTGCATTTCTTCACAGACAGGACAGACACAGGAAAGCGAGCGCGCACGCACACACACACACACACACACACACACACACTCACACACAGACATGTATGATGATGACTCCATTGCACCAAAATTGTGTGGACAATGAGCACTCATGCACTTGCGGACAAGAAGGAAGATTTTAGACTCCTAGAAGTGGCCAGACACTTTTTTCGCTCCTTCAAAATCCCCACCGTAATGAGATTTTCTAAAAATAACTCTCCCCTCGCTCGGTACTCAAGCCGTCTTTGACGTCACATCCCGTAAGGGTCAAAGGGTCATTAACTCCCCCACGCTAACGGGTTGACATTAGCAGTTACATGGGGGGATAATAAAAGAGTTAACCTTGGGGTCATTAAATCTCGGGACGCATTTGCGTCAGAGATGGATTGTTTATACCGGAAATGGAGGATGTTGGCAAAGTTATCTGATAAACCCTTTTTTCTTGGGTCTTCAAGTCTAGGTAACTTCAAGAACAAACTGGCTTTCAGTTCAAAAGAGCATACATAATCTTTGTTTATGGGGTAGTTGTTGACTTCTATTTTTACTATACAGATTAAGGTTTTTCACCTTCAGCTAAGAGCTTGTTCTAAAAATAAGTTATGTCTGATTTGAGAAAACTGCTTCAATTACAGGCAGCTGGTTTCCGTAACAGTTTGACTAGATTTGAAGGCACATAACTAAAACGGTTCGGCATTTCTTCTTGGAAAATCTCCTTGACTGCAGACTTGCGATGTTGACGAACGGAAATGACACTGAAATTTCATTCCATCATGAGCATTCAACTAACCAATTAATGATCACCAGTGCTTTAAAAATTCAGGTATAACTTTTAATCTAAGCCGGACAGTCATATTATGATAGTTTGTGACACTTGCCCGCCAGTGGGACATGTAAAGTGCAGGTCAGGTATAATTGTGCTTGACTTGACGTGAAAACCTCTGTACGATCAAGGTCTACTTAAAGGCATAATTTACCATTTGCAGATGAAACAAAAAACCCAGCATTAGTGCGTCAAAATAGTTCTGAAATGTGAGATAAGAATAGAAACAACCAATGTAAAAATTTGAACCAGTATAATCGATGTTAAGTATTGTTTAGTATACAAAATGTGAACAATAGTTATAATAAAAATGTTTCCAGACTAAATCGTCTACATAAATGGTTTAATAAGAAAAACAGTGATATCTCCTTATATTTTAGGATTTTTGCAACAAAAAAAAATTATATGGTAGGATGTTTTGTGATACAACTGACCTACACGTATATGCATCAAAAGTGATATCTTGAACACTTTTTTTTTAAATCACTGCTCCCAAAGGTAAACAGGACCTTTAACTGTTTTGCATTTTCGTATCGTATCTCTATATTAATTCGTGCATCGATACGCACACTTGTGTTTTATATATATTGCATACGTACTTACTCTTTTAGTTTCTTGAGGGTTGGATGAAAGGAAGGGGTGGGGAAGAAGAAGAAAGGGGAAGAGAGACACATTCTTGATGAAAGAAGTGAAACTAATTATCCAAACATTAAAATTTGACTATACATGGTGTCCTATATATGGATTGTCCCTCTTCGATAGATAGCTGTGACGTCATAATGGGCATTTTGTAATGCAATGTACTCATTGGTTTTGTCGTTCTGGGTGTTTGTTTTTATTTCGTGATGATACTGATGTCATATTTCGAATATGAGCTGCTGAAGATACGTCGACTCCCATTTGTCATGTATCACATGGTTGATACAGAAAAAAAAAAAACATATTCGCAACATTGCTTCTTGCGCAGTAGTTGTTAGAAACACTTTTGTTGCCCACATAATGAATCTCGTTTTCTTTGTTGTTCTTTGTTTTCGTCTTATTTTGTTGTTGTTGATCAACTTATTACTTTTTAGATTTTTTTTTTTTTTTTTTTTGTGGCTCAGTTACGTAACTGGCCGTGACCTGGCAGCAACATGCAATAATATACCACTGGTTTGCGGTTCCCTCGTGCGAGGGCACACGAGTGGTTGTGCTGTGTATGCTGTTCTTTATAAATATTCTTGGAAGATAATGAATGCAAGTCAACTTATCCTTTCCTTTTCTTTCCTGTGCCCTCGCGGAATCACCTTATTTCCCTTCTCAAGAGAGAGAGAGAGAGAGAGAGAGATAGAGAGAGAGAGAGAGAGACAGACAGACAGATAAACAGGGGGAGAGACTTTGAATTCTTGGTTGTCTGCTTTGATCAAATTAATCACTTTCTTTTCTTTTTGTTTTGCTTCTCAAGGACCACAAGTAAACCTTGCTTCTTCATCTCTGCGAGTAGCTAAAATATCCTCCACAAATCACCCTTAATTGTGTTATTAAAGATGGACCAAAATACTACGATGTCACATGGTTTGTGCTTCCTCTATTATGTTCTTATTCTTGCTTGTCTGAGGCTCTGTTGTCCTATACCTACAACATTTGCTATTACAATTGTTTTGCTCTGGACTGATTTCTGCTCCTGACTGTAAGATTCATATGTGTCCCTAAAACGAACTATGGTGTTCACATTCATGTATCAAGCCTTGCTCAAATTCTTCTCTTATATTTCACTATTTTTCTTCAATTGAGAATTCCGAACGCAGAAGTGATATATGCGGGTTGTATAAAAGAAACTCGTACTGTATTCATTTATTACAGTGATTATGACTGTTAGTGATAATATTTGCATTGCTTCTCCATCGGTATTGTAGATGGTTACGATTTTTCATTAGCATCATAATCACCATCATTTATTTTTATCCGTACTTTATGCCCTTTAAAAACAAACAAAACAACTGTCACTGAAAAACTGCTTTGAAATATCATGAGAAAATTACCAGTACACAAATCTTTGGTGCTGCAACAGTAATGTTAAATTCAACTTTAACTTAAACTAATGAAAAAAAGCAAGCGTTCACACAGAAGGAAGAAAGTGCCCTCCTACTCAAATTAATCCTAGTTTGTGAACGGTAATTACGTAATGATGGTTGCCTGCATTTCCTGACCAGAAATCGTTTTGACGCCGTTACGAAATAGGAAATCGGAGCCAGAAGGCCCAATTTTTAAACTCAGCTCAAGCTGTTTTGACGTCATAGTTTGCTTTTACACGAAGTTAATTCAGATTATATTCAGTTCTTCACATTTAGTGCAATTTACTTTTATAAGATGTTGTTTCTAGTTACTGTGTTGTTCTGCCGTCATTGTTTGATTTATTTTATTTTCCTTTTTTTAATGGGGGGGGGTGGGGTGGATGTTTTGCTTTGCTTTTTTCTTACCAGTCGTTGTTAGTGATAGGGTAAAGTCACGCTGCCCGGCTGGCATACGCAAACGGGTCTAGGGCAACTACCCCTGTGCTATTACCCCAGACCCTTCCCTTGACCCTAACCCTAATCCTAATCCTGAGCCTATTCCTAGCTCTATAACCCAAGCTCTAACCCTAAACCTAACCCTTACCCTAATCTTTACTTATCACTAGCCAGTATTTAGCCGGGGGTAATTGTCCGGGGGGGGGGGGGAGGGGGTAATTGCCCTGATACGTACTCAAACACCGTAACCTCCTAAACTCACTTGTCCAAATTCACGAAAGTGCACATGGTTTATGCAAATTTCTTCTGCGTAAGTACAATTCACAGCTAGCGTACACCAACAGACGTCTAGTAACAAACGTGCGTTTATATACGCGCATACTAAATGTACATTGTACGTTATTTCACGTCTATGTTAGACCATGGACCTACTACAACGTAGGTCCATGATTAGACCATGGTCAAATTTGTACCACGGTCTAAGTTTAAACCACCTTGGTGAATTCGGGCCACTAAGTTTTCACTCAGTGCTCATAATGAAGTAATAGGGCATTTCCGCGTTCTTCGTGTGACGTCATTAAATGAGATTCGCAATGTACATGCGCGCAGAATGAAAATGCATACTAGGTTCTCTTACCTGGCAGTGCTGGACATCAGGGTAGTCCCATTAATCGTGTTCCATGTTGAGGTGTCAGACTCCCTAAAGTCATAAAAGCCCTCTCAGCAATTTTAGACATTCGCCTCCGCCTCACCATTTTAATAAACCTTCAGCGTCTTTGCAATAGCAAAAGATGAATGAATAATTATTCCCACCTCGTCAAGATGGATGACAATCACGTATTCACTAATTTACTTGACAATTCCCATCAAATACTTAGTACATCATCAATAACTAGGAGCGCAATGAGGAAGCAATAGTACCTCTCGTGAAAATCCTCGCATAAGATCCGGCGCGGCAAAATGGGAACGATAATGAGTGCACCGAACGCTCGGTATAGACGATAAGTCTAACAATCTCCGTTATGTAATGCAACATGCTCCTCACCTGAACCATGGTGGAGCTATTAGCTCCATGCCTGAACCTTATCCAGATTTATATCAATTCCCAGTAATAGAATGAAAAACACCCTTCTTAGACGCACACACACATGGTTCGAGGACCCTTACCCCTTGGAGAATTACCCCAGACCCTTCCCCTGATCCTAAACCTAATCCTATGAACCTAATCCTAACCCTAACCCAAATTTTAACTCTAAACCTGAACCTTAACCTTCATCTTTACTCTAACCCATGAACGATCACTTTCATAATATATGCATTTTTTTTTTGTAATACATCGTACTTTTTCGTTGAAACAAACATGTGTTATTGGAAATAAAATTTCATTTGATCAACAAAAAAAAAACCACAAAAAACTGTCACTAACTGGTATTGTCCTCGGAGGTAAGTGTTCTGATACTTTATGTATGTACAATATGTGGATATACATTGTAGTTATTACGTTCATAGCCTATTATATGACATTCATTACATATTCAAGTTCATTTCACACGTGCGTGCTGTGTGTTGGTGTTGCGTGCGGGTGTTTGTCTGGATCTTTTGATGTTTTTCCGCCAAGAAATAAGGACGGGGCAAAATTTCCCCGGTTTGACCCATTTTTCTCACCCGGCTCACCGCTGATTTGTCCCGGAGCGATCCCCCTTCCACGATGACCGTGAATGCCCCCTTTTCCCCATCACACACTTCCATCGACCCAAAAGTACACACTTTCAGTCTTAAAAAGAAGTGAGGAGGGGGTATGTAACAACAAAAGTTACTACAAAAAAAAAACGAGAAAAAGCGGAGAAGAGGAAATATTGAGGGGTATATGACAGAGAGAGTGCTTCGAAGGCATCGAACCCTACCTGGACTCTCTCGAGAAATTCGCCGGCAGATCGGCGTGAAATTGGTGAGGGGCAAAAATAAAAAGTGACAATGCGACTGGGGATAAGACGTAATTGGCTTTTTGCGGATACCCGAAACTTCTTCCCTTTTTTTCTCTCTCCCGTCATTTTGTTGAGGAAATGTGATATATTTCGATAAAAGCAAATGGTAGACAGTGGAAGGGAGACGGTGATATCTTATGGTGAGGACAAAAGACATGCAGGGAAAGAGAGAGGGGGGTAGGTGAGAAAACTTGCAATGGAGCAAAACGCCGTCACTGCAAAAGAAAACGTAGGTAAATGCAAACAGAGTTAAGGTAAAGCAGTATAAAAATTATTACGAATATTACATTCATAAGAACAGCAGGTTGTGAAAACAAAATGAATTGAACGATTCTATTCAGAGTGAATGAAGACGGGGAACAAAATGGGTAAAAGGGGAATAAGTGAAAACAAGACACATGGGAAGGTGCATGCAGATCAGAGTAAGAAAAAAGGAGGACCGTCGATTTTGTTACTACTGTTATTTTTGTTCTTCTTCCCACTGCATCTCGGTGCCATTTTAGCGTCGTTTCTGTATGCTCCGAGAGTTTGGCATCTATACATTAACCCTTTTGGTTCAGTTTAGCTCATTTCATTTCATTTCATTTCTGCAACTTTTCTTCATACAAAATTGAAAGAAAATCTTGTTTCCTGTTGTTACTTCTTCCACATAACCTTACTACTCGTAATGAGTACGTGATTACAGAAATGATGATGATGATGATGATGATGATGATGATGATGATGATGATGATGATGACGACGATGGTGACGACGATGATGATGATGATGATGATGATAATGATGTGATAAGACACATAAAATATCCAAAATATTGATCTTATGTAATGAAGGCTAAAGTTTGTGTACGTTTGTTGGTTTCCTGTTTGTTAAGAAAGGGAGAAACTCATCGAAGATCTGCTTGTGCGTGATTAATTAAAGGTTTCATTTCCACACTCATAATATTTTTCAAGCGGTTATACTTTTTTTTAAAGGTTATTGATCGACTTCAGGCATTATAATGTATCTTTACTGTTATAGAAAGTTTACAGTTTTTCTTATTGTCGAAAAACGGTAATAAATTTGACATTTGACATTTTGATATCGACTAATGAATGGATGGGTAAATGGCGGCTTGCTGGTTGGATGGATGGATGTATGGAAGGATGGACGGATGGGTTAAATGAGCGAACGAACGACTGACCAAATAAGATGGTGAAAGAATATGGAGAAATGAAAGAAGAAACGTTGGCACCGAGTGCACGTCACGAGCAAGACACCCACGAGTCATGAAGCCCACGAGTCATACTTCCCACCACGAGTCATACAGCCAACGAGCTAGACACAATAAGTTTTTTTTTGTTTTTTTTTTCATTTTCATTTGAGAAGATGGCTGGATAGCCCATATTCAGCTGCAATAGCTGGTCTTCCATGCCGTCTAGTTGGATGTAATAAGGGAGACTACTTCACCGCGTTAAACACCCTGCTCTTTGCGATGAATATAATATGAAGCGGGATCTTTACATACACTGTACATGAATTGTGACTCTCTCCTACATGCACGGGAACTCCATTATATGCCCTGTCCGAGGGACAGATTGTTTTGCCTCTTACTGTAGAGGGAACGGTATTATTGCACACAACATTGCTCAGTGGGACCCGGAAATCGAACCGGGGTCGTGATGCAGACGCCTTGCCGACTGAGCTAACTCGCCGCCCTGAGCTAGTGAACAATTAGACCCAAGAGCTCGACACTATGCACTACACCGTGTATATACTACAACTACTACTAGGCTCGAATTCATGAAGGTGTGTGGAGCCGGGAAATGTGCAAACGCCGGGAAATGTGCAAACGCCTGGAAATGTGCAAACGTCTCGCCGGGAAATGTGCAAACGCCGGGAAATGTGCAAACGTCGTGCCGGGAAATGTGCAAATCTCTAAATTTCATCAACGGGAAATGTGCAAACGTGACGCCGGGAAATGTGCAAATGTTCAATTTTGCCGGGAAATGTGCAAAACGTCACCGGGAAATGTGCAAACCATTCATTTCACGTATATTATGTAGAGATGGAAGAGAAACTCTCAATGAAAGCTGCGCACGAACCATTACCATCTTTACCACCTGTCTTAGCGACCATCTCTCTTGTTTTTTTTTTAAATTACATTTTCAGCATTTTCTTGCAAACCCTACAACGAATTTTCACCAGATTTGGCAGATAACATCTTAATGGTGATATGATTGCAATTTGTCAAAATAAGCCCCCCCCCCCCCTCCCCATACACACACACCAGTCCTAAGGAGGGGGGGGGGGAGTTTGAAGCCTCAGAGTCCCTAAACGCTTGATTTTTTTTCTTCATCTGTCGAACCGAAAAAGAGAGAGCTAATTAAGTTAGTGCTATGAAGACATTAATGACTAAAATTTCATGTTTGATTATGGCAGATCCAGGGGTGCCCTGATCGGAGGTGAAGGGGAGGGGGGGGGGGAGGGGGTTAAAGCTTCACTTTTAACATCCCAAAAATCTGGATTAAAAAAAAAATATATATTTTTCTGTCAAACCGAAAAAGATAGAGCTAAGTTAGTGCTATGAAGACATTAATGTGATTAATGAATGAAATTTCATGTTTGATTATGGCCGATCAAGGGGTGCCCAGATCGGGGGGGGGGGGAGGGGTGATGGTTGGAGGGGGATATTCCACATTTTTAGCATGTTCTTGAAATATCTATGAGGGATTTTTCACCAAACTTGACAGATAGCAAGATTATGGTAATAGTTATGATCTTAATGATCAAATGATCAAATGAGCCTTCAGCGTTTTAGCGTCCCCAAAACTCTGGATTTTTTTTTTTTTAATCTTCTTCTGTCAAACCGATAAAGATAGAGTTTAGTTGGTGCTATGAAGATACAGCGTTAATGAATAAAATTTCATGTTTGGTTATGGCGCGGATCAAGGGGTCTCCAGATCGAGGGGGGTGAGGGCAAGGAGAGGAATTTTCCACATTTTCAGCATCTTCTTGAAAAATCTACGACGGATTTTCACCAGAATTGGCAGATTGCCTCTTTACGGTGATATGCACTTAATTTGTTAAAATGAGCCCCCCTGCCATACACACACACACACACACACACACACACACACACACACACACACACACACCGCTTAAGGAGGGGGGGGGGGGAGAGGGGTGAAGCCTCGGAGTCCCTAAACTCAATTTTTATCTTCTTCTGTCAAACCGGAAAAGAGAGCTTAGTTAGTGCTATGAAGACATTAATGCCTGGAATGTTATTTCACGTTTGATTGTAGCGGATCGAGGGGTGTCCGTATGGGGGGGGGGGGGAGGGGGTGAGGGGGAGGAGGGGGGATTTTCACATATTCTGCATCCTCTTGAGAAATCTTTGATGGATTTTCACCGAACGTGGGAGGTAGCATCTCTAGTGTGATAGAATCCCACTTTGTTCGAAGGGGCAACAAGTCCAAGTTGTTCCCCTTCCCCAAATCTAGGGATACGACCAGGGTAGCCCCCACGTCATTTAATAGTAAGCAGACGTGAAATGTCATCAAAGTATAGATCTACCTTCTAAAAATGTGATAAGAATTGTGTTCTATTACTCTTGGTTGTATAGAAAATTTCTTTAAAAAGTACGTATTCCGTTTTTTTTTTTTTCATATAGGGTTTTCAATAAAATTCTGTATTCCACCCGAACGACCCCACCCCCTCGTCTTGGTCCCTTTCAAGTTCAAGGGGCGGAGATGGGGTGGGGGGGGGGGTCCATCTCCACCCACCTTAGGGGTTGGGGCAGTGCTCATCTAGACAAATTGAGGTCATTTTACCAGATAAATACGCTACGCTACGTTTCAAGCTTGGCAAATATCTATAAGGGTTTGAAGAAGACGCTGAATATGTGACAAATCCGCCTCCGCCGCACTTGACATTAATTCATGAATTAACTTACCATAACAGGCACCAGCACTCTATTAGCTCCATCATTTTTGTATAGGCTTTTTTTTTAAAGCTGATATATGATTTTACTATCCGAGGGATGCGTCTTGAGTTTTCAGGAAAAAGACAAAAAATGTGAAAATTAAGCCTCCTTCCTACCCACTCCCCTTTTTGGGCATCCCTTCATCTGTCATAGTAAACTTGAACCTACGTAATGCATTAACTGTATTTACAGTACTATCACCATAAAGATGCTATCTGCCAAGTTTGGTGAAAATTCGTCATAGATTTTTCAAGAAGATGGAGAAAATTTTGAAAATCCCCCTCCTCCCCCTGGTTACAGCTCGTTATTCCAAAGGTTCGTTATTCCGAAGACTGGTTAATCCGTAATGAGCCTTCGGAATAACGAACCTTCGGAATAACGCCACAAATTTTCAGATTAACGAACCCTTTTGCATTTTCAGATTAACCCTAACTTACCTGGGCTATGATAGAGAGCTTGAATTCTTGGGGGGGGGGGGCATTATGCCCCCCTTCAGAATGATCTCGGCCGTTGATTGCGCGATCGCCGCAAAATTTTGCATGAACATGAAGCCGGATGTAATCTACAAGATTGTTTAGTTAAAGTTTCAAAAAAAAATTGCATTTTCTATTTTAGATAAATTAATTATGCAAATATATACAAAAAACCACATTTTCGTCTGTAATTGGCTTATAAAAGCTTATGGAATGCTGATTTTTGGTGTAAATATTCCTAGTGACATTTCAAACATTTGTGCTATAAAAAATCAGTATCAAAATTAATTTCTTATGTTTTTTATTGTTTTATAAATTTTTTATATATTTCCTTGTTTTTTCGAACTTTTGTTTTTGCAGTTTCTTTCAGCAGAATTTGTCATACAAATTTTTTGAAGCATAGTTATATTAAAAGAAATTGATTTCAGCCATTAAAATCAAAAATATGAATTTTTATATGAATTAATTGAAAAAACACAATTTGTATTGACTTTGTACACAAAATCACGTTTTTGAGCAATTTTGGGGTTGACAAACATTTTTTGAAGGGGCGTGGCTTCGGAACGGTATGCCCGGGCGCGACAAATTTGGTCTCAAAAGTTGTGCGAGACTTGAAATTAAAAAGTCAGCTAGCGGCGCGGTCAAAAAAATTTGCGCGCCGGAATGGTCGCGGAATTCGTCGGGGGGCATTATGCCCCCCCCCCCCCCCCAGGTAAGTTAGGGTTAACGAACCTCTAGGTATAGGGACTTTGCGTGTTTCAGATTAACGACCCTTCGGAATAACGAACCTTCGGAATAACGAACCTTCCCATTAACGAACAGCACCCCCTCCCCCTCACCCTCACCTACCCCCGATAAGAGCACCCCGAGACCCGCCATAATCAAACATGAGATTACGATCATTAATGTCTTTACAGCACTAACTTTTTCGGTTCGACAGAAGTAAAAAAAAAAAAATAATAATAATAATAATAATAATCAAGAGAATAGAGACTCTGAGAAGATGCAGTAAATATTGACAATCCCCCTCCTCTCCATTACTTCCCCTCCCCCACCCCCAATCAGGGCACCCCTGGATCCGCCATAATCAAACATGAAATTTCAGTCATTAATGTTCTCAAGGCACTTACTTAGCTCTATTTTTTTTTTTTTTTTTGTTCGACAGAAAAAGATTTTTAAAAAATCCAGAGTTTAGGGACTCTGAGGCTTCAACTCTCCTCCCCCCTTTTCGGCCGGGGGTGGGGGGGGGGGGGGGATTGGGGGCTAATTTCAATTCATAAAGATCATAATATGATCTTTATGAATTCACCGTAATGAGGCTATTTGACAAGTTTAGTGAAAATCTGTCCTAGACTTTTCAAGAAGATACTGACAATGTAGAATATTCCTCTCCTCCCCTCACCCCCCCCCCCCCGCGATCCGGACGCCTCTGGATCCGTCATAATCAAACATGCAATTTCAGTCATTAATGTCTTCATAGCACTAGTTTACTTTAGGGACTCTGATGCTTCAATTTGAAGACTCCTCCCCACTTATTGTCCCGTGCCCTGCATCCCTGGATCTGCCATTAAACGTGAACTCCTGTCATCAATATCTTTAAAGAACCAACCTAGCTCATTCTTATTTGGTTATATAGAAGAATTTTGATAATACCGTAGTTCTGGGACTTTGAGGCCCCCTCCCCTTTTTCGGGGGGGGGGGGTGGCTACTATATAAACAAATTGAGATCTCATTGCCATAATCGTACTACCTACCAATTTTGTTTAAAATCTGTCAAGGATTTCATTAAGAAAATCTAAATGGCGGAAGTTCATGGGCAGTTCTGATGTGGAGTTTATCTACTATCTTTATACACAATATCGCTAAAGTAAATGATTTGCACATTTCCCGGCGACGTTTTGCACATTTCCCGGCAAAATTGAACTTTTGCACATTTCCCGGCGTCACGTTTGCACATTTCCCGTTGATGAAATTTGCACATTTCCCGGAGAGACGTTTGCACATTTCCCGGCGTTTGCACATTTCCTGGCAAGACGTTTGCACATTTCCCGGCGTTTGCACATTTCCCGGCGAGACGTTTGCACAATTCCCGGCGTTTGCACATTTCCCGGCTCCACAAGGTGGTACAAATGAATCCATGGTTTAAACCATGAAACCATGCAAAGTGTCACGTGCAAGAAAAAAAGTGCAAGAATCTTCAGGATTGAAGGAGGCAGAATATACAGACGAAGAAGAAGGAATATTTCGTTACGAAATTGGTCATTTCGTCGACAAAATGACCGTTTCGTTAACGAAATAATCATTACGTGGACGAAATGTTCATTTAGTTACAAAATGTTGTCATTTCGTTACAAAATAATCATTTCATCGACGAAATTCTGATTTCGTAATGAAATATTCCATGCGACACTTGGCGCTCCGTGGTTTTTGTCCATGGTTTAAACAATGGTTTCATGTGTACCACCTTCGTGAATTCGGGCCCTACTAGTATCTAGATTGTGGACCTTGCTCGTAGCCATAGCATGTTTTACACGATGTCTAGCTCTTGGGCTGTATGACTCGTGGGTGTATTACTCCTGGACATTTTTTCTGTGTCCAGCTCGTGGGCCGTATGACCCATGGGTGTCTTATAGCTCGTGAGATGACCCCATGGCAACACTGTGTGAGTTTAATCGATGTGGACACTTTTACAGATAAACCGACAATCCCTCGATTGAAAACTATATGTCCGATTGTTGCGGGTTGTGTTTGTTTGTTTGTTTGTTTGAGTATCTAATAAAAGGTTCATTTACCATTTGGTTGATGGCAGATGACACCAAACAGTTTTATCTCTATACTACAGATCGTCACGCCAAGTTGACATCTTTATTTTGACGTGTTTGAGCATAACTTTGTTTGATAAATAATATTGAAACAACGCCAATTATCTCTGTACCTTCGAAGTTCACGTCTAGCTTGATCCACGATCAAAATTAATATGTTCTTTGTCTGGGGTACAATCTTGGGTCTGGGTTAGGAGGAAATTCCACCGCGTGTCAATGTCCATCCAGTGACAGGTTGATGGGCGATGCGTGTGAGCACCCCTTTCGTTCTCCTCCATTTCTCCCTGCTCCTTCCCGCGTGGCTGATGGAGGGTTTACCCCCTTGATAATTGATACGGGACGAAACGATAAATGGGTGATGAAACAATCAATTAGGGATGCGAAAGCGTAAAGGTGGCTTTGACGGACCAAAGGGGGACTTTCATCGCGTCATTATTGAGGAAGATTGTGAGGAGGGGGGGGGGGGTGTAGGCAGGGGTTGTTGTTGATTGGGTGAGTAATTCCTATAGTAGCATGATTAGGTAAACGGATTCATTGAGCTGCATTTCTGGCTGAATGGAGGTTATTTTTACCAACCTTAACGAGGAAATTATAATATGATTATTGTCCCACTTGGAATAATTTCCAAAAGCAGTGAGCATCCATCACCTATTCTATGGTTCATGAAAATACAGCTATAACGCAATTTTGGCAAGTTAGTGGTGCTTTCATGGACCTTCCTTTCATCGCCATCGTTTAAATTATTATGATGCTTCAATTTGTGTGTACGTTTATGTGTGTGTTTGTGTGTATGTGTTCTTGCCTTGGTGATAGGGGTCGAGAGAATATCTAAGCACGATGATTGACATAAGTAATCTTTTGGTGGTAAATAAAAACAAAAACGGTTGTGTACAGGCCTACATTATTGTACTGTACTAGTAAGTTCATAACTATAAAATACATGTATCAAAATGTATTCCGCCAAATTCAATATCTTACAACTTGAAGTTGTTTGTATACGTAGATAATCACGCGTCATATTGCTACTGCATGGTCATATCTCTCAATTTAACAACATCATAGTACCTCCCATACTGCCGGGGTTAATTGATTACTGGTCGCCATTGTAATGTACAACATATCCACTTAAATGAAAATATTCCTTGCCCCCCCCCCCTCTTTTTTTTTCTTTGCACTCTCTTAAACCTTCTCGAACAGCGTTTCACAGTAACGAAGGTCCAATGAAGAGCAACATTTTCATTTCGTTTGTGCCTGCGAAAACTTTCTCCGCGCCGGACTGAATAAACCTCGCTTCGCCCATAGTACCTCCCTGGTAGGACCAGAGAGGTGAGACGAAAAGTCTCATCTCCCTGGTCGGACCATGGATCTATTCGACTATCTATTCTATTAGTTTGATTTTTTATTGTATAAAAGTATTTCAATAAGTAATCAAGCGTGTAGATTTTATGTTTTACTGTTTTATCATGTATGAATGTTATTTTGAGTTAGGATGAATGTTTATGTATTTTTATCACGGGCAGCTATAGGGCTCTCTGGAAGAGCAGGACCTGCTGGCCTTGATGAGATTACCCTGTGGAAATAAAACCTAAATAATGATAAAAAATAAAAATAATGAAAACCGACACGACCGGGTCGAAAATATTGTTTTCCGTCGGACTTCCGTTAACACCATCTGTAGGAAGGTGGGGTTGCTGCTTTTTTGACCGAAGTGAAAGTGTTGTACTTTCCTTTGTGAGACAGATTTTAGCAGTGTTGATTCACTGTCTAGTATGAGGAGAACATCTTTATTGAAGTTTCGGTCACTGCATGACATCCTGCCGAGGAGAGGTCTGTAAGTGCTCATCTTAAGTGCCGTTAATTGGCCCAGTAGCTTTCTTTTGAGTTCACATCTCAAGTACTGAAGACCGAATTGGGAAGAGAATGGTAGTTTCATGGGTAACGTAAGGTATGGTCGGCACCCAGCTGATACAGGCTAATTCAGTGGACATGGTGGATGTGCTTCCGTGTTTACGAACACTGATCAACAGTTTATAAGTATCGGCTCAAACAGGGACAATTTAGGAATAAAAACTATGACTATAAGGGTTCTGATTTCTGTCATTTTGTTGATGTGAAATGATAATTTTCTCCGGAACTACAGTTTTGTGTGTCCACCGAGACACGACATGTAGTGGTTGAGCGCAATTCCCTGCAGGTCGGCCCCGCGGAGCTGGAGGGGAGACACGGGTCCAAAAGTGGCCTACAGCAGTCTGGCAGGGTCTAACCGGATGTCTGTCGTTGACTGGAATAGAAGAACAAAAAATACAACAATATTACATGAAATTTAGAAATGGAGAAAGTTTCGGATATATTAGCAGATCATAGGACCCCTCCCCCTCTTTTTTATTTCGTTGCAATTCTCCTTCCTTTCTGTCTTTATATTTTTACCACTTCATTAATTATTCACACTCGAACACAGACATAGACACAGACACCCCCACCTCAAACGTACACTTTTTTTACTTTATTATATTCTTTATTTGAATTTCATTCAATATCTGGTCCATGTTAACAATGAAATTGATTTGAGTGAAAATAAGCAGTTGTATTCTTCTCTCTTGTGCTGCTAAATCATTTTTCCAATATATATTTTGGGTTTTGTTTTGTTTTTTGGTTTTTTTTTTTCAAATCGTATTTATACATGATACGTTTTGAATTATATACAATTCTCTCGCGCGCACACACTCAAAAAGTGAGATAGAGGAGGAAGAGAACTTATCTCTACAATGAATATTGTCATAATGATTGATCCATCGCGGAAATTATATTACTTCCTTTTAAGCCAAGAGTTAGGTGGTGGTGGTGGGGGGGGGGGGGGATAGGACAAAACAATCTGCTTCTGACCACGCGACAATATGGATGCATACTACTTTATAGAATTATTATGTGTGTGTGTGTGTGTGTGTGTGTGTGTGTGTGTGTGCGTGTGTGTCTGTGTGTGTGTGTGAGTGTGTGTGTGTGTGCAAAGTCGAGATTAATTCAGCGACCATCTAATAAATCATTTTATATGTTATTTTTACGGTCCCTGATCTTTCATTTCTTTTTTTTTTTTACCTGCTAGGGCATTTTATGAAAAGCAACTCCAAGAGTCATCTCATCTTTTCATTATTGCTGATGTTCGTGATTTTGTTGTTGTTATAATTGCATATAACGTTAAATCTAGATTCCAAATGTGAAATCATTCTTTATTTTCGCTCTGTAAAGCTGATATTGACCGGTCAATCATGTCTGCTAAACGGTCACGTGTACACCAGTGGTCAACCACGGACGGCCAGACTTCCGGGTTTGAAACAGAGTCATATTTAGTGCACCGGGGAATGGTGTATAAGTTGATCTTCGAACATCTTAATTCTCAGTCGGTTGAAGATCTGCCTTAGTTTATGTTTGAGCGTCATTTCAATCGCGAAATAAATTGTGAAACAGAAATTTGTAGGTTTGTTTGTTTCAGTAGCTGCGCACCTAGGGAGCGCGACTATGCTCGAGTTTTATAAAAGGCGATCAAGGTCAATGCAAAGTTTGTCAGCTAATGCGCCTTCCACGTCGGGTATTATTGACCTTCTTTTAAGTTTTATGGGCTTTTGTAGGTGATCGTGTTTGTTTGTTGTTGTTTTTGTTGTTATCGATATTATCAGGAATGGTGACAATGACGTCAGTGTTGCTGATGGTGTTGTTCATAATATATTGTTGTATGTACAGTATACTTCTTATCACGTCTTTGTTTGCGCATTAAAGGAACACACTTACATTAAATGTGCACGTTCATTGTCCTGTATACTCTGGTCTTATTTATTATAGTTGAACTTTCTGCGGAGTTCAAATAAGTGTGCAGCATGATGAATCGTGTATGTAATACATAATTATTCTCCTCACCGTTTGACATTAGATGACTTTACACGGCATTAGAGTGTCTTAAAAGCTTTGTTGTGTCAGGGAGTATGCATCGAAAAAGTAACAAAAATAGCGTTATCTGTAACGTATACAAGCAGCTATTTAGATGAATGTGTAGCATCATTCGAAAATGGCTGGAAACGAACCTTATCAGACCATATTAATGTGAGACAATATCATTGTATATTATACAATGTACTGCCTTCATCCATCTGTGTATAGAGAGATGCATTCAAGAAACATATAGAGCAGTAAGATATATTCCAATGAGCTCAGCAAAGCATTTTTTGTTGTTGTTGTATCCTTGATCTTTATTGATTTCATTCTCAAATAATATAGGTTTTCCCAGCCAATTTCGCACTTTTGTCAGTCCATTTGATAAAAGGTTCATTCAATTTAGCGAAAATCCTCGTCACTGCACATTCTGTCATTCAAAATTGCAACTTGTTCGTTCAATTTAGCATTTCGATCAATGAAATTCGCACATGCGGCTTTCGAATTCGTAAAACGGGCATTCAAATTGGCACGTGCTCTTCAGTCATTCAAATTCGCCAGCACTGGCGGAAAATGATATTTCAGTCATTCAATTTCGCGCATGGGCAGTCAAATTCCAAACATGTTCATTCAAATTGGCGTAATGTAATTTCTATTTTGAAATGGTGAGAACCGAGATTTATACGTACTTAAATGTGAATTTTTGTTTCATCCACACACTGCGAAGTATATAGTAAAGGTATCTTTGACCCTAAGTAACTCAGGTTGGTTGTTCTGTAATGCCCCTCTTCTTTCATACATGTTATCAGAACTGTACATGCACCAGTACCATATTCACTTCACTTTCTTATGTCCAGTCATGGCAGCACAAGTTAGATACAGGCGTATCTCTCAAGAAGACAGGGAAAAATTCATAGAAGCATTTGAGGGTAGTAACCTTGACAAATTGATGGCTAGAGCTGATCCAAGAACTTTATTCCTAATGATGATTAACGCAATATAGCACCCACCAAATGAAAATAATGAAACATGCAGATGAAAGAAATAATCACGATGTAAATTGAAACCTCTTTCTCCCAATTCATGTCAAAACAGTAATGTATCTGTGAATGAAATAATGCCATCGAACATCATAAACTATACACATATTTTGAAAGTACTGTAAAGTTGCAAAGATGATATTAGAATAAAGAATGAATACGAAAATATGAAATGTTATGATGCTTGCAAACAATACCTAGGATGAATGAAAATGAAAAAGAAAGGAATAAAAGCATAAACGTGTCTGCTAAATTGACTGCAGTAAATGCGAAATTGGATGCCCAAGAATGAATTCGAATGAACGAGCGCAGCGTATACGTGATAACGTGACTATATCATGCTAAATTGAATGAACGAATTGCGAAATGGTGCTTGTCTTACGAATTTGAACAGAAAAAGTGTTGATTCGAATGATCTTAAAGGTAATTTGAATGCTCCAAAATGAATTTGAATGAAAAGATTATAAAATTGAAATACCGAACATGCCATCTAGGCTAAATTGTGCTAAATTGAATGCAGCAATTAGCAATTGGACTGAAAAAGTGCGAAATTGGCCGGGAAAACCTTCAATCCATTCTGGATTCAAAGTAAAACATACAAGTGCAGTTGAAGACAAAATCAAGATCATTTTGCAGTATTTACTGCCCGCCAATTTCTCACTTTAAAATCAATAGGTAATAGTGATAATTTAGTAAAGATCCCACCAACTATAACTTCAACATCGTCAAAGGTGATAAATCAATTTAAGTCCAACAAAATAAACAATACTAACAAAGCAATTTTTGCTGTAACATCCATCATATTCCACTTGAATGTATACATTTCATTCCATTTGGATACGTTGACATAATAATGAAAGGCTATTTCACTTGAATATGTTAACATATGACTCAGATCCCACCTTTTGAACTATTATGTGCAAAAAAAAAAAAAATGATACATTATACAACTCAAGAATGAAATCTTTTATGAAAGCCCTATCAATCCCAAACCGAAACAAATCATACCTATCTATCTATCGTGTCCTGAATAATTTATCAAACCCCACTCCCGTCAATCCCCCCACACACACACACAAAACACGAACACATACTCTTTATACGCAAAAACACAGACACACACACACACACACACACACACACACAATTACACACACTCAGCCGATAGCCCCTTCAATCCTGATGAAACACCTTAATACCAGTTACCAAGTTACCGTTTTGTATTAAAAAAAATATAGCTGCACATCATAATACTACAGGCCTTCTAATAACGGCAAAAACTATATAACAAAGAAAAACGTTCAAGCCCTTGTTCCGAAAATAACCTTTTTGCATTCCATCAAAATGTATAGCCCAGTACTATACATTTATTTTTAAAGAATTTTTTCTTCATCCCGATGTCCTACTATCTTCTTATAAGCACACACACACACACACACACAGACGCACACACGCACACACACAGACGCACACACACACACACACACACACACTGAACATATAAAAGTGCTCTCTCTCAACTGACCTTCGATCTTCCTCTCCTTGCCCAGCTCCCTAACCCCACCCCTTCCCTTCCCTCCCCCCCCCCCCTCCACCCACATGGTCTATGTAGGAAAGTCCATGAAGCAATTTTAATGAATCCACTCATTGTTCAATTTGACTGTATAACTGAATTTATAATCGACATATTCGATATACAACACAAGAGTGAGTGACGATTAAAACTGAACGGGTTGATGATATCGTGGCAAAATTCCCCAACTTTTTTTTTTTTTTTTTTTTTTTTTTTGTTGCTTCGGGCAAATATCACTTTTTTGTTGTTATGTTTGCTTATTCTTCTTCCCGATGAAGTAAATTTGTCTTGAACATGAAGCAGCTTATCGCTTTTATGGCAAAGCACGCGTCGGCAATGAGTGTACAAAGGTGAAGCATAATACTATATCGCCCTGTATGCCGGAAGAAGAAAGTGATGAGCAAGCTGTATCATTTTCTTGTATTATTATTGATTTTTTATGTCATGTTTCACATCTGCGGGTTTACATGTATGGTTTCATTTCCAAACCACGACTTCCTTTCGGTATTTACAACCATACAAAAAGGTGGTTTTTCTGGGAAAAAAAACACCCCAGCAGTTCCCGTTGTGTAATGTGAGTACAATAATCTTCTCTAACTATAAATCAAAATATATTTTTGGTTACGAGACTTCCTTTCAATGCAAAATGATGTTGGTTGAATTTTGTTACCAATTTTTGTTGGTCTATTCCTGAGAAGGTTCTACGTGTGTCCGCAGATTTTTGTTTTTGTTTTTGCTTTTTTAAGGGGATAATTATTATGCCGGAAAGACTTGATAAATTCATGTGCTGTTACCTCTTCTCTCGTTGCTTACAAGAATGTTCGTTTTGCATATTCACCATAATTAACATATTCACTTTATTCCATTCATTTAGTTTTTTATTTTTTAATCTCCAGGTCGGTATTGTACGAAGTGGGAGTGATAAAGCTGAAATAATGGGGTTAATTGCACCAGGGATATATAAGGCCATCCTCTCACACCTCCCTTTTTGCACTAAGACTGTCTAAATGTCTTTATAAGTTAGGAGCTAGGGAATGCCAAACAATACGTATTGGTATAATCATGGACTCTAATTGGGTCCATGGTATAATCTAATAATGAAGGAGTTAATAGAAATTGATGGTATTCTCTCTACATATCTTTTAGAGTTTGGTTCATAAGTAACATCTCACTGTAGCGTCATGCCCTTTAGTGAATGTTTAACCTTTGCCCTAAAAACTAACAGCCCTGTCTTGTGATATTTCAGAGTGAATACCAGGTCCCATGTCATACATTTGACTTTAGACGTAAAGAAATGAGATAACCTGGTTAGCAAAGTGTACTCCACCCAGATTGGTGCTGGGTGTTTTAAGCGCTCAAATTCGCGCCCCTGGGAAGAACGTCTGCCCACGGGATTTGGCGCGAATCTAAGAGCGTGAGACACACATATTATTCGAGGCGGTAATAAAGCAACATGAGGCATCTCCGTCTGATAAGATCAAATCCCTGTTCATAGAGCATATTACCTCCGCATCTTCGGCGTGACAATGTTAAGCTCTGGAAAAATAAATCCACCCCAAGTAGATACGAGTGTGGCGACCATTCAACTGGGAAGAATAATCCACATCACTCGTCGCTATAGGTGGGACTGAGGGGGCGACATATCCCATTACCACAGCATGCTTACACACTGGTGTTTGCCCATATAATGTAGCCACCAACTGCATAAAAAAAAAAGAAGCACAAACATACAAGAGTTTATGCAACGCTGCATAACTTAAGAGACATTAAGATGACAATTAAGCTTATGATTTCAGAGGATTTACAGGATTTCAGTAACATTTTGACAGTGAATGCAAAGAGCTGGTAAAGACCACACATCGGGTGCAGTTCACGTGACCACTGACGTAGAGGCCGAGCTCAAAGGACAATCATTCATGCGCCTTGTAAAAAGCCCTGCCTTTAAAGCCCCGTCTTACAAGGGGAACTCTCATCTTCGTTCAAGTTGACTTTGATGTAATAGAGCATGGGGTTTTACTATAGCTCCAAATCATAGAGTAAGGACAATCAAACGAAACAGTTATACAAGCTGTAGTTTCATTATACTCAATAAAAGAATAAGGTTTTCTGGTTAACGACATGCTTTCGCGTAGAGGTAACATCGTTTCCAATATAATCTGCGACAAGGCGTTCATTCCATCGCCTCAGAACTCTGCCATCGGCATATATATATATATATATATATATATATATATATATATATATATATATATAATTCAGTAACTATGACCCCACTTTGATTTAGGAACAATTGCAGTTTCATGCAGATGACAATTGTGTCTTTTTGAATTCATGTGAAGAAAAAATGATACATTGAGGAGATTATTTTGTTATACTTGATGTCCTGTAGTTTTAATTGAGAAATACGAAAATAAATTGAAATTGAAATTGAAATGATCACCTCATATAGTTGGTACATTTGACCAAAACTGGTTGACTTGCAAAACTTCAAAATTCCCTTTACCTCTCCTTGTTTAGGTCTATTAATCTCTATCAGCCTGTATGTTTGATGTTACTCTTTTTATTTAATCGAACTTCAGCATGATGGATGCTGAATTGCATTTTAAACTTATGCTTATGACACGTGGTGTGTAAAAGAATATAATCCATTTGTTTTGTTTTCTTGTGAAGAAAATTCGAGCGTTATTCCCTAGCAATGATTCCTATTTTGATATTTCCTTTTAAATGTTTTAGTTATACCTTCACTACAAAAAATTCGGTGTTAGATTCAACACCGTCGGTGTTAAGTCTAACACCGATTAAGTGTCAATAGAGGACCTCACCCACAGGTGTAGAAAGTATGTTGTGAGAGTGTTGAAAAGTGTTCACCTGGCACTTCATGGTGTTAATTTGACACTGTAGCTGGTGATATTTTTCACACTGCGCTGGTGTTAATTCAACAATGACACCGCATGGTGTTGATTTGATATTGCTGGTATAACACCCGTCCAGCTTCAATAGGAGACCAAGCCAACTGGTGTTACTGTGGTGTAAATGTGTTCACACTTTTTTTTTCAAAAATCAAGTACTTTATTGGAAAATTCTTGATCGTCTTGTTCACGTTCAAAAGCAACAAGAAGAAAAGTTATATTCAAAAAAAACAATTTTATATTTTGAAATGATACCCGGAAGTGTTAACACCATAAATGAGCACCGGAAATTTAACACCAGCTCGGTGCTTCATATCTAACACCGGACTTTTTGCAGTGTTTGAAGTTCGAAAGGCCACTCATTTAAAGGCATAATTTACCATTTGCAGATGAAAGCATTAGTACTATAAAATAGTTCTAAAATGTGAGTTAGGGATAGAAACAACCACTGTCAAAATTTGAATCCGTATAATCGATGTTAAGTGTTGTTAAATACACAAAATGTGAACAATAGTTATAATAAAAATATTTCCAGACTAAACCGTATACAGTTACGGTTTATTGAGAAAAACCCTGATATCTCCTTATATTTTAGGTTTTATTGCAAATATTTCATATGGTGGGATGTTTTATGATACAACAGACCTACACATATGCATCAAATATGATATCTTGAAAATTTTGAAATCACTGCTCCCAAAGGTAAACTGGACCTTTAATATTGTCTATTTACAACCCCATGCCCGTATGATAAATCATACACTGTAAAAACATCGGTGTTAAATTTAACACCACGGGTGTTAAATCTAACACCGATCAAACTTCAATAAAGGACCACACCCACAGGTGTTAAAAATGCACTGTGATGGTGTTGAAAAGTGTTCACCTGACACTTCGTGGTGTTAATTTGACACTGTACCTGGTGTTATTTTGACACTGTACTGGTGTTAATTCAAAAATGACACCACATGGTGTTGATTTGATATTTATTGGTGTTAATATCAATGGTTTAACACCCGTCCAGCTTCAATAAGAGACCACACCAGCTGGTGTTACTTTGGTGTAAATTTATTTTCACATTTTTTCAAACATCTAGTATTTTAATGTAAAATTCTTGATCGTCTTGTTTAAATTAAAAATCAACAAGAAGTGCAGTTACTAAGAAACTCTTCAAAAAACAGTTTAAAATTTAGAAATGACACCCGGAGGTGTTAATTTAACACCATAAATGAGCACCGAAAATTTAACACCAGCTCGGTGTTCACTATTTAACACCGGACTTTTTGCAGTGTAACGATTAGCTCGACTGGAAGAAAAGAAATATTAGACGAACGCTTTTGTTAAAATCTCTTAAAGAGGGGAAGAACGACTGAGAAAAGATATCTATAATGCTTCTCCATCTCTCCATCTCTCTAGTTTTCTGTATCTAGGATGCTTCATAAATCGCGCGAAATACACTGTAAAAACATCGGTGTTAGATTTAACACCACTGGTGTTAAATCTAACACCGATCAAACTTCAATAAAGGACCACACCCACAGGTGTTAAAAATGCACTGTGATGGTGTTAAAAAGTGTTCACCTGACACTTCGTGGTGTTAATTTGACACTGTACCTGGTGTTATTTTGACACTGTACTGGTGTTAATTCAAAAATGACACCACATGGTGTTGATTTGACATTTGCTGGTGTTAATATCAATGGTTTAACACCCGTCCAGCTTCAATAAGGGACCACACCAGCTGGTGTTACTTTGGTGTAAATTTATTTTCACATTTTTTCAAAAATCAAGTATTTTAATGTAAAATTCTTGATCGTCTTGTTTAAATTAAAAATCAACAAGAAGTGCAGTTACTAAGAAACTCTTCAAAAAACAGTTTAAAATTTGGAAATGACACCCGTTGGTGTTGATTTAACACCATAAATGAGCACCGAAAATTTAACACCAGCTCGGTGTTCACTATTTAACACCGGACTTTTTGCAGTGTAGAGATAAATCTCTACTCTTCCTGTTACACCTTTAAGCAAGTCATAATGATTAGTATTTCCATAACTGACAAAGGGATAAAAAAACACATCTTAGAATAATGAAATCACACACAAAAAAAATGGAAAATCATCCATTCTCCGTTTTGCCAACAATGGTAAATACTACACCACATTTCCGACTACCCTGATGAAAAATAGTGAGAGAGGGAGGGAGAGAATGGGGGGGGGTAGGGGAGTAAGAGGGGGAGGGGCGGGGAGGACGGATGGAGAGCGAAGTTATCATCCGAATCATTTCGCAGTTAGTTTCGCTCCTTCCATTGTCCAGGCGAAGGAGAAGGAAACAGGAAGGAAGACGGCGGATTAGTAGCCAGAGGTCCTCGCGAGCCAGCATCACTCACTTGAAGATCGTTTCCTGTTCTTTCGGTCGGCTTGTTTACCATCAAGACGGCGATGTTCTGTGTCAATCAACACCTGAAGTCCAGCAAACTATTATCATGATGCTATATCCTCGACCCTGCAACTCTTAATCGTGTAAGTACGTACAATTAAAGATCAAACACAAAAGGCGTATACAGAGAGCTTGAGAAACGCCATGTTGATTTAAATGTAACTTCCTAATGTGAAGGGGGAGGGGTACATCTCTGTACAATGTCTTCCACAGTGCTTTCCCTATTCATATTTGCTTTTATGACGTCAGTGGGCAAAGTAGGGTCTGTTTGGGAGTTAGATGAAACAATTTCGATCTTAACTAACTTTAAGCAGGAAATGATGACCGGATTAAAGTTGAAGAGGACGAAACAAAGCATGGATATTTTGTTGAATATAGCCTTGATAAAAATAAGGATTTCAAATGCTTACAGGATAATTGAGAGCTAAAATAAAAAATGCAAAAGAGCAAAAAACAATAACAATAACAACAGCACATTCGCACTCACACGCACACACACACACACACACACATACACACTTACACACATAGTTCCAACTCTTGAATCTTCAATCATACTTAGAAGTAAGTTTCTTATATAATCTACAGTATAAACCAGCAGTAGTTCACAAAGGTATGCTGGTTACTTTTCGTTATTTGTGTAGTATAGGTATAACATTATAATCTATTTTTAAATCTGTTTACCATTTTGATTAAGTATACGAGTGTTTCATTTTTTTTTTAATACATGCAAGTCCACTTTTATTAACTGCCGAAGCGAGCGAGTGACGCGTCTTATGCAACACTTCTAGACTAAATTATGTTTGCACTATAAATGATGCTTAATTAGACTTCATGCGATTCTCTATAACCCAGTCCTTATACCCTATTAGAAAGAAACTGCACTGGGTAATTGTGCATTTGTCTTGTGTAATAAACTAGTACACTTCCTTCGAGATCATGCGATGAACAAATTTGAATAATGTATAAAAAATAACGTTTAATCGCTGACATAAAACTGAATAATCATTATGAGTTTTCTTTAGGGAAGGGTGATTAAAGGACAAGTTCACCTTCATATACATGTGGATTGAGTGAATGTAACAATATTAGTAGAACACATCAGTGAAAATTTGGGGAAAATTTCATAAAAATCATTTCATTTCGTTTATCTCATCTCCAACAATGCAAAATATTTTCATACATAAAATAACACAATATCAATACAAAGTTGTAACAAAGAAAAATGCGTGAAGTTAACAATACTATGCATCACAAAAGCGAATGAAAATTGAATTAAAATTAAAGTTGCAGGAAATGGAGGAGACATGCTGAAAAGCTGGGCTTGTATTTTGCAGTCTCCTCGTGGACAAAAAGACGAAATAACATCAAGGAAGCAAGTTGCTAGATATAATATAAAAGGCGCACAACACATTCACACCTATACGAACAAACAGACAAACAAACAGACGGACAAACAAACACAAGTAACCTCTCTTGATAAAGTAAAAACACAGTGAAGGAAAAAGAGGAAATCAGACAATCCGTTCAAAAGTTATGAATTTTCTGTATCTGTGCAGTTAACTGCTGGATGAGAAGACTACTCTGTATGATGTCACATGCGTACAACGATATAAGGAAAATAAAAAGAGAATTTCACAAAACTTCACTTTTTTTTTTTAATAAAGTGCACATTTCTTCAACTTATTACTGACGAATGATAAGGGTTGTATGATTTTTCCTGCCTTCTGAAAGAGAGCAGTCGAGTATTCTTTTGTTATGCAAGAAAAGTGAAAATGCGTTGATTTTTTTCTTTGTTCTTTCTTTATATCGTTGTACACATATGACATCACAAGCTGTAGTAGTCTTCTCATCCAGCCGTGACTGAGCTGAAACTTCAAGAATTCATAACTTTTGAACGGTTGTCCGATTTTCCTCAAACTCTCGCTGATGTGTTCTACTAATATTGCTGCATTCACTCAATCCAAATGTCTATGAAGGTGAACTTGTCCTTCAAGCTTAAGAATCAAGTTTTGTTTGTGTGTGTGCGTTTGTGTGTGTGTGTGTGTGCGTGAGTATATGTGTGTTCTCTGTGTGTGTGTTGTGTTTCGACTGACGCTCTTTCTTTGTTCCAAAGATGGTAAAGAATATTGAATATACAGATGTCATCTACGAATGACAGAAGCAAGAGTTTAGGAGATGACGAAAGGGCTGTTGAAGAAGGAAAAGAAGAAAAGGAATTAAGAACTAGAGGAAGAAGAACAAGAACAAAAACAAAAACAAAAACAAGAAGAAACGAAGAAGGAAGAGAGAAAGAGAAGGTGGAGGAGAAGAAGAGGAAAAGAGAAGAGGAAGAAGAAGAGGAAGAAAGAATGACCTATATTTTGAACAAGTATGGAATATCATATTTCCATGTGTTTTACCGTTTAAGCACAATGTAAGTCGAGGTGCTCTGATTAGCAATGCATGGCCGGAGAACGCCAACACCAGGGAATCGCAAACTCGCACACGCACACGCACACGCGCACACACGCACGCACACACACATACACACACACACACACACACACACACACACACACACACACACGCACACGAACACGAACACGCACACACACATAGACACACTCACATCGTAACCGACGAGTTTCGTTTTCCTCCGTAAAAATGGGGGCAAGGTCTTCACACGCCGCGCTGGAGTCATCGACGAGCGTGCAAAATACTTCGCACAACTACATGAAAAAAAAAAAAAAAATCTGAAGGTGCCATAACGCTACTTAGCTCCATAACGTTGACATTAGTTGAGATGGACTCAAACCTTTCTCACCTTCTCCCATACAGGCATCATAAAGTCACCCTTGATAGCACTATCACCTTAGGACTATACAAACATTTTTTTTTTTTATCATTATCATTCAGCAAAAGGAACAGAGTTATTGTATTATTACAATTAACAGTTCAGTGAAGGCAAAAGACCAAACACAAATGAAACCACTATACACATCTATTCCATGTAGATAGTATACTGAAACAAACTATTAAGTATCATTTCTACTCATAGAAAAAGAAGGGAAAGAATGTTACTGAAATGAAAATAAGAATAACACCATTGCATTTATATTTCCCTCGTCAATTTAACTTCAGTTTAGTAAAAGAAAAACAAAATGTAACAAGTGGGTCAGTCAGGATATTGATTGCGTTGCAATATTGCAATGGTATTGTTGATAAAACTACGTAAAATGAAAATAAAAATGTATCATAATCACAATTTCTAAGTACACGTCGTGCGTTCATTACTTTTTTAAAGTCAGAGTATTCAATCTGACGAGAAAGCTATAATGTTAAGTTTAGTTTAATTTAGTTCATCGGTGTTGTCGGGAACTCTTTGAAAATAATACTGATTAGAAACAGACACTGACAGAAACACAAGTTTGACGAGTAGACATAATTTGGTCCATGCATTTTCAAGACGTTTTCGCTTGCAGATAAAAAGGGAGAAAATATCATAACCAAACACAAGCACAAATTTAAAATTAAAAACAGGGAAGAATAAGAACCGAAAGGGGCAAGGGCGTTTCGCAACAAATAAAAAATCTACTGTGTGTTCAATAAACAAGAATTATGCGGCTAGGGATTAACGCCGAATTAACACGGGAAACGCTGCTAATTTTTATTGGCAATAAAGGGGTGCAGCTGGAACGCGTCTTGACAAAAGATGCATCCGCACGAACCAATATCTACTCCATTCCACCCCTATACAATGCTGTTGACTGGGATTGAAAGCAGAAAGAGGAAATGGGAGGAACAATCAAGCCCCATCTCTAACACCTTTACAGACTATCGAGTCTCCACACAACGGAAACCCTCCCCAATCGCCTCAAGAGCCCCTTTGGGGGTGCCTTTAAAACCTTGCCCGCACCCTCTTTGGTTTCCCACATTGAGGCATCGAGTTAATTTTGGTACTTGTTTGTTTGTTCCGTTGAAACGATTAAAGAGACATGGTGACACCAAACGTACATCTGTGTGTTTGGTTCAAGTATCATAATGCTTATGTAATGAAAATAGGTCACGAACATGGATTATTTTTCTTTCCCTTTTTTCCTCACTAGTTCAATGAAATTTGCTACCCTACTTATTTGCAAGAAGTTGTCGATTGAACTATATTCTGAAATAGGCGGCATGTAGGCCTAGGCCCTAACAAAATGACTACTAACATTTGCGCAAAATTCCTCTTTTTGACAACGTGTATTTTCCTGGATTGCATGAATTACTTCACAATAGCTATCATGGAAGATTTCGCCAATACGAAGCTTGTAAGAGAATTAGCCTTTGTCAAGTTTTTTTTTTTTTTTTTTTTTTTTTTTTTTTTTTTTTTTTTTCAGGAGTAACTGAAAGGTACGCGAGAAAGGGTAGCGGTAGACTTGTTACAAAGGCGCTCTCGCTCTGGTACGATCCGATATATGAGGTGAGTAGTTGCCATGGCTACCTCTCATCGGTGGCTCGACTTTGCTCGTATGACGACGATACATGTACTCTGCTTGCTTTGCTTGCGATGACTTCACGGGGAAGGGGAGAGTTGGAACCGGGCGATACGGGAGACCCTTCTCGCTTTCGCGCTCAGAGGGCCTCGGCTCCACTCTCAATTTTCGGCGCAAACAACAGCAAGAGATGTCTTTGCGAAAAGGCTATCAAGGTAGTAGATCCAGATCTGCGCTCCAGATCTAGATAAGGAAAAGCTTTGAGTGCAAAGGTATCAACATGTTGTCGGAGATCCGAAGGGGACATATTGCAGTCATTTTGCCCCGTTCACTTGGGATTAACTTTGAGCTTGATTCCAGGACTGGTTTAATCCCCGTAAGAGAGTTGCTCAAAGCGGTTGATGACAAATGCAAACATCGAAAAAAAAATCGACCGACCTGGTCGCGTTTTTTCATTTTGATGTCGTTGGGTTTTTCTTTTAACTTCCATTGATTTTAGTGGACCGGTGCACAATATGAAACTTTAACGTTTCTAGGGAAAGAAGACATCTTACATAATGCCACGTGGAATCCTCGAGCCAAAATGTGCTTACTGTTCCAGAAGTGCGTCTACCAACGAGCAGGACATGCTCCACTGCTCGGTATTTGAATGAGGATTGTTCTTCCGTTTTTTCTTTAATTTCTCCCTTTAAGTTTCTACCCATTCGTGTTAGCTGGTAGATAGTTTTCCTACTCATGTCGTTTAAATTCTGTTTAAGGTCTTCTTCCACTTTTTCTTCTTGATCTCCTCCTTATTCTTTTTCTGCTTCGTCTTCTTCTTTTAACTCCGACTCCTACTTCCATGATCATCACAGTTATTTTTCCCGATTCTTCTTTCCCTTTCCTTTGCCTATCTGCGTGTTTATCTTCTCCTCTTTCCTCTTTTTTTTTTTTTGATTTTTCATCTTTTTGCTGCTCTGTCATCTATTCACTAGTTACGTCGGTGTTTGTTTTTCATTCACACCCGCCGCCACGTGGCGGCAATTTGCGCGTTCCAAGCGATGCAAGCACGCGAGCGTGCGGCGGGTCGGACGCGTGTCCGAAATCCTCCGGGGATTGCAGCACTAATACCACCGCGACGTGACGACGTGATGTAAAACTTTGGATGATGAACTTCACGATGGGGAAGAATACTTACAGGAAAAAAAAAAAAGAGAAAAACTTCTTGGTTAATGGATTTTGAGTAACAGGGCACGTGGAGTTCAGGTTGAGGCCATTGGCCAAACTACAACGCCTTCCATTACTATCGACCGAAATTTGTTGTAATCAAATTACCGGAATAATACATCCGTATATGAGAAAAAGCAACAACAACAAATTACTCAAAATGCGGTGTCCCAACACAATCATGTTAACTTTATTGGATTCCAAGGGAATGTGGTCGTCAGAACGGTATTCCCTCTTATTTTTTTTTCTATTCTGGGTAATATTAGATTCAGGTTTCTTTTTTGCTTTCCTCGCATTGTTTACTAGAGAAGGTCTGTCCTCTCTGATGCCACGTGGGGATGCACACAGAACATGTGTGGAGCGATTTTCCGAAATCGGCATTTTTTTTTTTTTTTTATCAAACTTTGGTCAAACTGTTGCATATAATTTTCTTGGCTGTTCGTGATTAATTTGTTGTTGTTGTTGTTGTTGTTGTTGTTGTTGTTGTTGTTGTTGTTGTTGTTGTTCGTGTTGTTGTGTTGTTGTTCATGTTGTATGTATGTGTCTGTGTGTGTGAGTGTGTGTGTGTGTGTGTGTGTGTGTGTGTGTGAGTGAGTGTGTGTGTGCGGGGTTGGTGGGGATGGGGATTTGATTTTCAATGAAATGATTTCATTCTAGTTTTGTATAACGTATTTTTGTTGCTTTTTTATGTATAAACACTTGTATATATATATATATATATATATATATATATATATATATACCCTTACATACTCGATTTATAATCGAGTTGTTATGTTGAAGAGAGATGATTGGCAGTATAAGTATAACATAGTCAAAGATACATATATATATACATTTTTTTTTGTACATGTCAATACTTTCTCGTGAAGAAATGGTCAGTAGGATTGATTTATAATCGAGTTGTTATGTTTGAAGGGAGATGATGGGCAGTATAAGTTGGTAATGGATTTGTCTTTTGAATGGCATTTGTACCGTTCTTATGTTCATGTTACACCCAGAATGGGTTGATTTATGATTGATTTGAATGAAATCAATAAAATATCATTGAAAAACAAAAAAGTGTGTGTGAGTGAGTGTGTGTGTGTGTGTGTGTGCGTGTGTGTGTGTGTGTGAGTGTGTGCATGTGCATGGTATAGAAAGAGTGAAAAGAGAATGTTCAACGGAGTCGCCTCAACATGTCGAAAGTGAGTGTTAGATTTTTTTTTTCCTGTGTCATTAGAAAAAAAAATGCAGTGAAGACGTAAGCCATGGTAATGCTCCTCAAAGAAAATCCAACCACCAAGGAAAAAAGGTTGTTGTTGCTGTTGCTGTTGGTGGTGGTGGTCCGTTTTAAATGTTTAAAAAAAAAAACCCTCAAAAAACCCATGCAGTAAAGACGTAAGCCATGGTAATGCTCCTCAGAGAAAATCCAACCCCAAAGGAAAAATTGTAGTTGTTGTTGTTGTCTTTTGTTGTTGCTGCTGCTGCTACTGTTGTTGTTGGTGGTGGTGGTTGTGGTGGTCGTGGTGGTGGTGGTACACGGTTTATTTTGAATAAAATTAGCGAACTCAAATCCCCTTACATTCAGAAAGATGTGACAGGTTAGGAGGTTAATGTATTATTTACGTTACCTCACAAGAACTCTTGAAGTGGTACAGGTGTATATATCCAAAGACAGCAGTACTCGTTTTGGTCAATGCGTAGTACTGTGACCTCTATGTTACGCGTATATTCGCGAATGTATACTTTGTCTTCTTCAAACAAAGACAAATTTAGGCCTTATATTTTTTTCTTGACTTTGCTGACAATAATGTGGGAATATATTATATGTGGTATTCTTCATGTCAAAAGGACAATGATGAGCTCTTTCTAGTATAAAGTTCCCCCATTATTCACGGAACATCATCTTTCTGTCAGCCATGAGAATTAATTAACGATTTGTTGCTGGGTTGTTTTTTTTAACATGATGTTTTAAACGCTCATAAACGTTGCATTTTATGCGCTTTATCTTATTTTCTTATAAGCGAAAAAAAAAATAAAGTTAGGTCAGATTAAATATAGAACGAATGAGGGAACTACGTGAAAGACAGCCTAGTCACGTGACAAAAACGGCTGTGCAAGAGATGTCTTTTTCTTCTCTGTTCCAATTAATCATCTTTTCCCTCTCCTTCCCCATCATTTCTCTCTTCTCCAACAGTTTTCTCCTCTCCACTCTCCGCTCCTCTTCTCATGTCCATTGTCTTCCTGTGTCCCCTCTTCTCTCTCTCCTACTCTCCTATTTCCTCTTCTCGTATAATCATCGTTGATCGTTTCCTTCGTTCTTGCTTTTCACTTCCGTCTCAGCCACATCTCCTCCCCTCCCCCTCCCCCTCCCCATCCACACCCCCCCCCCCGCCTCAGCCAACCCCACTCCGCCCATCTTCACTGTCCTCTTTACCCACCTCTCTCTGAGCTTGACCGTACTTCCTTGTTTGATCCAAATGAACATGAAAAAAAAAAATACTTCGACCACACTGATGACTTCGACGAAAAACAGACTCGAAAACGGGGCTCCAAAAGTCATCTGGACGCAGACGATTAGGCAGAACACGTGCAGTGTGTTTAGCGGTGTTTGTAAACACTGTCGGTTTTAACAGTTCATCTTTTTCCCTCATGCAAGAGCAAATCTACAACGCTCATTGGGGAATACCGCAACAGATTAATCGAAGATGAATCTTGTTTTAAAGGCATAATTTACCATTTGCAGATAAAACAAAAACCCAGCATCAGTGCTTTAAGATAGTTCTAAAATGTGAGTCAGGGATAGAAATAACCACTGTAAAAATTTGAATCCGTATAATCGATGCGAAGTGTTGTTAAAAACACAAAATGTGAACAAAATTTATAATGAGAGTATTTCCAGACTAAACTATCTACAATTACGGTTTTTGAGGAAAACACTGTCTCCTATGTTAGGCTTTATTGCAAAAGTTATATGGTAGGATGTTTTGTGACACAACACCCCTACACATATGCATCAAATGTGATATCTTGAACACTTTTGAAATCACTGCTCCCAAAGGTAAACAGGACCTTTAAGCTGATCGCAAACAAATGTAAAAGATCGCGGAAGTAGGGTAGTCATAATCTATACAAGAAAGATGACAACGAGTTCTTCTATATATGAACTTTAACATTATTATCATTAATTCATCGTTTTCAAAATATTGTGGTTCGTTATTCAATTTATGTCACGCGATTCCTTTCAGGAAGTCAGGAAGATAAATGGTGTTAAGAATTGAAGACATTAAATGCAAAAACATAATATATATCTATTTTATCAGTTTGAGACGTGTGAGATCAGTGAAAACAAAGAAATAGTCAAAAGAAATTTGATGATTTGATATCTTTAAGAAGATTTTTTTTTCCATTTGAATTTGATGATTCCATTTTTTTCTCCATTGGATTTTAACCTTACTTTAGAAAAAAGAAAAATGACGTTAGTCTGTTTTTGCATTTCATTTTTTCTTTCTATTGTGACACTCTGCTTAACTTATGGTAGTTTAAAATCAGTATTGGCAAACTGATGAAGTAACGCGATAAGGTTTTGGGGATATTGTGTTTTGTTCGTTTAATACTCGACTACGAACGATGAGGGAAGACTTGTAATAACAAAAGGTCTTAAAACACGTTGTGACTTGTCTGCCTGAATGTAAGGGATTACTGGATGGAAGATGAGGGTCAGCTGACTGGAATTCTGTGAAAAGTGGATGATAACGCCTTATGATGTGGAAGCAATGATTTCACTTACGGGTGACTCGATGGGGATTTCTTCGTTTTTCGATGCGTATGCTGTTGTTTTGTTCGTTGTTGTTTTGGGGTTTTTTTTTTTCTCAGTAGCGAAAGGAGTACGATGCTCAGCCCACTTGTACTACCTGGGCGGGGCTTGCAAGCAGGTTTTATGTTATATTTTTTCTTTCATCTTGCCACTGCGTTCCATGGTTATGGATCCATGCCTGTGATAGAAACGCTTCTGTTCTCATTTCACGCTAATGACTCTTAACTCTCACTTAACTCGTAAAAGGCCAGTTTATTGATCATAATATTATACTCTGTCTCTTCTGATAACCATGGAATCATGTAGGATAATGGAACTTGCCCATGTTTCACTTCATTGCCTCTCAGGGGAAAAAAAAAAACAATCTTCCTATGTTAGCTTTAAGTTTCGTTGTTTGTTTATGTTTATTTCTTCGCGGAATATTAGATTTTTAAAATCTCCTCCCTCTTATGTGTGTGTTGTGTGGGGGTTTTTTTCACATAAAAATATACATTGTTTCCATCTTAATCGTTTATGGGCCTCGGTAGTGAGAGATATTGAGTGATTTGATAAAACAAGAATAACATTTTCTTCAGTCAAATATAGTGTTACAATATTGAATTTGCCCGTGTCTAATTCGGAAAGCACTGATAATGCTTTGGTAGGTGTAATTACATTCTACGTCGAGACAAATTTAAGATAACCTCGTTATTGGTTAAGGAAAATGATAATGTAGGCCTATATTAACTCTTTTGCATCCTTTGTATTAATTTGTTACTGTACTTGGAGAAAAGAAGAAATACCGAAAAATACATTAATAGCACAAGACTTGAGGCATGCTATGGGATGGTCACTCCTTGCCACACTCTGAGATGGGATAATATTGTGCTGTATATGCATGTGCAGATGACTTTCTTTAATTAGCCCCTGGAAGGAACCGAACGATTTGTCAGTCGTCAGTCTCTACGTAAATAACCATTACATCTCGATCGTCAGAGATATTGCGTGTTGCTGCTTCCGATCTTAGGCACGAATTGTCTTTATTATGTAGGCCTGTGGACATCTCCCCTGAACATTTAACACTTCAGCCAAGGCGCGTTAAAATTCGTGTTCGGGATAATGATGCTAAACTGTCATCAGGCACGCGCCACTCAGCGGGGCACGTGCTCCTGACGAGTCTGGAGCTATTGGCATGGGCGCCGAGCCTCACCCGTGTCCTTACTCCACTTTTGGCGTCCCGTTAGACTGGCCGCGTTAACAAGTGCAGGACCTGTTAAATGAACCAATTAAGCAATTGATGTCCCCAAACTCATGAACAGTTCGTTCCCGATGATTGCAGTACGTTCTTACCACCGTGAATTTGAAGGAGAGATAATATAGCGAATAGGAGATGCAGGGCATTAATCTTTACACACGCCTAGCTCAGCCGACGAAATGATAGCAATTGTCCGGCAGTGTGAGCATAAACCGTTCAAGATTTAGTCATCCTTTTACAACTGTACTCGGCGTAATTAAATTACACAAATTTAATATCTTCTCTTGACATTGTTGCAAGCTTGTGCAATGTGAGATCAACAACAACAACAACAACAACAACAACAACAACAACAACAACAACAATAAACGTTTCCTGTACTGATATTGATATAAATTATTTGAACAATGGTCGCTCCTTAGGGATTATTTTGACTACATATTTTATGGTCTTAAACTTGCAACTGATTCAAAAGAAAAACGTCGGATTAAGAAATGTTAATGCTATGAGAACTCATGTTAGTTGGAGTAAATGCTGGACTAGCATTAGATAGGATTATTTTTGCATCACAGTTTGTTTACATAACACGTGACCATTTGTACCAAAATGGCAAAGATAAATAATCTTACGAATTGAGACCTTTAAAACCCCGCATCTATTCTAACAAAAGAATCGATGTCTCTCACGTATCTTACTGCTTCTCGTATTGCTTTATGTGTATCACGTTACTTTAAGAATATATACACTTGCAATGTATCAGATCATTTCGGTTTTAAAGTAACAAAATGAGTATGTCATTTATTGGCATGGCAAAAGGGAATGGTTGTTTGTCAGCAAATAAAATAAATAACCGAAAATGAGCAACCAACATTGGCATTTATTAAAGCACAGAAACTTTTGGTCTTTGTGTTCCACTGAGATGCAATGACACTATTACACTTTCAAACATAATGTTTCTCTGAAATGTTAAAAAAGGAAGAAGATCTCACTGCTATTTTCCCCCTCCAAGCTAACTTCAATGAAACAAAGTCAACATCACAAAAACATGAACCAAATCAACAAAAAAGTCAATGTTTGTCGAGCATTTCTCTAATATACCGATGTTTAGTAGTTGGAGACTTCCTCAATTTGTTCGGGTTTTGTATAACTCCAAATTGGATTAGCTTACATCCTGCTTTTTATTCCAGGCAAAGCCAAAAAACTCTTGAATATAAAACGCACGACTGTGCACACGCACACAAAAGCTGCGCAAATCAGCGTCGCTTCTTACATTTCTGGTTCCCAGAAGATTCAATTGATCTTATTGAAGAAGGGGAAAAATACACACCATGACCGTGACGTAAGGTGATTCCGGAATATTGGTTACTATGCCAACGGTGACGTCATATCCTTCCTGCCCTCTCCCACCTGGCCCTTTCATGCTGGACTGTAAAGAGACCTTCGCGGTTGGTGGGTCCATTTGCTGCCATCCATTTTTGGTATAGGGACCGCAGCCCCGTTGGGCGTTGGTGGTGGAGGAGTTTGCAACTCCATCCACTAACCCGCTTGTTAGGCGAGATGATTCTAGAGTTTTAGAAGAGGTAGCGTACCGGTTCAGGCTCTGAGGCTGATATTACATTATTTGAGGGCACATGTATGATTTGATGGTGTGTTTATTTATCATAGGCTTCTATGACATCAGCGTTCTCTATTTCGAGCGAATCTTATTATCTTTATTTCTGTATTTCCATCTCAGAAACACCACACTCCCTTTGTTCTGGCTTATCATTCTATACTCTCGAATCGTTGATGTCACTGCATGTCACATGCAGATACTGGTAGTAATGAGGGTATACGAAAAGGTAATGACCCTCCCCTCCCCCCCCCCCTTCTTTATTCCAAGATGACGATAATAGTGACTGCCTCAATTACCCTTACTGCTTCTTTCACTACGCTTCCTCTCCTATTCCATTATATCGGGGGAAAAATGTTCCAGTGCAACTTTAACTATGGAGTGTGTTCACTGGATACTGGAACTAATCTCCATTACTGTTGTTTTAATCTATTTTGCTATATACTACTTGGTGGTGCTGATGTGAGTGATGCTATAATTTTGATACTTGCAGTATACGCATACCATTAGTAGACTTGATAGTAATTTTCGTGTTGCAATTACTCCTGTTGCTGCTGTTGCTGCTGCTTCTGGTGCTGCTGCTAGTACTACCACTACTACTACTACTACTACTACTACTACTACTACTACTACTACTACTACTACTACTACTGCTACTACTACTACTACTAGTGGTCGCCTTTTAAGTAGGTGGCGCACTTCTTGCGGCGTTTCCAGGGCCTTTTGCATAATCATGAAGTCGCATTGGAGAAACAAACAAACAAAACCCAACCCAACAAAACATGCATATATGTATATGTTTATGTTATGTAATATATAATAATGAATATATATATGAATATAATCATATAGATAGATAGATAGATAGATGGATATAGATAGAGATATATATTGTATAAAGGAAGTTCACGGTCTACAAGAGCGCCTGTGTTTATTTGGACCTACCTCACTTTCGTTCGTCCGTCTGTCTGTCTGTCTGTATGGATGAGTTGATTGGGAGGAGGGGCCAGTCAATGGATAAGCATACACAGACATAATTGGAGGGGGAAAACATAAGCACCTGCTATGGATTGTGCCCGCTCCGTCGCGCGCCCAGGAAGAGGGGATAGAATGGGGAGGCCTAAATGTGATTAGCTTCAATTATTTTCTGGAGAAAATAAGAGGAAGAGTCCAGTTAGTGTGATTTCCGCTACATAGAAATTATGCACGTGCCTGGTATAGGCGGGTAAACCAGTTTCATAACGGCCTGCACTCATTCATTATCATTTTGCTTGGCGTTCTTCTATTGTCTCTACAACACGTAAGAAATATATATATATATATATATATATATATATATATATATATATATATATATATATATATATATATATATATATATATATATGTATATATATATATATATATATATATATATATATATATTTCAGTGAGTGTGAGTGTGTGTATGTGTGTGTATGTGTGTGTGCGAGTGTGTGTGTGTGTGTGTGTGTGTGTGTGTATGCAATCATTGATTTTCTCCTTCTGCAAAGATACACAAGTATAGCCTGAGTAGTGATATTTTCCGCCGTTCCAGTAATGTTATGGTCAACAATCCTGACGAAGATTGTGGTGCGACTGCTGATGATGATAAGGGTAATGATCTTCACTCAAAAATGATGATCATGAAGATGATGAGGATATGATGATGATGATGGTGATGGTGGCAGTGGTGGTGGTGTCAGAAAGGATAATGGAATAGATATTGATATCGGTGGTAATGACAATGTTTACTTTAATGCAGCGAAGATGTTAGCGTGTTTGGTGTGTCAATAATAAAGCTGCATGTTGACATGGAGGTGGCGATGGTGGGGATGATGCTGATTGGTATGATAGCAACTAACGTTGATGATGATGATGATAGTGTTGGCGATGAGAAGAAGGAGAATGGAAAGATAGTATCACTGGTTGTAACAATGTTGTGAATAATATGGAAGATGATGTTAACAATAATTGAGGCAATCGTGGTGATGGTAGTAGTCGTGGTAGCGGTGCTGGGTGCAAGAGCAGTAAGCTAATATCAACATGATAACAGTCATGGCGACGATGCCGAACTGTGATTAATCGATGCGGCTGACGATCACGCAAGGAATACTACACGCTGCAACGACAGCAAGGACGAGGTGGATCACGCATCGGTTCGAAGAGAGCGTGAATTAGCGATGAAGACGACGATAATAATTATAACACACTTTGAAGCCGGTATACTTATCGCAGTAACGCTATCTCACCATGAATTACAGTCAGTCTGGTTATTACATGATGTGTCAAAAGTCAGAAAAATGCACATGAAATTGATCAATTCAACAAACTAATTCTCATATATCATAATCGAGCAACACACATAATATATATATTACGTACAGATGTTAACAGCAATGCTACAATGTGCTCTTCCTTGGTGTTAGTATTAACCGTGGGATGCTAGGAAACCTACTCGAAGATCAGACAAAGTAGTGTATTGTGCAATTTTTGTAAGTTTTCTGATTGCATAACATGTGTATTTTGTGCATGAAAATCGAGAATGAGAATAAACGATACTAAATCTTATAAGGATAATAACGTGCACGAGGAGGAAGAGGATGACGACGACAAGAATTATAGTGGTAGAAATCATCATCGTCGTCATCATCGTCGTCATCATCATCATCTTCATCATCATCAAAATATCATCATCGTTAATAGTAATCAGGTCTAAGATGTACAAAAGTTCAATATGCAGATCATGACATATTGTATGGTAATAGCAAATAAATAAATCTTGGGACTTATAGTGAAGTAATGAAAGAAACGAAAATGAGGAAATTAAATCACTTGACACAAAACCGTTAGTGCAGTTAATTTTCATGTGTAATGATAATGATAATTTATAGCTCTTTTTCTATCGCGTCATGGTGCCCAAAGCTAGCAGTCACATTGTTTTACTTCTTGGATACACGACATCAAAGGGAATGTGCGTTAATTACAAAATCCGGAAAACAGTTGACAGATTCTTTCCAAACACTGGTCGAAACCGTTTAACTTTCCGTCGCTGTTAAGCTAAATCGTGGCTATTCCACTGCTGCCTAGAATGTGGAGAGACCATCATTCTCGCGGAAGAGAAGGAGGAGGAGGAGAATTTGAAGCCAGTGGGTATAATTACTTGATGAAAGGTCAGTTGCTTTCCATGTCCAGCCAGTGTGTTGTTGTTGTTGTTTTTTTAGCATGTCCAAGCATGTAGATGTTTTGTCCTTCCAACTAATTATATCCAGAAAACGGGAATGTATACATCAATGATAAATCAAAGAGATTTCGAAAGAGAAATAAGTGCATAAGAGTTATTCACATGTAGATCAGCTATAGCTGGCGCTCTTCAAGAAAGAACGACAGGCTGCAGCCGCAGCGCTTCGATCGGCATACTAGTTCATACATGACCGACTAAGACACGTTAATGGTGCACCGTGATTTTAAACCCCCCCCCCCCCACACACACACACACACACATACACACATGCACTCATTCATCATGAAACACACAGTTACTTCGATTTACTAATTCCAAATTATTGCAATACACCGGAACGAAACCATTGCTGCAAATTCTGCTATATTTGAAATTAACTCATAATAATGATCTCACGTTATAAGTTTTATACCTTGACTCCTTCAAATTTTTCAAGTTTAAAATGAATGGACACAAAACAATTAAACAAAATCCTCGCTTAACTACTTATTGAGTTACAATTTATCCGGTGGCATTTGGACACCAACTGCACACCAATAATAGAGGGCTACTACCATTGTAGGGATACATGTAATAATGTAAATCGGTGCTGTATTATTATTAGACGTTATAGGTAATGATTTCAATGATTCCCAGCTTGGGTTATTTCTTTTCTAGAGAATAACTGATTATCATAAAATCAACATTATCTTGTAACCTTTTTGTGATGAAGCTGGTGATGATAATATATATTTATCGTTTCATTATACAAGAAATGAAACGATATCACCTGTTTTTTGTACTTTATAATGTTTTCCTCGTTCTTTCATTACAACTATACTTAGAAGTGGATTCTAGCAGTCGACGTAGTAAACTTCGATACTGGCATATTTTAGAACGCTATTGAGCAATCTGTAGGCCTATTTCTTGTGTAACTTCCATTTGATCGAATTTAATGTGCAAACACTTTATGATTATCATAAACACATAGTCATACTCTCGTCACTCACTCAACAATATCAGATCAGGGTACTATCATTCATTTCCAAGCAGTGTGTCTTTTATCGTGATAAGTCAAATATTTATTCATTGCGTGACCGTATGACATATACTTCGTTATAATTATGAACGACTTACTGGAGATACCAGTTCAGACGAGTAAACAAACATCCGGTACAACGAACAAAGAGGAACAGTGAAACACATTATAACGACCATTACCTAATTCCTTTGTATGTTATCAAACTGAAGTAGCACTATGTAGCGAGTGAGAAAGTACAAAGTCTCATAACATGAACAACTCAAAAGCCAGTTAGCAGTTTTTAGCTTTCTTCATCATGGTCGTAATTCCTCGTTAGTAGCATGACTAATTTCCCTTTTCTTATCGCCTCTCATACTGATCCCTAGCTAGTTTCAGTTGGAAATGCATCTTTTGCTCACGTGAAATTGATAAAATTGTCTTTAAGATATAACATTTACAACAGATTTACACACAGCAAACAATATAACGCGAATTCTTACAAATCTCCATGAGTGAACGCATTGCATTTGAGAAGATCGTTTTTCATCACACCACCGTTACACAGAACAATACAGTACTTCCAATATACATAACAATGCCCGTACCAGTGTTTTTCGTAATGCATTCTCGCTGTTGTTAGCGCCAACAATCGCGAATGAAGCGAGCCGAGACCGAGCGTGTCGACAGGCGTTTGCCTCTCACATAGAGGCGAGACTTCCTTCTCGCTTTGCTTTTTAATTAATGTGGAGAGTAGGCGTTTGAAAAGGATATGCTTTAATTCTTAAACATCAAAATGTTAGAGTCGTCCGGTTATCAAAATAATTAATGTTATAGCACACTTTCCTATCGACCTATCACAGAAGATACATTGTAAGTTTCACTAAGTAGGATGCATATCTTCCTGGTGAGACTTTATCTCGACTCCTTTTTTTTGGGGGGGGGGGGAAGATCTAATCATAATCAGGTATTGTCTTCTCGCAATGCGTAAGATTTTGATTGCCATGACCACTGTCTGCTCTAGAAATTATCATTCAGTGGGAAAAATCGATAAGTAGACCTAAATATATCGCTTGGTCGGGGACAGGTCTTGTGGGTGAAGAAGCCAGTGTGTAACTTGTTTGCTGGACGTAATTACAAGGCTTTGGGATAGCGCCCTCAGGTGGTGTTTTGTCTCGGCCAACCCGATCTCGCTTCTGCCCGATTACTGCCTAAGATTAATGTCTAGCTCATGAACTATGCAGTCGAACCCACAACAAGTCCTTTGGCGAAATGTGCTTTTATATTGATGCGCCATACCCACAGACTTGTCAAAGGCATGATTGCTCGCTTACTCTCTCGATAAAACGGTCATGAATGACAGACACGGACGATTTTGATAAGGGGAGGCATTCACTTCGTTGACACTCAAGTCTTCTGGTGAAACGTGTCCTCAGATTATACTATAAGTAATCTAATTCATAATTCAAGTGTGCATTTTCGTATGGTATATATTTTATGCAGTGTTGGATTTGAGAAAAATGAACGGACATGCGAATATGCTATTACATTTGAATGTGATAGATGCAGAATGAAACGTGTCCTGGTACAAGACAAGACAAGTGTCATACAAACATCGACATACAAACATCGACATTTATTAACAAATGGTATTCGGTCTTGTCACTAGGGCCTACATCTAATGACAATTACCGCAAATTGTGTGTATTTTTTTCTTACATGAAACCAACCAATTAGCTGTACCTAAGATGAAAGGAAACGAAACAAACCAGATATAATATTTTACATAAATACCATACAGTAAAAGACCTGAATCTGAAGGTGAATTAACTTCCAAGTACAAAAAAGGGACGGATAACCTGATTCATTTCTTAAGTGCTTGTGAAACCTGCAGTTGTGATAACACGCTACATTATGCACGACAGATAAATAGTTGACAAAATATTTTATTGAGGCAGAGACTCCAACCCAAAACATCTCTTAAGGCATGTAAAGGGGAGGTTCTCTCGCCTGGACCTAGCAAACTGGAGACTCCATGTGAACATGCCCTCAATTATCATCATGTGTACGTAGAACACGTTGATCATGATATCCAAGCGCGATGTTCAAACTTGCGGCCAGGGTCCAGGACCCGCGGAAGAGCCCTGGAAGCTCAATAGAGTTGTAGACTCTCTCTCTCTCGTGCTAACATACAGCCTATTTTATATGCCGGTATGACTAAACTAAAGCTGGGTCAGAGAAAAACCTGAATTCTCAGTAGAAATACATGTAAATAGAAACTTGGACGGAAGGCAGAAAAGGCAGTTGGACGAATGATGGATTCCTTGAGATATAGCCGCAAACATTAAGAGGACAAGACCTGTTTGGCAAACTAAACGCAGATGCGGAATACATATCTTGCACTTGAGATTAGACATTATTCTATACACAAAATGATTGTCATCATATCATCAGGCAACGTCAGGAGTCGTAACCATTAGAGCTGATAAAGCTGCAAAATGAGGTGATCTTGCTGAAAAGTATACAGTAGGATGTTTCTTCGTAAATTCTATAAACGTTGATACCTTAACTTCATCTAGTCAATAACACTGAGAATGTTTACGAATTCGAAACTCTGGATTTCACGATGTACATTTTCCTCCGGATTGAATATCAGTGTTTCGAATTAGCCTACATTGTGCTTATCACACGTAACCTTCTGCACACTTGACTAATCTAAACGGCTAACCGACATTTCTCTATCTGTGCTCCTTTGATGGGCTGTGAGACAAACTACATAATGTTAGAAAGCTAGAGTCTAGCAAATTCAAGATCACAAAAATTTGGAACTCGATGATGGGTCATTTTAGCATGGCGTTCGTAGCAACGGGTCACATGTTATATTGATGTAAATTAACGACTTCTATCTTATTTATGAAACGTAGTTAGGAGTATCAGATATGGTATACTTATTAATATTTGCTCCTTAATTCGCATCAAAGCATACATGCGTATCTTCAAATACACCTGCCTTGAGATTGCAGTTCTTTCAAGCGATTCGATTATTGGGTAATCCAAGACCTACTTGTCACTGCTTGGAGGCTGTGCTGTACTCGTTTTCCGTCTTCGGTACGCGTTCATAAGACGAGCGGCGGCGCTGTCCTCCGAGCTGACGGATGACGTGGAATCATCCAGCTTGCTTCGCTCAGATCCGCCGCGGGCGCGCGCATCTCCAGCCTTGAACTTCCGGCTGGAGTTCATCTCGAGACTACTTCCGGTGCTCGGAAGGCGGTTGTTTGTCGTCATCTCCATACGCGACTGCTTCCGCGTCAACCGACTCGTCTGGCTGAGTCGAAGTGATAGCTGTTCGACGTCTCCTTGGATTTCAGGTACTTTCATTCCCTCGGGCGTTATCGCGCGACGCCGAAAAGAGCCCGACGACTGGATCTCGTAGCGCTGGAAAATTTGCTTGAAGTTATGCTGGTACTGATGATTGGCGTCCCATTGGGGCTGTCCATCACGATTATTTGCAGCGCGCTGTTTGATAAGACTGTTAGTGGATGATACAGTAGGCGACGTTGCTATCGACGGGCATATCGAGGTTGCAGGTGCCGGTAGAAACACCGCCGTGATAGTTTTCCCTTTCGTTAAGTCTAGTATCCATGGTTTGAGCAGCATGCGGCACTTCGTCGATGTCGATGTCAACTTCTTTTTCAGCGTTCGTGAATCGCTACGCACCTGGTCGACGATCGCGGGTTCGCTCTTTGTTCGCGTCACGATGATTTGCGAGGGTAAGAAGACTTCGTCGTCGCACTCGCTTGAGGTGTTGCTCCTCCCCTTCGATATGGATGGCAACCCTTCGCCGCTGTCTCGAGAAGTGATGCTGTTTGATCGCTTCACGTTTCTGGACGTCGGTTCTCGTCTTCTCAGCCAGGGCTTCTCATACGAACGGGACTTGGGTGCTTCGTCGATCATACGCTGTTCGTAGTCGTGTTTCCATTCGGCAGTGCCCCAGTGGAGTATATTGTCTCTTGCATCCGTCGGCGCGCCGTGTTTTTCCAGCATCTCTGCCACGGCAAAGTGCCCACATCGGCACGCCTCCAACAGCGGCGTCATTCCCCACTTGTTCGCCTTCTCCAACGGGAGCCTGAAATGCAGCAGGCAGTCGATCATCGCCTGGACGACTTCTATGTTCCCGTTGGCAGCGGCGTAAAACAGCGCCGTGTTTCCCCACCGATCCCTCTGATTGGGGTCGTAGTCCACAGCCTTGAGAAATACTTTCGTCAGCTCCACGCGCCCGAACACGCAGGCGTACATGAGAGCATTCTGCCCACGTCGGTCGGCGTACCCGACCATGGCACCTCGCTCAAGGAGGAGGCGAGCGATGCCGACTCCCCACGCTTCCTGCTCGATCATGGCGCAGAGCATGAGGGGAGTTCGGTGATCGGCGGGATCCTTGATGTCGACATCTTCGCCGGCCGACACCAGACACCGAATGTCCTGGAAGAAGCCCTTGCGGATGGCCAGGTGAAGATCAGGCACGGCCTGTAAACCTCCCTTCGGATTCATGCTGTACCTGTGTAGTGCAAATACAGATAATATGAAAATTAAACATACACCGACTTGCGAAGAAAACAAAAACCCAAATACATCGATATACCGATCTTACTGATCTTACAATATAGCGATATTAAAAAAAAAAAAAACTATACCGTTTTAAATATCAAACAATAATGCATTTATTTATCGTCAAAATAGTTACAATTCTGAACATTTTTTCTCTGTAAAACATGACAAACTCGAGATTTTCTTTAAGTCCAGTTCTCTGGAACGGGTCACCAAAGCGTGAAGTCTGTTTTAACTCATTTATTTGGTCTATGTCAACCGTATTCCATGACAACTTGTTTGAATGCAGTGTGATTCTAGATTACCTTTCCCCGTATTCTCTTCTTAAAAAGGTAATTTGCAAATGTTGCCGCATCAGAGTACGCAAAGTGATAACGGCCCAGGCAACTGCCTGATCATTCTCTCTGTTTTGCTGAACGAGGCGTTGTTAGAGATTGCTCACTATCTTATTTTCCCCTTCCTTTCTTTTTTGCTCGTCTGTTATCACGTTTTATCGCTATTTATTGCAGAGCACTAGTACTTAATCCTCTATTCAATGCATCTGAAATGAACCATCATTACTAATGACGGTTCGTTTCAGTTTACTCATGTAAATAGCAGAAGTCTCGTCAATAATGTTTCGAGTGACCTCGACGAAGTTATAGACATTTCCAGAGGTTATCTATACTACCTCACATATCGTGAAGACAATGTTTGCCATACTAAAGTTTGACAACAATATAACGTCTTGCCTGCGTTGAATTACAACCGAGTTTTGGTCAACAGGATAATGATAAGTGGCACATTGTACCACGTGTATTTAAGCTAAAGTGTCTGTAACCTATTATTACTGTTACATGGAAACTTCTTGTCTTTGTAATGATAAAAAAACACATACTTTTCTCGTTGATTCTTAAATACATGCTCAAAAATATCTTATCTATAAACGCCTGTCCAGCTGTCCAGGTGGTAAAACATTGAAATAAATGTGCCTCGGTTTCTTTCTTTGCAGAACTTGTCTCATACGTCGTTTTCTACTCATATACGTGTACAAGATAACATGACAAAGACGTGGACGACCTACAAAAATATTGGAGTGTGCTATAAACAGGGCTGAAACTTAAAAAGAAATCAAACAAACAGACAGACGAACCAAAAAAAAGAAAGAAAGAAAGAAAAGAAAGCAAAAGCAATATACGGATGATATATTAAAGTCAAAATAATAGAAATATACCAATATTAATGCCAGTTCTGTTTTAATTGATTGCCTTTTCCTAGGCGATTGAATTTAATGTACATATATAAATGTACATTAGAATTAAAAGAAATCACATTTTCACCATTAAACGCACACGGAAAGATTATAGATAAAAAGGCAAAGTCAAACGTGATATAATAATATAAATCACGGGTGGCGCACTTTCGCTTGTAACGTCACGACAGCACTTATACTGATACAAAATGTGACTTTTTCGCACACATCTGGAGATACTATGCTCACGCCATACATAGGAACTCTATTCAATACCGTGTGGTTATTCTGTAAGCATTGGACCACTCACAACAGTTAGAGGCCAGCTTGTACGTACAGGTCGTCCTACGCAAATAAGACGTTATATTTTGACCGTATACCTGTACCACGATATATGGCAGTGGCATTGATCAATTCGAAATCCATAGCTCTTGAGATCCAAAAGGCAAGATTGGTGACAATACACTTGACGCCATCTCGCTCGTTCGTCCAAGGGTCATTTCATATCAGGTTCCTTTCTAAGTCAATTGCAAATGGACTCAAAGGCCAACAGAGAACACCTGATTCGTGTAACTAGGCTAACAGTCATAAGAACCAGACCTGACTGTATAATTTCCGTAATGCACACATTATAATTGAACAAATCATGTAAAGACAATTAGCCAGACAACGGCACGCTAAGTACTTTGACCGTTGTGGTTTATTCTTTATCTCTCTTTTACGTGTGCATAGCGACAGGTAGTTATACAGTTCTGGGTGTTTTGTTGTGAAACAAACTTTGAAGATTTTTCTTGAGTTACTTATAGCCTACACATCTACAATCGCCTTTTCTAAGTCATTCTGACTCCTATTTACTACATGTATGTCAGCACAGGAATATGTGTATTTTCAGCATAACTTCATTTCCACCTTACTTCAGTGTTTCAAGACTGTTCTTTCAAGAACATTATATGCATTTTTAGATTAATCAGCAAATTATTCATCTGTCCCGCGTTGTCTTTCCAATACACGAAAGTGGTAAATTTGTGGTGCAATATTCCCACACTAGATATCAAGCCATTTCTCAGATACCGTATAGTGCTTTCGTGGAGTGGGCATGACTGTTGAAGAAAACCACTAGTACAAGTAATCTGGAGTATAAAGGGGCAAAACGTATAGCCGGATACTATGCCGTCCTGTTGCAACGTAAGAGTGGAATCCGAACAAGTTCTGGATATACTCCTTGCTCACTTACCGTTACTGAGCAACAACCAAGTCATTGTCCATGGTCACCCGGTATCAAGACATAAGAAGCCGAAGAAAATCTCTACAGGGAAAGTCCAAGGATTAGTAAGGATTTAGAAGGAGATTTGGCCTCGTTATTCGTTTGATAGACCAGCTTCACCAGCGCGCGGAACTAACCAACAGACAGAAGAAAGCCTGAAATCGTCTGCTGGTATTCTATATCCTTCTTCCTATGTGTTCGTTGACTCAGCATTCCACACAGTGTCAAAGTACGAGTGTCGCTCCGTCAGTGTTTTTGCTTAATCTCTACAATTGCTTCGTGTACACGTTTTCGCTTGCAGTCACGGTTAAACGCTGGTACATTTTGTCTCTTAAAAGTATTCAGCCTTGCTACAATACGTCGAAGACAAGACAGTTGTATGCATGAGCTGGTGGCGTCTTGAGGCGAATTAATTCTATAAGCACCTTTCCCGGCATCGTCCTTCATATACTTAAAGCACCGTCTCTTCTCACTTTAGCTCCCTGTTTATGGCATGTCAAAAAGCGAGAAGTAGTCTTAACGAGACAGGAGTTTTGATCCTATGTTAGTTTTAATGTTAGTGGATCATTTTCCCTAGTTGTTATATAGTTTCTTGCATTTGAACAAAGATCACTGTCGCATTGATGTCTTTTTCGCCTGCCAAAGCGCAAGCTTTTAACCTTTTCCTACTTTTGTCGAGAAAAAAAAAAGATAGTTACACGGCATTGTAAATTATTCCTGCCAGAAGGACGCCATGCAAGGTTTTGAGTCTTTACGACGATAATTTAGCTTTGTGACGTTTGATCAACTTTGGGTCTTAAATTGATAAGTTGGGGAGAACAAAGCTCTGACCATCTTGTTTTTCATATCCTAATATCTAAAGTCTAATTTTCATATTTCCCCCTTTCTTCTTTGCTGTTTCTATATATGCTTATGTTTTGACACTCATTGACACAATTTATAAAGTGTGTTAAAAACTATATATGGAGATCTTCTGCATTCTTTGCCAATTACAAACTATTTCAATTCCTATGCTTTTTAAAGGCATAATTTACCATTTGCAGATGAAACAAAAACCCAGCATTAGTGCTTCAAAATAGTTTTAAAATGTGAGTTAGGGATAGAAATAACCAATGTAAAACTTTGAACCAGTATAATCGACGTTAAGTATTCGGATGCACAAACTATGAACAATATTTATAATAAAATGTTTCCAGACCTAAACCGCCTACAGTTATGGTTTAATGAGAAAAATAGTGACATCTCCTTATATCTTAGGCTTTATTGCAAACATTGTATATGGTTATAGGATGTTTTGTGATACAACTGACCTACACATATGCATCAAAAGCGATATCTTGAACATTTATTCTTTTTTTTAATCACTGCTCCCAAAGGTAAACAGGACCTTTAAGATTATGTAATGATAAGTATTATACAAATTTAACGATCCCTTCTGTTAGAATTACGTAGGATTATGTTCTGCATTATTTCGCTTCCCATTATGTATCAATTCATGTATACTATCTTTTTGCTGTCCAAAATGTAGCAAATCATAAATCGAATCAAATTACATAAAATGTAAATCAGCTAAAGTATCATAGTATATAGTTATGGCGAAAGAGGTGGTTTTACAATCTAATATTTGGACACAGGGACTGTTCTTTCTTTGCATGGGCAGCTACTTTTATCATGACTTCGTGCCTCGTAATCATAGGATATCATTAATCCTGAAAAAAAAAAAATATCAACAACTCCTATACTTGTGACGACATATCTGCAACTTTGAGCAATATCCAAGCATAATTGTATAGTTAGAATCTGATCATACATTCCCACGCATTTTCCATTCAATATTCACTCCTCTTTCATTAAATTTCATTATCGGACACACCAAAGCACTACTGCAATTTTGCTCCGAAGAGATCAAATGACACAAAAGGACACATTCGATTCACAACTAAAACTAGGGTCTATTATAGAAGCACTCGGAGAACGGAAACCTCCACCAAGAGCATACAGTCATACAATAATGTGCATCATGCATGGATCCGGGTGAAGTTGGGGATTACTACGAGGAAATTGTTCCTGTTTTAACCGCAACGGACTTACAGAAAAAGAAATCATCGACATTCGTTCATAACTTCGCAAATAACAATCGATTGCTCAAAGACAAGCAATAAATCCTGCAAAACCTCATTGAATGTTTGTTCGGTAATTCATTGGAACTTGCTTCATCAAAATTAGAAATGCACCAAACGACTGGGAATCTTCTAGGCGCCATGAACCTTCATTGCATTCACAACAGTGCACGGTAGCTTTACCTAATGGATAAATCACCAAGCAACGGCATGCAACTTCTGTTCGACGGTTAATTTGAGAAGAGGGAGAAGAAGAAGGGGAAAAAATCCCGTCCACGGCAAACAAACTCGAGTCAATGATACAATACCGGCGACAAACGATGTTTGCTATCTTACATAACGTCCTTAGCTCCGGTTTGAGGCAATATTTAAAAAGACAGAACTATAGTTGTGACTCTTTAACGACTCGATGGAAGTTTGACACGATCCATTCGTCAATAATGAGATATAGTAGCAATGGCTGAAGTATTTGTTTATTCTTCATTTCAGGTTTAGAAAGTGATTAATTTGTGGTGACAGGACTTTTTTTTTCCCTCAAGGATGTTTGAAGAAATCATATCTTTTCAGATAATGGTTAATAAAATCAGTTCAAAATATAATATCCCTGTATGTCGTACAACAATCAAGTGTATAGCTGCTTATATCTTTTGTTTTTATTATCTTCTTCTTCATTTCCAAATGTAGAGCTTCTTTTGAAGAGATGTAGCAATAGCGCATATATCAAACTAGCAAACATTCACAGAAGCACCGTCGCATACTAGGCCTAGTATTTTCTTTTCACTTTTAAAGCATTTATCTATCAGTCTCCGTTACATTAAGCATTATTGTTTTGATTGGACAATTTGTTCAATAACTATAATGTACAAGAAAAATTATTCTTTGTGGTCAATTGTTACTGTGTATGCTTGATCACAAGCGAGGTACCAACTCATTTTTTTTTTTTTTTATGAAAATCTTTTAAGTATGACCATGTCATTTGTTCATCACTCAGGCGAACATTTAGTTGCATCAGCCAAAGCTATAGGGCTACCATGTTTGAATCAAAGCAAGAATAGCCATGAGCACTTACATACAGGTAAAGATTTGCTTCAAAATAGCGCACCTCGGCGCCAAATGATATTCCAAGTTCCATGACACGGACAAGTCAGATAGTTTGATGCAAAGAAAAACAAAGCGAAATAAGATAAAAAATAACTCGTGGAATTCTCGCTACGAAAAAAAAAAATCAAAGAACACTCGAGCAAATAAACGCAATTAAGAGACAGTGCTAGAATATTGGTCTCCGTTCAAAAAGGGACCTTAAACGGGTTCTTTCTTGTGAATACAAAGATTGCTATCCATAGATCCAAAAGACGCTCTACAAGTGTCGTGTTTCTGCTCCCATCTCTATCTCCACCCTCCCCCCTCTCTCACACATAATTCTTTCTTTCTTCTAAGTTGATATGCGGCATCAAACTGAGACATGAAAAAAAAATCCCATTCGAGTGAAGAGTCAGTGAATTGAAAGAATAAGAATGGAGTCTTTGGATTAGGTGAACGGGACTGTATTCTGGAACAGTGGTGCTGAATAGTAACAGGACACAGCGCTTTCGAAGGTTTCATATCGGTGCCAGGCGCAGGTGGATCGGTACAGGTGCTTACAAATAATATTCCACAGATAGTCATCCTATAAACATTGTCAGAATGTTTACAAGAATAAAACTGAAATATGATTTCACACAACGTTCGAGGCGACTTTAGTTAAACTCAGACGAACTGGACACTTGCTGGATGGCAGAAGTTTAATCTATGAACTTAGCAACGAATTTACGGAATTTTACTATTCCATGTTTTCGAATAATTCCATTTTTTCAAATAATGACGCAAATGGGATGAGGTGTTGATGTCAATCACTTAGCATACATCCCATTGCTTTGTGCATGTGAAGTATTAGATATGCAAGTATGCCGCGGTTATGGTAGCTAATTAACAACTATAAAATATCGCCATTTCCTCATTTAGAATATATATATATATATATATGTATATGTATGTATGTATATATATATATATATATATATATATATATATATATATATATATACATACATACATATATATATATATATATATATATATATACATACATACATATATATATTGTATAATAATTATATTCATCTTGGAATTTTCCACCTTTTGGAATTCGAAAATAGAAAATAGAAATGAAACGAAAAAAAAAAAGAGACCTTTCCGACACTTTTCTTCTGCGGCCTACCAAAATGTGACATAGTATATTCATTCTGAACAGCTGCATGTTTGTTGAAGACCGAGCACACTTGTAGTTCAAAGCCATTTCAAATATAATGGTAGGTAACACTCCATTTTTTGAAAAACGTTATATCGTCTTAAAAATGTTACAGTCAATGAGCCTGCATGATGAGTATGAAAAAATACGTGCAACACCGTTGTTAGTTAAAGTCGGCTAATGTTCTCTTTTACATTTTGTCAATCGGCATGAAATAAAGACATGAAAGATAATTCATATCGTGCATCTTATACGACGGACAGATTGTGACATCAGAACACACGTGTCACTAAAATGGGAATTTGAGATCACTGGAATTATACGATAATAGTCAAGCCGACGCCAAATTTGTCAGATTGTGCATGGTTGTTATTTAAATAGTAACAGTGCCAAAGAGATTCAAGTTTGAATGTCATCTAAGACCTATATACCAGCATTAAATTGAATATGATCTGGACACTGTATCATTTGGCATATTATATTATTTGGAACATCCGAGCTGTTTGTTTTGCTTGCTTTGTTAGTCCGTAATCAAAACACAGGAATCTCTTACCGAGAAATGCCGACAATTTGACCGTATCATTATATAGTACATATCCGATTCTCATTAGGGTGTCACATTTCTTGGGTAATGTTTCACATAACACATTTCAAAACCAAATAAAGAAGAATGAATATTGTTACGCACCTCTCTCTTGCTGAAGTTGCTCAAATGCAGAAAGCTTAATTCACTTCAATCTATATTTTCGAAGCATTTCAAAGGACTGCCGACACCGGAGAGATTTTGAAGGCTTCAGATCATTGGAAAGGGACTGTATTCGGATTTGAACTGCTTCAGTTTCGCTTAAAGCTATTTTGCGAAGTTCCTTCGTGGGCTTCACAAATTAATTTTGTTTTCACAGTTTCTGTTTGGGGAGGACTGGTGGACTAAGGTGAGGTTTTTGTATGATGTCGTTTCTATGGAATACAAGCGGCTGAAAAAAGGGAAAATAGATATTGCACCAGCATTTTGGTGCCCATTTCAGTGTCTTCTTTAACACGGCAAATATACACTAGCATGATAACATTTTATTGTCTCACTGAACTATAAAGATTGTCAAAGCAAACAATTACACTCATGTGACTGTTGAGACTGCACGACTAACGAATGGAGCCACACTGGGAATTTGGGGATTTTAGTGACATACTTCAAACAAGATTATGGAAATAGCACGCACGTCAGAAAATAAATGATCTAGTGGCAAGAAATTCCAGCGACTGAAGGAATGCATGACTGTCATCACGAAAAAAAAAAAAAGAAATCTTAGGAAGTATTCGACTTACAAATATAGCGGCATGATGGTGACACACTAGCAAGTGAAATCGTTCATCGATGAGATTTGTTACACGTCGCACTGATGGAAAATGCATTTAATGCAAAACGATTCTAAATGCTATCAACAGAGCACCTCGGATATCACGCATTATTTCAGAGAGTTCCGACAACCTACTGAGCCCTCGACGGAGGCATGGATAACTCCCCCTCACAAAACCCTGCTCGTTACTCTCTTGACTATGAAAGACTTTCCGCGCACCTGCGATTTGTTTGATTTAAGTCGGTTCGACTGCGCCCCCGACACATTAATACTCGCCAGTCATGCGTGATTGTGCAATTGGCAACAATACAGCATGTGGCCCTGATGTTGTAACCATAGCAACACGAAGCTTGACTGGCACCCATCCATGGAGATTGGTTTTTCTGAAACTATTTTGAATGACTCAAGTCTCTAAGCGTTTCCCAAAAATACATGTTTGTTAGAATCAGTAAGCCGCAAAACAAATAAAAGAAGAAAAGGAAGAAAAAGAGGAAGAAAAGAGGAGCAGGAAAAAACAAAGTTGTTTCTTTATTTATTAGTTAGTGTGAATAAGTTTGAATGAAATTGAATGTTCCCTCTTAAGCTTAGGTGAGCGAAAATTATATTGTTTTGTTTGTCGTTCTGTTTATGTTCGCTTGCTGGTGGGGTTAAGGGCTCTTGCGGTTGATTCAATTTCATTTGTGACTACATACCAAGACATCGACTCTTCAAGTCTTTTTAAATAAACGAACATCGCGTAGTCCTCAATTCTGGTGACCAACTGAAGACAGTGGCGGATCTAGAGGGGGCGCAACCGGCTCACGCCCCCCCCTTATTTTTCGTTAAAAACAAAAGAAATAAAAAGAAAAAAAAATGACATGAAACCCGGAAGTGGCACCAGAAATAATTAGTCACGCCCCCCTTTACAGAATTCCTGGATCCGCCCCTGCAAGATACGATAGCTTGAAACATTCATTGCATGAGTAAATGAAACTTCAGTGATTAATGGTTCATCGATCATTTTCAAATCTTATTCTATAATACAAGGCACTTACAGGTCAAGCCCCTCGTTATATTACATGTACTGAACAATTGTAAAAACACACTCACAACCCGAGTGTAAGTTCTACAATGACAGTCTTTTTTTTTTATATACTTAATCGAAACATGTTAGACAGAGACCGATTATTTGCCAGTGCAGCTCCCAAACCGTGGAATAACTTACCCGCGTAGAAATTAGGAGATGCCCAACTGTTGTAGTCAGTATTCATTATTGTTAAGCATATCAGGAGCTCTTGCGGCGAAGAATCACGTACATAGGTTCTGCGTTTGATAATTGATATCATTATTACATCTCTGATGAATAGCAGTACAGCTGTATGTATGTGTGCGTGATTAGTGTGTGTGTGTGTGTGTGTGTGTGTGTGTGCGTGCGTATGTGTTCTTTATCGGGTTACACCTACATCCGCATTAGTTTCGCTTAATCATGCTAAACCAACTTAACACTACACTCTGTAAAGATCATCAAATCACTTTTTCACATCCTCTACAGTGATTGGATGGTATCTATGACAACGTATAGAAAAGGAGCAAGAGGCATCGTCTCAAGATCACGTGATTTCCTAAGATATGATAATACTGTATATGTAAGAAGATGTTACATGTATTTTTTTTGTTTTCCACGAAAGGTCATACTGCACATATCATTGATACAGTATTTATGGTGTCCTTGTTTCTCTGTTCAGGAATTCAAGAAGTGGTAATCACCAGACACGACGTCATCTCCTCCGTTAACTTTCTTTTTAATCATTTCTTTGGAACTATACGGAGTTCATCCAATGCCAAGGGGAAGGCCTGCGGGTCATGTCTAAAATTCAATGGCGATTTCAGAATATTGTCAGGGGAAAACAAACAAACACACACACACGCACACACACACACACACACACGCACACACACACACACACACTAAATAACAAAGAACAATGATGCAAAACAAGTGACCACAAGTACAAGAAATATAAGGGACATTTTATTTGAATAAATGGAAGCAAATATAATTCTAGGTGCTTACTTCGCCGTCATTGACGAAAGTTCATGATAAAATTCATTGTAAAGAATCACGATATATCGTTCCATTTCTCGCACAAAGTTAGGTAGGCCCTACTAAGATTTTACAGTGCCAGTGCACATATTGCAGCGACGTAAACAGATTTTTTTTTCTTAAGTAACTAGTAAACTTTCAGTTACACTAGAGAATGTGACACAGACACACACAGACGAACATGATCAATTTCTGGACAATGTTACGTAATCAACCTACGGTACCTTAAAAAAAATGACAAAAAGAAGTACACTGCAGTTCATACACTGCTTTGTGCATCATGCCACATTGGTAGGACATGCACTTGTACAATAATCAGCTGAAACATAGCAAGACGTGACAAACGAAATTCGAAGGTTAGCACGATGGTGCATTCACTGTTTATGCGTGTGACCATTGGTAACACGACATTACTCCTGCGACAATATTGCTCCGGTCTTATTTTCTCCAATGACTTATAGGTTTAGGGTTGTGATAGGGTTTTATGTTTAGTTTGATGTGAGGATTAGGATTAAGGTTAGGGTTGTGTTTGTGGGTAGATTTTATGTTTGGCTTTTTAGCGTGCAGATATTTCGTGGGAGCAACTGTCGCAGGAGCAAATGTCGTGGAACTGTAACCATTAGCTACCAACAAACACTACCACCTCCGTAAAGGAACACTCCTCATATACATTAAAGGCAATCTTTAACAATGATTCGAGTGTAAGAAAATCTGAGCTGCATGGCTCTATGTCTTGCCAGAATCTCTGACATGCTGAAAAAAAGTGACATTACAGAAAAAAATATAACTGAAAATGAATGTCAAATGCTTCAAAGAAGATCAAAATCTGTGAGTAATCGCATTTACCAAACTCAATAATCTCACAGATGGCAGTGTCTGAATAATCCAGTCAAGTTATTGGCTCATGGGAATTGTGTTATTTGTTCAATTCAATTCAATTTAATTTAGACATCTCTTGAATATCAACAGCATAAGTCTGAAAAAAAATATATATATATATGTGGGAATGCTTATGTTGAGTGGGTTTTTTGTCACCACACAAGGCAGTCAGCAAAGCTCATCTTGTCTAAAATTGAGCTACAACACTGTTAAACATTGCCCTTAATGTGTGTGGTGATCAATATGCGAGCTTCGGTAGTGGATGCTTTTTCCTGAAAAAAGAGAGAGAGAGAGAGAAACTCTCCACAAGTTGTGGACCTGAATGAAAACAGACAAACAAACAAACACCTCACAATGGTGACAGGTCTTGTTGGAAAATGCCCCCAAAAGGGCAAATATCTCTCTCACAGACTGGATAAAACTTAGAAAGGCTTGCCAGTTTGTGGTCTCTCCTATTAATCAGAACATCACTGCACCTGTCCAGCATCTATACATGTAGTGGGCAGTTCTTGCCCATATTCAGGATGAGGGCAGGAAAATGAAGCAAATATTGGATGTCTTAAGGGTGGGATATCCTGATTCACTCCTGTTAGCACGGATGGTCAGTTGGTCTGAAACTGACCGGTTGGAATACTCGCTCCTTTCACAGACATAGACTCTTAATGCTATCCATAACACTACTTTCAACATGAGCTTGAGTGCCCCTTTTTGTCATTCAATATCATATAGCAGTACAAGAGCAAAAGGAATGACAATGAAATAAAAGTACAACACACATTCGCTACAAATCCATTATAGCACCTTAGTAATCACACATTTTGAAAAGATCAAGAAAAAAAAAGACATAATTATGCTAAAGGGTGTGTACAGTTCTGATCGAGGTGAGGATTTAGCTTTTAACGTTCAGAAACCACTCTAGGAGATGTCAAAGAGCATGCACTTCTAAAGGGTATCAAATGTTTATTCGATGGAAATCGGTTTTGAAATGGCTGAGATATCCAAAAACAAGGTGAAACAAAGAGATCCCAATAAAGTTGTGGCATGTCGCCTTTTATCATTAGCACTTTTTTGGATATCTCAGCCATTTGAAAACCAATTTTCATCAAATAAACATTGAATCCTTCTTAAAATTACATGCACTTTCATATGTCATAAGAGGCCTTTCATTATCTCAGTTAGGAGTGTTCAAAACATGAATCCCCACCTCAACCAGTACTGTACAGTCCCTTTAACTACAAAAATCAGCTGACAATACCAAATGACTTCAAACATGTACCAAGAAAAAAAAACTACGACAAAAGAAAAAATATAAGCCACCTCACGTTTTTGACGTTTTTGACAGAACACAAAAATGTTAGATGTAATCCCACTTTCATCAAAGACCCCAGGGGCAATACACACATAATGAATACCGTAAAGAGATATTTTTTTTTTTTTTTTTTACATGAAACAAATATCAAACTACACTGATCATGGCAAAGTCATGCATAAATAAAATGAGTGATGTACATGTTATACAAAATTGATATGAAAAGTAGTCATTTTCATTCAATAAATCATCATTCAGCCTAATATATTACAATGTCATATGTATTACCCTGAATTGAAGACGAGGGCAATTTGTCCATAAATTTCAGCAAAGTCACATAAAGCTCTGAATGAAGGGTGCATTAAATCAGGAGCTATTCGGAAGCATTGATGAAATATATATCAAAATTGTATTCTACTGAAGATTCCTAGGTATACACCTGGCCCACTGAAGTTCTGTTATATTGGTGAAAAGTAAATTTGATGCCAGTGCAAAGTCTTTGGTCAACATATCCGAATTCCCGCACTTAGGACCAGATTAGTCAATGTTGACTCCACTAAAAAGAGGAAATGCTATTCTATACAATTAGCAAGACAAAAAAGGATACTCTGAGCAATACAGAAGAATGAAAAATTGACTATTTGACCATGTAAATATATATCAAAATTAATTGAAAAACATCCCTCAAAATCCTACTGACACGCAAAAATCAAAGCTTTTCACAGTCGTACCAAAAAAGAAACAAAAAAGAAACAAAAGCAACAACACAATTCCAAGCCTGTCCTATTCAATGATCAAGGGAATCTTAACTTGATCCATGCACAGATAACTTCTACAATGATCATACTGGAAGAATTATAAGAATTAGTACATCAAAACATATTTTTGGAGAAAAAAAAAGAGGGAAAAAAATCTAGTTTTTGCCACACATTCCTGAAACCAGGGAAAAAAGAGAGAGATGATGTCAGATATCTCAGTCCATAAAAAACTTACTTACACTGTGAATGTTAAACTCCACTGACTGTGCGTTTAGTCTAGTGACCAAATCAATTAGAAAAAAAAAAATCAAAAGAATAAGCAATAATAGTACTTGCACCAGAAGTATCAAAAAATAACAGATAAAAAAGCTATTCAAAATAAATAACACACAAGGCAGATCTGTAGCATTCATATTCACACTTCTTTCAATATTAAAACAGTACGACATAAATCCCTGCCTATGTACACTGCAGGCAGCTGTGTCAACACATTCTCCATCTTCCTATCCGTCTGATATCGAAATGTACTGTACGTTGATATTGGGTGCCTTTTGTGCCTATGACCAATGCATCACTTCATGCATATGCATGAAGCATGCATCAAGATATTATATCTGGGTATATTGCATGATTTCACCACACTGCCATCACAATACTATCATGGTGAGCATGTTTGTGTGGAAACATATTTGAGCAAAAATAATGTACTGACTTTTCAACCTGCTGTTGCATGCCTTTCCACCCTTTTCCACATTACACAAACCAGTCATGCCTTGCATACAGTAAATACACCATGGAAAATTTGACACTACATACTGCAATGAATATGCATAAGGTCTGTCTGCCTCATAAATATGCATAGCTGCTTCAACAAGCGCCAACTCTTCACTATCCTAGAACAAAGAAATGCTAACATGGTAGAAGCTGCCACTAATTAAAAACAGAAAATGAAATACAATTTTTCTCTCTCAAAAAAAAAGGCAAACAAACAACAACACCTGTCATCAACATACCATAGCTCAAGAGGAATGTAACGTCAGATTTAAATACAGAGGTATGCAAATGTATGCACTCGAAAGTGCCCATTGTGATGCAATGCTGATCAACACAGAACCATCAATGCGGGCTAATGAAAATACAGTATTTTTTTTTTTTTTTTCATTTGGCTCTCATTTCATGATCAGCAAAAGAGACATCACAGAATGTCCGACACAAAATAATGATATTTTGCCATACTGGCAAACTACCAATAATAGCCACAGTTCAACATAGGCCCTACTTTGTACCTGACTCAATACATTATTGAACCATTTCACGGCTGTATCAAATATTCTGGTCATTTTCTGCTGTTCACCAGGATTATGACAACCTCACAAAGTTGCAGTCAAGCATTTTTGTATCTATAGATATAAATAAGCCAGTTCGGAGTTCCACTTTGCGCACGAGCAGAAACAAGGTCATTCGGACCAACATGCATGTTGGTTTTTAAATTCACTCGGATAAGCATCTGTGATGTAATGATTATTCATGTAATCCTTGTAAATGCCGCTTGCCAGCACATCCACCTGACAGCAAAAGTGGTATTTGGCAATATCAATAAAAAGAGATTGTCAATACATCCAATGCAAAATAATGAAATGGATGCTTTCTCAAGTTTAATTGACAGATCAATTGTGCTCATCTGCTCTTCGCAAGTTTATTCTTTGTTTGAACAGGATTGATGAATCCCATAAATTGCTACGTAAAACTTATATGCATTATGTCAGGTGTATGAAAACGAGTGAAGTGCCCCTAACCAACTGAGAAAAAAGAAAGGTCATTCGTACCAATGTGCCCATGAGCTAACTCCGAACTGGCTTATTACATACAACCATTAAAGGCCTTTGATTTGTTCACATATCGGTCCATCATTCATCATGTGCGCATATTTACGATCAGCCAAAATGACAACAACATGGTGAGGGAGACAAGTTACATTATCTACCTTACTGCAGCTTCAAGCACAATGTACGAAGTTGATGTCATAGGCACCTTTCACCCCTTATCTTATCAAGTACCAAAATAATCTCTTTTCTCTTCCAATCCAATGCAAAATAAACCCTACTGTTGACAAGCACTAGCAACATTTTGATTCCTTCACATTAAATTAGCTTTTATCTTTGATCTACATTGATGCATTCAGAACTTTCTCATACTGCAAAAAGGCAAAATTGATACTACTCATAGAATGCAGTGTCATGAATATGCATTCATTCATATGAGTGTGGTATTCTTTAGCCAACACGGGGTCGAAAGCTTAGCGAGGTTTCAGAAACAGACGTGGCACTCGAGGGCGAGATATAAAGGTGTTAATCGCCGTTTCTCAAAGTCTGGTGGAGATGCAGTTTTCTGCTTGGTGTCACTGATGATGATGCGTGTGACGTCCCTGTCGATTACTACCATCTTTTCCTCGGACCCATAAAAGGCAGGGTCTTTCAAATCCAAAACAAAAACTGACTACCAATTTCATGATTGCTGACAACTTCCAAAGACACTACCTGCAAGTTACCAAGTATGTATTTGATGGTGCCAAATATTTAAAAGTTCTGCCTATTGAATTGATGACGTCTGACATTTGTAGACCTGTGTAATGAATTAAAGCTCACACCAGCCAACTCTCCTGTTCACTCACATCCATGGGCTGCAAAATCCAAACCATGGAAGGGCAGGATGAGTTACCCTGTACCTGTGTGGACTTGTGCAAGGGTGGTGCAAAGCTACGGAATACCACAGAATCTGAACAGAGCATGTTACTCACAAAAATGTGCTTGCTGCATTTATGAATAAATATAGCCCTGTTCAATTAAATCTGGTCATTTGATAGAGGGTAGTTGCCCTCGTTTGCAAGCACCTTCACACATCTCTGAAAGGAATTTGTAAAAGTTAGCTCAAGACTACCCTGTTGCTAAACCACAAGAAATGGGATGCTTTTATGGGGTAAATTTGTATCTCTTCATGAAAATACTTATTTTTGTTTTTTTTTCTTCCAAAATACTTAGCCAAGGCATGTTTCTTTCACCTTTTGATTTCTTTTTACTTCATTTCAGTGCAAATACTTTACGATGACCCCCCCCCCAAAAAAAAGAAAAAAAGAAAAAATGAATGCTATGAAGTATTATCTAAGAGTCACAATTCTCAAGCTACACAGATCCCTGTTGTTGTTGTTTTTTTCTTCTTCCTGATCAAAACCATCTCAAAGCTCTGCACATGGGTGCTTCTACCCTGAAACAAGATTGATCCTTAGGACATACCACATGGAACACTACGACTGATATATAAGCAGACAAAATGATTGCTTTGAGATGGCATGACCAGTAATTGGACATTGTGACTAGCTGACCTGTCCCGTCATTTGAACATCTCCACAGAGTTTGTATAGATGTACCCTGTAAAAAGTACAATTCATCCGTGTTGTATTTCCACCTCCACATGAACACTACTCGCACCCAACCCAACTAATCATAAGCTTTCCTCTTTCTCATTTCCTCTCTGACACACACACTCACATACATACATACATTAACACACATCCAAACACATAATCTTAGGCATAGCTGTGAAACTGAATCTGGTTCTTTAACTTACAAGTTACATAGACGTGCCATTGCTGGTAATACATAAACTCCTGCAGTGCCTTGTGCTACACTTAATACCCTTTCTTATACAACCAGGTACAGGAACATGGGTCATCATTAACAAAACTAAAAACATAAATAAAAACTGACTCTAGTGTACATATATTTACATGGCGGTCATCGAAGGAATATCAGCAAGGCTGCAAAACAGAGACCACTAAATTGATGTGTACTTTGTGTGTTTTTGTCTTCTTTTCTCTTTTCTCAAAGAAAAACTAATTGTTTACATCTGCTCATATTTCATAAATTGATTAGAAATTCTTCCTTTTTTTGTGGGTCATGGTAACATCACTGTAATGTATTTCTCAGTTCTATTGCTTTGATGAGAGAAGATACTGCATTGCTCTATCAGAATGTGCTACCATGCTTTGCATAATAAGAGTTTCTGCAGCATATGATTACTGTCAAACACATACACGTAAGCAACTACTTTGTCTCTACAACTCCAGTCACTGTTGCTAGTTGATCCTACAAAGGCATTAGAGTTAATTTCTTGCTCATCTGTCAGTCATTCTAATAAGAGAGTTCAACAAAAATAACAACTTTTTGACCCAAATAGAAAATGTGAAAAAAAAAAGCAAAACGACTTTTTTGCATCAAAACTATTCTGAATGTGCTGCGTTTAACCAAAAGCAGCAGGACAATAAAGGGATTGAAATGAAGTACCTAGAAATTTAAAGAAATTCAGTAATGTATTTATCACTGAAAAAATAGAAATTACGAAGAAAAAAATCCTGAAATGTAAATTACATATCCCTGCTTGATACCCAATATGATCCAGATAAAAATTCTATCATAAAATGAACCAAAATGTGAATAAATTCATCACAATTCATAACTACTTGAAATGACCCCAAGACCTCAAAACCCTCAAACTGTTAAACTTTCGATGTCCATACTACCAAATGATTCCCCCTTGAAAAACAAGTTTTCTGTATAAATCATGTCAAGAATAAATCATGCCAAGGTAAGTGAAAATAGCCGAATAAAGCTACAAACTCTGCCACAGATATGGACTTTAATTTCAACATCCACTAGAAAAGATGTCCAATACTGTTGCAAACATTATTTTGTGATTCTGAGCTCTGCATGGATCTAAAATGATTTGTCAATCCTGATGAACTCAATGATTTAACCCTCTCACCCACTAAAACCCTGCAGATCTGGATACAAATGTAAACCAATTGTTATTATTTTGGGGGAAGAAAAACCTGTAGCCTCCAATGGAGCATGCTAGGCATGTGACTTGATAAAAAACAAAATGAAGAAAAGAAAAGAAAAGAAACACAAAAACTGTTCTCTACACATCAATTATCTGCGAGTCTCTGTTCCGTCCAAGCCGCGGGGTGATGCTGATACCCCTTCTCAGTTGCCGTCATACGTCATACGCCTTGGCATGCCCGTTCATTTTCTCGTGCTCCGACATGACCTGTCCGTCAACGAGGTCGGAGGCAACCATCGGCAGCAAGTCTTTCTTGCTCATCTTGTTGTGCTCATACTTAGCCTGCAACAGGAAATCATACAACCAAAATGGGGGTGAGATTTACAAAATTGAGCTTATATCAATTTCTCTACTCTGCATAATCCCCCAAATACTCCTTTCTTTAATAATTCTTTGAAAGAAAAACATAACAGAAATATTATCATCATCACTGTCAGTGTAACTCTGGCTCTTTCTATTTCTCTGTTACAATCTGTATTCCATCATTATTTCCAGTTCTCTCACAGCTTCTACTAATAATGATTTTCCCTTCACCACTGTTATCATGACTGTTATTTCATTATCAGCACTTTTACAATACGCATCATCAGTATTACTGAAAACCACACATTAATAATCTCCCACCCTCTAATATCATTAATGTAATAATTGTAGCCATTGGGCAAAGACTATGTCTTACACAGCTCTAGTCATCTTAAAGTTACACATTTGGTCCTGCTCCTGCATAAGTTAATTGACCTCAACTATTTCACATGTTCACTCTTCTGTAGGGAATTTGTGGAATAGATAACGCTAACGAATTTTTCTTGTTAACATTGGTATTGCATATGTTTGTATCATAGCCATAGTAAAATACCATTGGGTAAAGCGGGAACACAAGAAATGTAATTGTGTGTGCTGCTACAGGACACAATTCTGGCCTATGAGTCAAAAAAAGGGGTGGGGCAGCAGATTTTTAAGAGGTATAATAGAAGGCATGCATTTCAGTTGAAGAGGTCACCTACCAAATTGTAGCACGTGACCCCGAGCAGCGCTGTCATCATGCCGATGACGTTGAGGGGAGTGACCGGATTGCGCAGCATCACCAGTGAGATGAGGACGACAAAGATGCGCTTGGAGGCATTGGCAATGGAGTAGCTGAGTGGAGTGACCAGGTTGAGGACGCTGAACGCAAAGATGTTCTGCGAGAAGTTGAGGAAGCCACTCGAGGAGAGCAGGGTCAACGTGTACGGCCAGCTGACCGTCTGGAGCTGTGATTGGGAATGGGATTAATGACAAGAGAGTACTATGAGGCAATATCCTAGTATGAACAAAGGGAATGACCAGAAAGCTGTGTTTTACTTTGCCAGACCTTTAAAGGTTCTGTTTACCATTGGGAGCAGTGATTTTAAAAATGTTCGAGATATCACATTTTATGCATATGTGTATTCAAAAGTCAGTTGTGTCACAAAACATCCTACCATATAAACATTTCAAGATAAAGCCTAAAATATATTAAGGAGATATCACTATTTTTCTCAATAAAGCATAACTGTAGACGGTTTAGTCTAGAAACATTTTGAGTATACCTATTGTTCACATTTTGTATATTTAACAATACTTAACATTGACTATACTGATTCAATTTTTTACATTAGTTGTTTCTATCCCTAACTAACATTTTAGAACTATTTTGAAGTACTAAAGCTGGGCTTTTGTTTCATCTGCAAATGGAAAATAATGCCTTTAATATCATACATTGCCGAGATTGAAAGAAACTGCAAAATTATCTCCTCCCTTTATTTGTTCCGGTATACAATGCTCTTCAAACTGAAAGCTGAGCTGTTGATTATCACTTCTTCTTCTGTGTGGCCTCTCATTTTCATCTGATTGTACCAAACTCATGCTCTGTTTGTTATGCTTTGGTCTTTTCTTGCTTTACTTTATTAGATTCATCTTGTTTCTACTCATTTCGTAAGCCAAAGGATTGACCTAGTGTTATGCAGCAGTGTTATGCATAATATGCTGGTAACGTCCAAACTATACAAAGGTGACCCAGTCCTCTACATCTCAGCCCATGTGTTAGAACAAGCCATTTCCTTTCCTTTCCCCCCTCCCCTTAGTCCACTTCTTTGCACCACAAACTGCCCATAACAGTGTCCCATAGTTGCACATCCCATGCTGGTCCTAGGCTGGTCCAGTCCTCACCATTTTCCTATCCACGATGATCCTGCGGAAGTCGAGGAAGACCCAGATGGGTAGCAGCATTAGTGAACCGAGCTGTCCCAGCATCAGCAGTAGCCGTAGATGGTGGATCTTCAGGTCAGAAAGGGCCTGTTGAATGTACAGCAAAGGAGGTGGGGGAAGGAAGGGCAGTAAACATTTATAACCCACATTTTTCAAAGCGGTTTACAGTCTACATGATGGTTTCAATGTTAAGAGATCCCGCCATCAATGAATGGATAGTAAATAACAAACAAACAAACAAACAAACATAAATGATGAAATGTTGATGTAGGGCAATTTGTCAATCAGTTGCAACGAAAAAACATCTTGACGGAAGAATTTCACTAATTGAGTAACAGTGAAATGATTATTAAACTTGAAAAAATACAGCCTGTAAGAATATAGATTGTACATGAATTTAAATAAATAATTAATTAATGCTGACAAATAAAGGTTAAATGAATAAGGAAATTAAATTGGGTGGCCGGGCAATTACACTTCAGACTAGGTTCTTCAGAATCCCTTGAAATGTTTCTTGCTATCATGGTATGAAAAGACATTCCCTGCTAGGCATAACATACTACCAAGAACATTTTCTCAATGTACTGGTACTTTACATATGCTGAGCACCTTCTTTGGTGAAGACAGAAAAGAAGATAAAGAGAGAGGCCATCTCTTAAACCCTAGAGTTCAACAAAACAAAATGCAAAGCATCTAAAGATTCGCCTTAATTAAAGAATAATGATGGTAAGAGTTATCAACATGTGCATGCTTCGGCACAGCCATTTTAACTGTGAAATACACACACACACACACACACAGAGACAAACAAACAAACACATGTGAGACTTGATACAAAAACACATTTCTAGCACACACAACACACACAGAGATATGCACACGTGAGATTTGAGACTGAGACGTGGTGCGAAAACCCATTTCTAATGGTCACAAAAGAGTAGTTAGTCAGCCAACATTGGTGGCATGGGGGGGGGGGTGGAAGATTATATTCCCATATAACCACCAGCATTTAATAAGCATTATACATTGTATGTGAGGTATGTACATGTAAAGAACATATGTCTCTCCACAGATGTGCATGCACACACAATGGAACGTGTTACGTTTCACCCTAAACTAATCAAAATCACAAAGTACTAGCAGTCTGTAACAGCATATTACAAGGTATTGATTCTGTAACAGGTGTGGCAAACTTAGAGTTTACTTGACAAACAACCCTACATATTGGCAAATTGTGGTAATTGCCAATAGCACATTGTACACTAAGCCTTCATTGTGATTATTTGATTACAACTTCAATAAAGAGAGATGAATTGCTCCCAATAAAGACAGCATATCTCATACTATGTAAACACATGCACCCACACACACACCCACACACACATAAATTGTTTTCCACTTCCCTGATGGAAACAAAGCTGTAAATCAACTGCGCTTCAGCAAAATCAGACTTATGTTATAAGCTAGAGAAGCACTTTGAGAGCGAAGACCTCTGCCAAGCAACTCATTTCCACCACTCATCTTGTTCTTCCATAGAGCTCAGTGATTTTCACCCATACGCATACTTGCTGAAGTCATCGGATTTTCCAATGTGTGTCTAGCTAGCACGAATTCTAAAACCTGCAAAAACATCTTCACAACTTTCTCTGCACATTGTGAATGGGTTGATTATTGCGCAACGCAAATCCAACAACCAGCGAATATATGTTTTTGTGCCTCTTAGCGTAAAAAAATCAATCATGGGAAAATAGTGATGCTTACAGTAGAAGCCTTTTGTTACATCATCAACTTCTAGCTGTGTGGTGTGCCTCGCCCTAGCAGAAACTAGAGCACAAACAGTACTTTAGTGTGTGTATAAAAACCTGAAAATTGAACTCCAAATGTCATTACCCCTACCTGCCAAAATATCAAAAATCCTTCATAAAATCCACAAAAATTCCAGCATCACTACCAATAATGAATTATCTGTTCCCTTGTGTCATTCTTTAACCTTTCCTGTAAGTTTCATCCAAATCTGTTCACAATTTTCTGAGTTATTTTGTACAAAGACAAACAAACCAACCAACAAACCAACGGCGATGAAAACATAACCTCCTCCCTTGGCAGAGGTAACAAATTATCGCATTTCACGCATGTGCAATTGCCTAACACACCATTCGAAAGGGTCATTGGAATGACCACTGTGGTTACATTTTTAACCAATTGATTGCAAATTGAAACTCTCTTTAATACGTATCTTCTGGAGTTTTGTGCAAGTGATATTTATCATACGTTGGTTTGTCAACTGTCAGACATTTGCATGGCCATAACCTGTTAAACACTTGAAAGAGTTTGATAGCAAAATGGGTTAAATGTCATCTTTAAGCATTTAGGGCCGAATTCACGAAGGTGGTACAAATGAAACCATGGTTTAAACCATGGACAAAAACTATGGAGCGCCAAGTGTCGCACGGAATATTTCGTTACGCAATTGGTCATTTCGTCGACAAAAATGACCGTTTCGTTAACGAAATTATCATTTCGTGGACGAAATGTTCATTTAGTTACAAAATGTTGTCATTTTGTTACAAAATAATCATTTCATTGACAAAATGACTGATTTCGTAACGAAATATTCCATGCGACACTTGGCGCTCCATGGTTTTTGTCCATGGTTGAAACCATGGTTTCATTTGTACCACCTTCGTGAATTCGGGCCTTAAAGTCCATTATTATATAATGCAAAATAAACCTTTCCAGTGATACCCTGCTTTCTCAAGTCCTGTTACTATATTTCTTCTTTGGGCCACCCAAATCTTAAATGCAAAGATTATAGTGGCTCTATGGGCCACCAGCAAAAAGAAAAGTTAAATGTCGAGCCCTGTTGTACATGTAGGTAATAGACATCACTTGTAAATATTGGCAGGTGAGAAGGTCTGATAAAGTTGAATCATGGTTGTTAGAGAAGTGATGATTTTAGCCAGCTGAATTCAGGTCAGATGACTCCAACCCAACAGTTTGCAACTAATGTATCCTGAATGATTCACATCTGTGAAATGGAACTCTTTGTAACTTTCATAACAATAGTACCCCTTCTAGCCTGTACACTGTAAGGTCAAAGAACAATCATTGAAACTGTTGAGTGAACACAGGATCTATTTGTGGGGTGTGGTCGCAGATAGCAGCATTTCAGTTTTATTCATGAATGAATTGGATGTCGATTACAATGTAGATTAAAGCATTGTACACCACAAGCATTAAAGCCGGATTACATACAGTACGAGTACACTTTTGTAGTCTGCCTCCGTCTACCTGCACTCTGCATCATACATGTAACATAACTTTGGGCTAGCTACTAGCTATGGATTTGTACATTGGTGGCACTATCCGTACCTGCACAATTCCATGAGAGGCAGATCATTATCTTGGAGAACGTTTACTATAAACTCTCTCTACTTCAAGGGCCAGGTTTCGGGTGGAGCTGAAACAAAAAGAGTCCTTGATTTTCATCACCAGTGGTGTGCAGAATCAAATGTCAATCATCTCCACTCCCTGATCAAGTCAGCCCACTCCAGATATGTCATATCATACAGAAACTGTATATGGCACATATACCACATACCATATACCATATGCCATATACCATATACCATATACTATAAACAGCTGCACAGTGATATGCAAATTAAGAATCATGCATGATTCATTGGCATATCATGACTTGTAAGACAATCTGCAAATAATGGTTAAAAATTGCAATCAAGACCACTGCAATAAAATCATGAAGTATTAAAGGGATGGTACAACTTTGGTTTAGATGGGGTTGCAGGTTTTCAACTTTATGTGTGTGTGTGTTTGTGTGTGTTTGTGAGATAATGAGAAACCTCAATGAAATATGAAAGAACATGCAATTCTTAAAAGAGGAAATCACACTTTATTTGATAAAAATTGGTCCTGAAATGGCCGAGATATCAAAAAAAGCTATCCTAATAAAATGCGAAATGCCACAAATTTTATTAGGATCTCTTTGTTTTACCTTGTTTTTGGATATCTCGGTCATATCAAAACCGATTTTCATCACATAAACTTTCAAATCCCTTTAGTATATATGCTCTTTAACATTTTACAGAGTGGTTTCTAAATATCTCGCCAAACACAAATGCTGAATCCTCACCTCAACCAATACTATACCATCCCTTTAACTCTTTTGACAAAGGAGAGAACTTGGCTAAACTTGGAACCAATGAACACAGTAATGTTGATAATTTTGTGAATATTAGTCAACCCATGAAATCTATTTTCCTGACCACACTTTGGGTTGACCTTTCACCCCTTTCCTCCTTGTAATGCATGACTGTATGTTCTAATACATTATACTCACCTTCTTGGAATACACATTTTGCAGGGCAAAAGTTATCGTAGATGCTAAGGCCGCCAGGAGACCGAACGTGTCGAAGGAGAGCTCCGTCAGAGTGGCAATCATCACACCAATGATGATGGGGAATAATGACAGGTAGATCTGAGACCAACACAGGGTGGGTAACAAAAAGCAAACAAACAAAAACAAAACATGGTAACATTTCTGATAACGAACGAAACCAAAAACTACAACAATCATATACACTTCTTCATCAAATGAGATTATAAACTACAGAATGAAGGGGGAAAATACATTTACACAATGTAAACAATATATTCACACGTTGAATGTCAGAAAGAGGCTTTCAACTTTTTCAACTGAAGGAGGTGTTAACAAGATGACCCTCAACAATTTTAGCTAGCCACATGTGTACATCATACATAATATCGTAGCCAAAGTCTACCTACAGTTGACCTTGGTCAAAGGCCTTCTTGCTGTACAATTACAATTACCACCACACATCATTACAGCTGTATGTTCCAGTGAATAATTTTCAAACATATATTTGTTTACCAAGTTCAGCTGATGAATAATCTTTCAAGTGGTATCCTGTACACTTCTATGGAAGAAAACTTCTATACAAAAGATAGTTTGTGAAGCAGGGGTATGAAATATGCACAGCAAATTGCGATGTGACACCAGGAAAATCATTCCCTGTATACATTGTACTAACACATAAAATACACTGGAGATACAGATGTACAATTTGTTGAATGCACTTTGTCACTTCCTTTTGCACTGTACTGTAAGTGCACAATAGCTGTCAAGTTAGAATGTGAGTGCTTTTAACATGTGATTGCAATACAAGATTTTAGTTTACATTAGCTCATTCAACCTCCCAAGGTTTGCTGATTTTCTGTGAGAAGGAATTCACACACAAATGATTTTGAACTTTTCAAATGCTATTTGCGTTACATTGGAACAGAAGTGTACTAAAAAATCTCTTTGTGCTACTTCGGTCAAATGGAACCACAGAAAACTACTAACCGAACGTGCAATCTGGAAATAATATGCAAGCATCCTCAAAAAAAAAAAAAAAAAAAAAAAAAAATCCAACTGACTACTGACTTCACATCCATTCAGATGAAATAGGCCAGAGGAAACACTGCAACCTGCAATGTACCTGTTCAAATACTGTATACGCCATATATTTCGCGAGTCTAAATTTTCGTGAATCAGGAATTCCCGACGATTTCGCGAGTGGTTAAATTTGCGATTGTGGAGTCCTGTAGTGAACGGAGAAATGTACACGCATACGTCTCATCCACATCAGGATCAGCCAATATTTTCGCGTGTCTTTGATTTCGCGAATACAACATTGTAGCACCCGACTCGCGAAATTCACAAAAATAAAAACCTCGTGAAATATTCGCTGTATACAGTATACATGTGCCGTACTTTTCCAACTTTCTCAGGTAACTATCAGTATCAAATATACTGAACTATATCTTTTTATTCTAAACCTTATACTTTGAATATAAATGGTATATGATCATGTTACACACATTCTTGTTGAAATCTACCTGTATCAAATCATACAATAAATACGAATTGTACTCATATTTGACCAGTATGTGCTGATTTAAGTGCCTGCACGTTTTGCCACTTTGGATGAATCATCAGCAATACAGTTAAAGGGATAATCTACTATTTGCAGATGAAACAAAAACCCATCATTAGTGCTTCAAAATAGTTCTAAAATGTGAGTTAGGGATAGAAACAACCAATGTAAAAATTTGAACCAGTATAATCGATGTTAAGTATTTTTAGATTACAAAATGTGAACAATAGATATAATAAAAATGTTTCCAGACTAAACAGTCTACAGTTACGGTTTAATGAGAAAAATAGTAATATCTCCTTATATTTTAGGCTTTATTGCAAAAAATTTATATGGTAGGATGTTTTGTGATACAACTGACCTACATATATGCATCAAAAGTGATATCTTGAAAATTTTCTAAATCACTGCTCCCAAAGGTAAACAGGACCTTTAAATGTATCCAATAGCTGTATAGACAAATCTGTCAAAATGCATGAAATTATGGGTGCATGTCACAAGACTGACACCCACGAGTCACACAGCTCACAAGTGTACAGCCCATGAGTTATACACCTCACAAGTCATACAGCCCATTAGTTCGACACTAAGCTAACAAGGCCCACAAGACCGTGTTGTATCTGTCGAACTCGTGGGCTGTTTTTACCTAGTGTCAAACTCATGGGCTATATTTGCCTAGTGTCGAACTCATGGGCTGTATGACTCGTGAGCTGTATGACTCATGGACCTGTTTTCAATGTCGAACTCGTGGGCTGTATGACTTGTGGGTGTCGGTCTAGTGGGATGACCCCAAAATTACACCCCCCTTGATCTCTCCCTCAACCTACGTTCTTGCATTCCCTTCACAAACCATCCATCAACAACTTTTTAGCCCCAGAAGATTCAACAACCGATTGCTATACTTTGCAAACTCTGAGTCTACTACCACGGTCTCAAGATCACCAGCATTCTTTCTAAATTTCTCTTAAATTGTAAAGTGCTTACTTCCTACTTTATCTCTGTTCTTTCCTACTCCTTCTTCTGTCCTCATTTTAACAGTGGAATGTGTAGCTCTCCATGAAAGTTTTTTCAATTAATCTCAAATCTTGTCTAAATGGGTTTTATAAAGGTAAGCATAAATTACAGCACAGCATTCTTATACAGTATTGCATACGTGGCTCGTTTTATCGTGCCAGGAAGAGGAAACGTACACACTCATCATGCATCTTGGGCAAACGTGCATTTACACCCAGATAAGATTTGTACACAGTACATTGCACCCAAGCCAAATACAATGTGGATGTGACATAAATGATAATGAGTGAGCTATGAATGGATGTCAGCTGTGAGTACAAAGAGAGAGACCATACACTTCGGCCGATATTCACGAGGGTGGTTTACATGTAATCAAAACCATGGTCTAAATTTAGTCCATGGACTAAAACGTGTCAAAAACACGCATCTTACACACGCAAACCGTGGGTTATCATTGGGCGTCTATTGGCGTCACTTGCATTTACGCAGAAGAAATTTATGGAACTGGAAACCATTGACTATAAAATTTAAATCACCTTTGTGAATATGGGCCAGAATGTCGACAAATTAGCATTTTGATAATCAAAGACATAGCTCTCACCTTTCTGGTTTGTTTCTCCCCAAGCACAATTCTGGATAATACGACTGTGAATATAGGCATTGTTGCTTTGACTGCATAAAGAAAAGGAAAGGAAACAAAAATACAATTAAAATACAACAAGCCTATCTTGTAATTATCTAGGTTGCACATTGGGCATACACCTTAGGATGAGCCCTGAGTGACTTTAGTGTAAAAGGGGAATGAGTCTCATCATACAACACAAAATCTTGGGGTAAAAAAATGGTATTAATAGAGTGTAGCTTTAATATGCTGTAGTTACAGGTAGTTGCAGATCCAAATGTAGTTTTGCTATATGCTGCATGGGTGGGGGGGGGGGGGGATTTAGATTGTAAGCATACCAGGTATTGTACCGGGACAACAACTTTGACAAAACACAACTTGATGAGCATACACCGGTATGCCAGGAAAAGGATTTTATCATCAGTACTGAAATCAGGGTTTTTCCCACATTCCAGACTTTTCAGTTGATACATGTAGCTAACTTCCTGAAAGATCAGCAGAAAACCCATTAATGGAAAAAAAAACAGCAACAGAAAACAAAGAACTTATGTATAGGGAATTTCATTTCTAATTTTTGTTTAATACTGTGAACATGCTCATATCTAACTGGTGAAAACTCTGTTTCTAGTCATGTGACTTCTCCAATTTGAGGGCACACAAGTTTGAGAATTCACGGTGCTACATACAATGTGTACATCCTACAGTACAAAAGCGCTTGCTTGATTGCCTGGGGCAAGCGAAAATCAAAGCCAGGTAATTGTTTTGGAACAAAGACCAAAAAAAAAAAAAAAAATGCTTGCTCGAATAGGGCAAGTAAAAAGTTTTGAAGCTAACATTTTTCCCCCCTTCACACTCAAGTCAACTACAGTACTGTACACAAAAGCCTTAAGATTATGACTGTTTAGAAATGCAATGCACTTTAATTTCATTTTAGCACTGTAACACTTATGTGGAAAAAGTCCCAATGCAAGATAAGTTTGTTACTCCAATGTGTTTAAGCACACAAACCCACAAAAAATGTGCTGTGTATTCTAGAAAATTATTATGTTTGACTTGACTTCCAAGTGATCTTCTATAAATTTTCCTATATATTATATTGAACTTCCTTTCGATGATGTAGGCAAGTAAAATTCATGTTTGGGCAATAGTTCTACAACAATTTGAAAACCTGCTTGCCTGACTAGGCAAGTGATAAAAAAATAGTTATGTAGTGTAGCACCCTGTGGATCATGCAACAGGTTAACTGTCATTTATTTCCTGCACCTGTTCGAGGATCTGCTGGTCATACCAATGAGGTTCTAGAGAATGGAGTCACAACTGTCTTACTTCCTTTGAACCATGTTCGAAGCCGCTGCTCTAAAATATTTGAAGTATGTGTCAAACAGGATCTGCCGCGCAGATATGAAGATAATTGACTCGTGTCTCATTGCATAATCACCAGCCACTTTCAAAGGAAGATATATCTTTGTGATGGTAATTACTTTTCGCTATCCCTTCTTATAAAAGGTAGGTAGTACTGACACGAGGATGCGCGAATAGAAATTGAGCAAAAAATGCTGGAATAAAGATGAAAATTACTCGACTGGGCATTCTCGGGCACTTCTCTGATATATCTATCAATAAACAATCATACTTGAAGATTATTCTATATTAGTTTCATCTGTGGAAATTAAGCGGGAAAGTGATAAAACCAGCTTTCCAGGATGGTATAGTTTTAAATATTTTCACATGATACAGCTCTGATTTACACTTTTGCACAAATTTCTGGAAGGAATTGACTTTTGTTTTACATGCTTTATCAGTAAGTGAAATTTCATTTCATTTAATAAATAGATAAGCGAAATATGGCCAACATTATGATAACGTTCAAAATTAATCTTCAGATTGCTCAGCAAGACGGCGGCTTGGAACATCGATCATCAAAGGCACAAGTGCACCTGTAGAATTCTTTTGTACATCAATAGAAATCTGACAACTGTTTGAATAATTACAGCCAGTTGGAACTCTACTTGTATGTTTAAGACCTCCTTGGTCATACTGAAAAAAGGCGTTATGTGCAGGACTTACAGTGTACCACAAAACCTGACAGTTTTGATAGCATGCAAACTTGCACCAGGTATAACCCACAATGCAAATAACAAAGGTTTTGTGAAATTTGGGTTTGCATTTTTGGCAAATATTTTAAATGGGCTTTGTACCAATAATTTCAGGAATCATAATTTTAGCAATGTACAATAGGAGGAAGTCTGATGTGGATTATTAGTTTGATCCTGTAAAAGTACTCCTCTTTATCTTTTTTCTTCCACCCCAATCAAATGCAGTATTTTGCAATTGTTTCAGAACATAAAGTAAAAATTACACAAGATGACACACATGTATACGGTATGGCTAATGTTAACAGTGCCATGAGCACTATACAAGTACTTCAGTTCAGTAAGAATGTAACAGATACAAAATTAATGGTAATAATCACATTATCAGAATGAAATCCACACTTGTTTTGTTTTGTTTTTTGGATGCACTCATCCTGTCTGCTTAATTGTACTTTATTATTCAGTAGCTCACTGGCAAAATTCAGGAATGACAGTCAGTGGATATGAGCCTGACAACTGACATGAAAATCAATAATTACAATGTTCTCCATCATACAGACCAATAAAATAAAACTGACGAGATGATTCTGGCCACTGCACAGAGAATGCGATGTGAAGGCAAGGAGAAAAATGCTGGACAACAACGATATATTCACCCATAACTACACGCAGCCGCTGTGAAACTACACGCAGCCGCTGTGAAGCGACAGCGGCTGCACCTCTATTCCTTCGCAGACGTTGTCATTTTTCAGTGTGGTTGTGCGACTCCTTTATGAATATCTTTATTAATCATGGAAAACTAAAATACAAGGCATTATCGTAATCTATGATAATCATTCAATAAAAGAAACAGTCTCAAGTTCTTTAGGGTTGCTAACACAGCAATATTGCTAGTTACAATATTGCCACACCATTGCCACTACCATGTACATGTCCCCCCACTGTACCAGTCATGTCATGTTAAACTCAGCTCTAGATGCCAAGGTCACACAGAGCAGAGCAGCTGCCATGAGATTTTTTAGAACATCACATCAGTAGTGCCCGAGGGAGCAAAGTGACCAAGCAGAGGGATACGCGGTACATTTGTAGCATTGGATGGGATGTCCCGCTCCCATGGACACAGTAAGGTCCATAAGAACCTCTAGCCTTTTAAAGCTACATTGCATAATCTCATGCACACTTACTATGTACCAGTAACGGTATTTACTTTTATGCCACTTTGGCTGTCTATTCTCATCTTCACTTAAAAAACAAAACAAAGCAAAATGAAACAAAACAAAACAAAACAAAACAAAACTGAAAATATGACTTTTTTGTAGAATCTTGGAAATAAATGTTTTGGGTGGTGGTTGTTGTTGGGTTTTTTTTTTTGAGGTGTGAGAAAAAGCTTAACAGGCATGCAACTGCGAGAAAGACCCCTGATACAATCAACAGCTTTAATCGGTAAGGTGTGCTGGTATATCCACATTAGACTTTGACTGAAAGATTGGTATGTAATTTACGAAGTATATACTTTTTCATGCCACTTCTGCGTATCATCAGCTGATAAGCAAGCAAAAAACAAAGCTTTTCTTACAGTGAGTGCAATTTTCTGGTGCCACTACAATAGGCTGACAAAAGATGTGACCACCCCCCCCCCCCAAAATGTAGGGAGATTTTTTTTTTTTTTCATATTAGTCACTTTGTGATTTCATGCATATAAATTTTATTTTTCAAAAAGAACAAAAAAAAAAAATGAAAGGGGGCGCACGTGCACCCGGTGCACGCACCCTTTGATTTTTTCTTGTATCTTTTATAGAAATAAAGAAAACAAAATCAAAGGGGGTCTGCGCCCGGTGTGCCCCCTTGGCCATGCATCCGCCACTGTACTACACAGATATGTCAAACGGAGACTAGGTCTGGCGTCACGGAATCCCCTCCTACATTGTTGTAGGACAAATTGTAGAATGTTCAAATGTCTACGGAGGAGGGCCGTAAAAGTTTAAAAAATGATTAAAAAAATCGCCAACTAGGAGGTCTGGTATAGCTAATTCACATCGTAGATCGTTGGCTCGCCAACGCATACGAAGCATTGGTGGGGTATTCTGCAATTAAGCCAAAAACTCCTCCGATCATAGATTTTTCTGTCTAATCTAGACTAGAATGTTTAGTCTCCTAACCAGTAACGTTTACCAACTACATTAATAGTAAAAGCAAGCTGCCCATAGCCATAATTTGACCATAATGTCGTCCAAAATTCAACCGCCCGCTACAGTGCAAACTTTTGGTTAGAAACCTGGCTTTTATAGCTAACGTTACATGTATTGCAAGCGGTCAAAGGTCGAATCTTGGTGTGAGTTTTTTATGTAAAATGTGTGACACTTGTCTTGGCTGTTGTTTCGTCTGCCTTAACATGAACTCACCTGTGTGTGCGAATGACACAGACACTTTTAATATACTAAACTCTGCAGAAACCGAAGAAAAGAACTTCCCAAATGCAAGGGGCAGCACCAATATGTAAAACTGTCTTCTGTCTATAATTTCAAGTGCTGGAACGTTCCAAAGTCTTAGAATGGGCTCCAAAAGTATGGCCACGGCAAGCATGTGCGTCATAGACACAGTCGTTGGGTACGGGAATTCCTTGAATAAATGCTTGTTAATCACATTTTGGCCGAGGCTGCTGCAATACCACATCAAGCAGAGGAAACACAGCCGGGCCCCTTCCCTGTAAGCATCCTTTCCAAAAGCCGCCGGCGCCATGCTCGTACTCGTGGATGTCCACAGCACAACTGCAACTAGTTATGCACAACAAGCTGCGTTGCACTCGGTTCTGACTCCGCACTGTTAGGCGAAGCCTGAAAAAAGAACGACCGCCTTCACTCGTTTAATATCATCAACGATGTCGTACGCCGGTTGGAAGTCTGTCTCCACTCCAGTATTTGTTGACGACATATGGTTCACGTAATTCACCACGATATTTGTGGTAACCAATGGACAACTACGCAAATACGGATCCGACCGTGAATCCATTTTCCCGTTCATCCCGCATCTTGTTTGTTGAGTTGGCAGGTCAATCAGGTACGTGGCAAAGCAAAAGCTATACATAAAACGTGTTCCCCTCCCCCGCCGGCCGCGCCGCACGCTTACGATGTATGGGCCATGGGGAGGAATGTCGAATGCGGAAAATCAACTTGCGACACGCATATGGAGCGCCATTTGCCAAATAATTCCGAAACTGAGTTTATCGCCGATTTTAATGTGTTTGAATAGGCCTATCAGTCGATAAACTCAGTTTTTCGAGAGAAACTCTGTTTATTGAATGAAAAACTAAGTTTTTATCAACATAAACATAGCTTTTCACTTGATAAGCAGAGTTTTTTGCTTGATTTTTGGATATTCGTAGTAAGTCTGACAGGTACCGGTATTGAAAGTATGTCGTTATGATAGCATTATTTATTATGATTTTTTTTTATCTTTTATTTTTTTTAGGGAGAACAGATATGGATTACGTATGTTTTCTCGGTTATAAGTGACCAGGAATTCCGCACATATGACGGTCATAGCAGATTGAGTGCGCGGGGATAATCTTGTGTCGTTCTGTCGGGAGGTATGAAGCGTCTAATAGCAATTTTAGGGATAGATCCGGCTCTCTAAGAGATTGAGTACTTAGTATTTGATTTGAGTTTTGATATCTGTGGTTATAATAGGATTTTTTTTTTCCGTGTAGTGAAAATGATAGCTGATTTGGCTGACTCCCCCGATATTTTTGAGCAGTTGATTTAAAGTTTTGTGTGGGGGATTTGTATAGTTTATTGTTTTTCTCTTTTTTTTTTTGGTAAAAATGTTACCAATAATTGTTAGCTGATAGTAAAGTAAAAGGAAGATAAGCATATTGTTACTTTATGTAGCGTTTGAGTATTTGATTTGAAATTTGTAAGAGTTATTATTATTGTCAATGGGGCACATGTATGTTAAATGTATACATATCTACAACCTGCACAGGTCTATTTGTATCTTTTGATACTCTAAATCAAGTGTTTTTATTGTCTGCTGTAATTATACGTGTAATTAGTTGCTTATGGAATACTGTAGTATTAAAGAGAATTGTATTTGTAGTATATGAATATGTAATAGGACTCAATTTTTTTGATAGACTGTTTGATGTGAATGATTATTGTGTCGTATTGATTTGTTTCGTTTGTATATTATTTACATCAAGAACACGCAATTCAGCCTCTGGGCTGCTTTGTATTTTCCTTTTGCATAAGATAAATCAATATCTATCTATCTGTATATCTATGTATCTATCTTTATGAAAAGGGTTTCTTGATAAACCTATTTTTGTGCTAGATAAACTATGAGTTTATCTCTTTATAAACAGTATTCCGATACTGAGTTTATTGCCGATAAAATGTGTTTGAATAGACTTATAAGTCGATAAACTCAGTTTTTCGATAGAAACTCTGTTTATCGAGTGTAAAACTAAGTTTATCACAATAAATATAGCTTTTTACTTGATAAGCGAATTTTTTCACTTGATATGGACAGAGTTTCTTGATAAACCTAGTTTTGTGCTAGATAAACTGATGAGTTTATCGCTTTATAGACAGAATTACTTGATAAACTAAGTTTTTTTTCGCTCCATACACAGAATTTTCGCTAAACTGAGTTTATCAAAAAACTAGGTTTAACGATAAACTCTGTTTATCAAGTGAAAAAACCCCCAAAGTTTATCGATAATCATGGCCATTTCAGTTTTGGCGAAAGGGGGCGCTTGTAAAGAAATATACTTGCAGGATTAGGACGTGGAGCTCAGCATGCACTATAACTAGCCGCAGACTTGCAACTTCAGTAGTACGCATTACCAGCTAGAAGTCGCGATGGCAAACATCCCACGTGAAAACTCTCAAGGTTTTGGATCTGGCAGCGCAATCCTCGATCCTGGCTGCCTACTTCCGATCTTCCGCAGCCCGATGGCAAAACAGCGAGCAAAATTGTCGTTGAGTGACGTCCGTTGCGTTATTCAACGGGCAGTGTTAAGTTGACAACTTACCACAATGCAACTATATGTATCAGTTTCGTATAACACCTGGAGCTGGTAGTTATGGCACATGATCAGTGGCAACACTAAGCTCATATCATCCAACACTGACAAGGCTTTAATATTTATTACTCTGATTATCGATAAACTTTTTAAACTTTAAACTTTTTATCAAGTTTTTCGAGAGAAACTGAGTTTATCGCGAAAAACTCAGTTTATATCAGTAGATAAAATAATCTTATCGAACAAAACCTAGTTTATCGCAACAAACTGAGTTTATCACTGATAAACTTGATAAAAAGTTTTTTTGAGAGAAACACTGTATATCGAGTGAAAAACTATGTTTATCACGATAAACTTAGGTTTTTGCTTGACAACTGCGTTTTTCAGTTGATAAACAAACTTTATCACCACCGGCGCTACGTTTTTAAAAATGGAGGGGGGGGGGGGTAGTTTATATTTTCTGGTGTCACTTCTGGGTTTCTTCAGCTGACAAGCAAAAAAACAAAACAAAACAAAACAAAGAAACCCCATTTTTGTTGCTACTTTCCCGGGTAAAAAAAAAAAAAAAAAAAAAAAAGTTTGGGACCCTAAGTGGTTAGAGTGACTCCATGTATTCCTATGTATTATCGAGACCCTTAACCCCCTCCTCCCCCCCCCCCCCCCCAGTCCGTCGGCTCTGTTTATCACTCGATAAACACAGTTTCTCTCCCTCGGAGAGAGAAAAAAAAATCATTTATCGACTTAAGTTTTAAACTTAAATTTTATGGTATTCGTGGAGTTCCTTTAGACTGGTTCAAAAGCTATTTGCAAAACCGAATGCAGTTTGTGGTTGTCAATGGGACCAAATCGCTTCCCACCCAAATTGATTGTGGAGTGCCTCAAGGCTCAGTGTTAGGCCCACTATTATTTCTTATCTATATCAATGATATCATCAGTGCTACATCATTGTTTACTTACTCACTGTTTGCTGATGATACAAGTCTTTTGTCCTCCCACAAGGATGTGTGCAGTTTAATATCTTCAGCAAATGATGAACTTAATAAACTTTATCGTTGGTTTTGTTGTAATAAATTGTCACTTAATCTTCAGAAGACACAATGTGTTATTTTCAGAACAAGGAATAAGAGGATACCTTTAAACACCCCTTCTCTCATTATTGGTGGACATCAGGTAGCTCCAAGCGAAAATGTATTATTCCTTCGTATTACTATAAATGAATTTCTGTCATGGAAGCAACACATTCTAAATGTATGTTCCAAAGCTTCTCGGGGAGTTGGTTTGATGCATAAGCTAAAATTTATTGTTCCTAAAAGTGTCTTGACTACACTGTATAATAGCATCATAATGCCTCACTTGATGTATTGTAATGTTGCTTGGGGTAATACTTATAACAGCCATCTTCATAACTTGTTTATTGTACAAAAAAAGAGCTATTAGGCTAATAACAAGCTCACACTTTACTAGGCCAAGTGCCCCCAGTTCTTACAGCTGCGTTGTTTACCTCTAAACGAGTTAGTGTCTTTTAACTCATTGGCATTCATGTACAAGCTTCACATGTCCAGTTCTCCCTCCTTATTTTTGGATTTGTTTGTCAAAAACTCAGTTGTTCATTCCCATAATACACGTCAGAAAAACCTTCTGCATCTATCTTATGTAGCTACCAGTATTGCCCTAAATTCTTTTTATGTGTCTTGCATAAAAGAATGGAACGTGTTACCCTCAGATGTTAAAGATAGTACCACTTTTTCCAGATTTAAAGTGTTGACTCGGAAGTATTTGCTTCATCGATATTCTCAGTCTCATTGATGCTGCTCCTTTTAAATTCTAGATACATGACTTCATCTCATCGCTTTCCATTTGAGTAACATAGTCTAAATGCCAATTATGTTTTGCTTTAAAATTCCATAGGTAGTGTGTGTGTGTGTGTGCACTTAGAATCCATCCATGTATGTTAAAGCCACTGTATAATTCTGGTTTATGGTAAAAATTAGAAACTCTTCTTTTGAAAGGGTTCTTACCTGTGGAGAAGTGAGGGTTCTGAGACCATACCACAAAGTTAAAAAAAAAAAAATTACTGCTCCCTCTTGTGGTCATATATCACTAGCCGATAAAATAAATTTTTAAATTGACTCGAAGGTGGGGGGGGGGGGGCAATAAATTTGGTGTCAATTTTTTGGGTCTCTGGGGTGTGGTTGCTGCGCTTCTTGAGGGATTCCACTAAAATTATTATGTGGCTTTAATATGTTTGTATATATTAATGAGTTGTTATATTACATGTCTTAACTTGCCTTTCAGGGGTCTTATTATACAAGCTTGCTTTTCTAACACCCCTCCACTTTACATCTATAATGCATCTACATGCATTGTCAATTTATATTCAAATATTCTGCAAATTGTTTTAATCGCATATATTCAACAATGTATTCCTTGTTACATATTATTGTTTTTATGTAAATTTTTGTATTGTGGAAACTTTGAATAAACTTGAAACTTGAAACTTGACCGATAAACTATTTTTTTTTTTCGGAGATAAACTCAGTTTATCGAAATTATTGGACAAATGGCGCGCCATATATCATACGCAACATCTCCGTCCATCCGATCGGATACTAGTAACGTGTACTACGTAGTATTAATTTTTATTCTTCCTCCATGGTGCCGACCGTGCTGATGCGGAAGAAAAGATAAACCATTCTATATTACAGATCTTGTGATTGTACTCATCCGAAAACGTGGAACTGAAAGGGTTCAGAGAATAAATCCTACCAGAAAACGAATAGAAAAATGTAATGTTTATATTTTGCACACAGACTTTAGTAGCCAGAAATACTATTATACATGTATAAGTTAAGAAGAATCTTTTCAAGCCAAGGGAAAGTCATTGGTGAAAATCTCGTCATAAATAATATTATAGAATGACCGTCACAGAAATACAAAGAAGTTTATGAAAATTTCAATAAAAGAGAATTGCTCTTTAAAGTAGTGATGTTGTTTAAGGACTTTAAAAGAACTTTCTCCAGTAATAACAGAAGGCATTGCGAAGCGATTGTAAGCCTGCACAAAAGTAGGCTTTATAATTTATGTATGATAAATGAAAATATGTTATAGGGCGTCTTTGAAGGATTCAGTGGATTAATTGAGTAGTTAAAATAAAATGATTATGAATCTTACAGATAAGTATGCTTTAGGGTATTTTTGACAGATTCATGGGATGCTTGGTACTCTCCAGACCTCTGGACATCGTCACCACGTATACGCCTCAGGCGCCAGGCGTCATTGGGCTTGTTAATTAACAACTTTATAGGCCCCGTCGCTTTCACAAGTGAAATTTCTAAATTCAATAGCTTTTTTTTTCAGTTTGTATTCCATTTCCAATTTCATCGTAAATTTCAATTACAGGGGCGGATCCAGGAATTCTGCAAAGGGGGGGGGGGGAGGCAACTAATATTTCTGGTGCCACTTCCGGGTTTCATTTCATTCTTTTCTTTTTATTTCTTTTGATTTTAACGAAAAATAAAGGGGGCGTGCGCCGGTTGGGCCCCCTCTGGATCCGCCACTGAATTATATGTTTGCTATAGGTATTTTATCCATTGAAGTCAACTTCACTTGCAGTCGTATCTTGCGGGCCTACTATCATCATTGTCTCAATCCCGCAGTTTTCAATCGCAGTAATGGGAAGATAGCAATTAGCACACCTCATAATCAAAATGTATAGCCATATCCATATTACGTCACAGAAACCTTCCATCAGTTGGGGGAAAATATAACAAAATGAAAGCTACTATACAAGTATTCCTGTAGGCTCTCTCCATCAGCATACGGTTACAAATTGCCTGTGACAGAAAGAGATGTGTCTGACTGATGAGGAGAGTCGGAAATGAGCCGCCCCGCCCACAATCTAATCAGTATACAGCCCCAAAGATAATCATGTAGATTACGTCGAAATCTTATTGGCATATCTCGTTATGAAATCCGTTAGATGTAACAAATATGAATGATCACCCCTTAAGTTTCACCTCCTAATCATGATGAATATCCAATCTATAATCATAATACCCATGCTAAATCATGCGGGCGTGATAGTAGATGGAGATTCGTACTATACAGAGTTCCTTATCCTAGACTCACTTTCTTCACTGCAGCTATAATAACAAAAGTTACAGTAATCATAAAAGGACCTTACATTGACAACGAAAAAGAAAGCAGAGACATTTAAAATAAGACATCTGCGGGCCTTTGACTCATCATTGGTCTACTAAAGAGCATGCAACTCCTCCAACCTCCTCCTTATTCTCCTCGGTTTTCATGATGATCTGCTCTGCCTGCTCCCGAGGTCTGCTCCTCTCCCTGCAGCCTTCCTCCTCGGCTCCTCCTCCTCCTCGTTCTCCCTTCTCCTCTCCTTTTCTTCTTCGCCTCATCCTTCCCTCTCCTCCCCTCCTGATCATCCTCCTCCTCTTCCTCCTTCTCCCCTCCTCCACATCTTCCTCTCCTCTTCATCCTCCTCCGATCCTCACTGATCGACAATCGTCGCAGCGCAACGTCAAGTCTGGCTGTCCTCTGTGGTATGGCGAGGTCAACAACCCACGTACCCGCGGGCGCGGCCTGCTTCGCTTGCGGGTGTTGCCCTGTAGCATGCACTTTACTACTCATACAAGTACAGTATTGAACTATATGAACTGTGGTGGATAGAGTGCGGTAGAGGAAGGTAGTTTCAGACGAAATGGCTGAAAATTTTACAATGACATCTTTGCGGGGATATTGTCAATAAGAGTGCGATCAAGGTAACGTTTTCATTTCCTTCAATCTTTCGATAACTCGCTTATTTAGTTGCATAGTTTGTTGGTGAAAAGCAATGTTCGGAGAATTCATTAATTTGTAGTCCCACACGCTGTATTTTTTGTTTGTAGACGCGTTTACGTGCAATGCAGATTTTTGAATGTTTGTGTGTGTGTGTGTGAGTGTGTGTGTGTGTGTGTATGACTCATCAATCATTACGAGATGTTGAGAATGTTGGTGGATATCTAACACCTTTATATGATTTTGCTGTTATTTTATATATGGTTGAAGTTATATCGTTGAGAAAAGTATTCGCCCTCAACCCTCCAACACAAGTTCCAACTTATTAAAGATGAAAAAATATTGAACTTGTGAAGATAAATTTACATTTTTTTTTTTGGTAGTAGGGGGCTCTAGTCTTGATCCTAGTCTGGAGTCTAGCTTGTTAGCTAACAGTGACACAGTCCGTGATAGGGCAAGAGTTTCATATGTATCCCCGCTATGCATTATGTAGGTCTATAACTTATAGGCCTACTAGTTATAGTATAAGTAACATGATTAAGACAAACTATGTTTAGTTGGCTTTGGGATTACACTGTAGGATTTAATATTTACTTAGAGTTTACTCAGTTTAGGATTAGGGTTAGGGTTAGAGTTAGGGTAACACATTGATCTCGGTGTCCCAAGGGTATTTCAAATGCGGACTTCAGAGGAAGCTCATACAATGAAGGTCTATATTATAGTGAGTGGGGGTACATATAAGATCTATGGAGCTCTTTGCCGTGACAGGTGGTAAAACTCTGTTTTGATATCTGCATCAGATCCAATTCTTACTAGCTTTTTTTTTTTCCTACTCTGTGTACAGACACTGCAGTTGCAGTAGTAGTCAGTACTGATGAAAATACCCATCTGTCTTACTCTTTGTGGCTGCACTATCTGTAACAATCGAGACAAGTTACCATGTGTAGTAGTCTTGTATAGAGGTTAGGCTTGTGCTCTGCTAGTCACTTTTAAAAAAAAAAAGCAAAAAATATAGACAATTTTGAAGGGCAAACTTCATTTATGTCAATCTTTATGTGAATGGTGTGCTTCTGTCATGATGTCAGCCCAGCTCCAAACACATTATGTCACTGTCATGTTTATTGATGGCATCAATAAACATATGATAGTGTCATAAATTCAGCTAGATTTAGGTGTGTTGCCTATACAGACAAGACCAATAACCCAATGTTGAAGATTTGTAGTGATTTGTACTTGAGCCGAGTGACTCATCTTGTCATGTGCATTTGTGTCTTTGTTGGCATGAACATCAGCACTTTTAAGAACCCACATATATACACTGCTAGATCTTTCTTTATTTTGAGAAACATATTTATTATGATGCCTTTGCTAGTACTGCGCACATTTAAGAAGCATCAATCCTTCTGTCTGCTTCATGGATGTTTTATTATGATATTGACTTCTAGACCTAGAAATAGCAAATATTGGTGGGACATGTGTTCCATATTTTATGAAGTAATTTACTGATTGTTTATTTCCAGTCAGACTTAGCCCAAGTAAAATTATTATTATTATTATTATAATTATTATTATTATTATTATTATTACCGTTTAATATTATTATTTGCCCCTTTTTGGTTTCTTACCACAATCAGCGAATTATGGGAAGAGTGCAGTTCACACTGCTCCTGTCTCTCCTAGCATTTGGGGCAGTCTTCATCCTCTTCCAGATCTACATACTCAAGGCAACGTGGATGCAGCTAGATGATGTGGAAAGGGGGAAAAGTAAAAAGGTAGGATTTATTTATTTATTTCTATTTATTTATTTATTTGTTCGTTTGTTCGTTCACTCATTCATTCATTCATTCATTCATTCATTTATTTATTTATTTATTTATTTATTTATTTACATGCAGCTCTCTCTTACCAGCAGTTTGCATTCACTGCCAAAATAGTTCCGAGATGCAGATCATGCTAGAATTTATCTAATTTTGGTCAGTGTCAGTCTGCCAAAATCAGTATAATAGTTTCTAGCACACTAGCTATGTTCTTGCCATGTCGCTGCCATAATTTGTGAACTTGTGGCTATTCTCATCAATTCACTTGAAATATCTTCCTCTGCTGTAAGATTTGGTTCTTCATACAGACCATGTAATTTATGGTGTCACAATGCAGATATTGCAATAAATTTTAGTGGGGAGAAATCAATGCAGTATTTTGGGGAGTGTGACTCTGCTTTTCAATCACTTCTCTTCTTGAGTACCTTGCAGGCTGTTGTGTTCGTAACTCTATTAATATCTCCCTGAGATTATCACAATTGTGGTGTTAATGAAGACTTCAGATAGATAGATAATTGTGCCAAACAGCAGTCATATCCACTCTATCTTTCTTTTTTTTTCCCCTTTTTTTTCAACTAAAATTTTGTATTTACTATCAATTTCTTTCTTTTTTCTTCTTTGCAGAAGAGAAAATTTGACGACTGGAACCCACCCTCGCAGTATGTAAGTATTCTCACATTCTTCTTGCAGAGAGTGGGTTATGCTAAATATTTTAATTTGCCAAGTCAGAGTAAATGCATTAATGATACGTGTTACATACAGTATGCCTCTCTTTGTCTTTTAAAGGTAGGGGATACCTTTTACAGACCTCCCAAAATGCAGCAAAACATTAAATATGAACCTCAGGGGACTTGTTTAGGCCACTGCTGAGAAATTTAGAAGTCAACAGTTATCTACAATTTGAATATTGCACAAAACTCAACTACTCAGTAGTTCTGTATGTCAGCCACACTTAAGCCTTTTTGTTGCAGTCTTCTGTATTTTTTTAATCTATAAACACAAATCTAAAAGTATAAGAGCTGATGTAATAACATATAGAGTGTGTGGCAAGAATGCATATAGAAATGTTTGTAAGTTTTGATGAACTTTCTTCACAAAATATACATGATGGACACACATGCAGTGCATGGGTCTGCAAAGGTAGCCTAGTAATGTACTGGAATTTACGGTGAGAGCCCCGAAAAAAATTCAATTCAAAATCTAACGGTCAATAAAAATGTACTAAATGTTACCTTCCACTTTCAATACTTTATGGGAGTTTCTAAAATGATACTCTCTTCAACATACCACTGTATTTATACAACTCTTCATTTAAGGCATGCAAATGGGATTCCCTACCTTTAAAAGCAAAAATTCTTAGATTTATCATTCTTTAAAAATTCATGAAATGTTCTCTTCAATACAAAGTGAAACTCTATTACTAGCTCTCAATGTGAAATACGGTGCAAAGAGGGAGAAACTGATCTGAAGCTAACATCAAGGTACAGTATGTATTTGATAACACTTGATTTTATGATGTACAGACAGTGCAGTTCAATGATTGGTTGACTTTACGGTAAATCTGTGTGTGCATGCTTTGCAGATTGCAATCCAAGTCTTTGCCGATGTGGCATCAGACCACCATGTCCCAGTGTTCCTCATAGATCCCGACATCTTGGAATCTGTGTGGGACCACAGGACGGGAAAGAGAACTGCTCAGGGCCAGTGCCGATTCCTCTGCCAGAGAGCCAACACAACAACTTTTGGGATCATCTCGTCACACTGGATCACCAAGGTATGGTGCGCAGCACAGAAATTGTGTGCTTTGCGACAGAATGATTTATCACCTATTCTGCAGCAATTGCAACTTGTAGTGCCTGCAGTGACTATGCCTTCAGCCGTGCAACAGCTTATCAGCTGTGAACACTTTGCTCATTCTTGTTGGACCCACAACCAATTGAACTTGAATGATAATTTCAGATCTCTTTATGAACCAGGTGAGGTTTGCATGTCGGGCTCTTTGGCGTGAAAGTTTAAAATCAATTATTTGTAGTACTTTTATACAAACCTCTGTGTAAAATGTTAGGAACATATTCTAAAACTGTTGTGTATGCCAATGCATAATTTCAGTGTCTACTATATACAATATGTTTGTAGCATAGCAATTTGCTAATATATGTTGAAATGCTCTAGGTAGCATTTTACACACTTTTATGCCACCTGCGTGCATATGATGGATGTATAGCATCTCTTGACTGACACAACAAATAGGGCCAAGTGCTTTGTTGGCCAAATTTATAACTGTGAACACTAATTCCTTCAGTGCCTCAAATATCTACAAATTATGAATGAAGCCAAAATTGTAACAATATCTATAAAGAATCATTGCCACTTGGACTTATTGTTTTCCATTTTTTTTTTCTCTCCTGGTAGAATTTTTTAAATGCCCTCCATCAAGAAGGCTTTAGGTCGGTGTCCCTCCAGGGTCCAGACCCGAGGCTTGCATCCCTGGACGATCCCTCGCTTCCAGCAATCCAGCAGCACCACTTCTTTGTGCTTCACGGTCACATGGTGCATCTTGTCTGTTTCTACGTGAGGGCGGGCTCCTATCTGTGGCACGGTAGCATCTCACCACCAGCGGAAGCCAAACACGGTGATGGCAATAAAGGAGATGGCAGGATTCTCCGGGATTACAAACTCAGAGATCTGCCGTTTGGCGGCAAACACTCGGGATCGTATCGCCTGTAAGAAATGATGGAATGACATTCAATCAAATCAAATATGATTGAGGAAACATTTGTGAGGAGAATCATAACTAGTGTTTCACTTGCCATGGAAACATTCTGTATGTCTGCTATAATATATGCAAGAGGCGAGCTCTGTATCTTTGTGTTCATCATATTTTGAGGTGTGAGGTGTAGTGGCTATTCAAGCTCCACTTGTCCTATTTTACAGTTTTGCTGCAGTCAAGAAAAATGTTGTAACAAAAGTTTCCAACAGTTTGTTGTTTAGGTGTATGGCTCAAAGAATATGTTTCTATTTGAGATTTATTAGTTGATCAAAGAGGAAAAAAATGTCAAAATTATTCCGAGCAGAAAATTACCTGTCTTCAAATTATGCAAAATTTTGAATACAGTAGAAGTAAACCATTGAACTGTAAACTTCCAATATGGGGATTGTCCAAATGGGAGTGTATTGCAAGATCTCCACATTCTCTTTGATACCATTATATTAGGCATATATAATTCAAAATGTAGATGGTGTAAAACCATGGCTAACTGATTGTATACTGAAAGAAAAAATGCTGAAGTGATTGTCTTTTTTTAAAAAAAATGTCTTCCAGGATGGAGTTTGCAGACATCAGGATCGATGAGGTCTCACTCACAGTGCCAAAGTACCCCATGCAGTTCCTGCGGCAGCTGCCGTCACCCCACCTCGAGTGCAATATCCAGCAGGCTAGGCAGTTCTTGTCAGAGTATGGCATGGACGATACCGCTGAGGCAGCTGATTTTCGTGCAAGGGCCCGTGACATCCTGGAGCGGGGCGCAAGAGCCCTGGACAAGCTGGGGGTTCCATTCTGGATCAGTAGCGGAACATGCTTGGGTAAGTCAGATCCCTTTTGTCCCACAAAAACAGCCCCTGTGTTCAATGTCAAAGGAGTCAGTACACGGATGGGGCTATTCATTGCTAAAGAGTTCTTGGGATTGGTGCTGTCTAGTTCTGCCATTCTTCTAAGTTTTACTTTGAGGATAAGCCATTGTATTGCATTTTCAAACCATTGCCCTCTGCTGATGGTGTCATATGAATTGTATACTGCAGTGCATTACGTATGCTTTGCCACTAATTTTATGAGTAAACATGGTTCATAAAGAAAATTTCAAGAGAAATTAAATGCTATGATACTCTGTCTTGAGTCTAGGCTGCCATGAATGGATCACATTGTGTTGTTGTTGTTGTTGTTGTTGTTGTTGTCGTTGTTGTTGTTGTTGTTGTTGTTGTTGTTTTCATTTTCGTGAACACCTTCTGTTTCAGTGCTTTAAAAAGTCTGCAGACACGATGCTGGTATGTCGCAAATATATTGTGAGTCCAGAGTTTAAAATCCGTTTCATTTTATGAAATCTTTTCCTATTCAGGATTAACATATGTTTATAGGAGGCAGTAGTTGCCTGGCTTGAATTGTCCTTATCAGGTAGCAGAGGATACTGAATCCACTAATGAGATGAACATGAACATTCACTTCCAGTCACCAGGATGGTAGACATGTTATGACATAGCATTTTAGGGTAAGAATTCATTTGTTTACGCATTTTGTTCTGATATTTTGTTTTTGTTGGCAGGTTGGTTTCGAGAGTGCAATATTATTGCCCACAGCATGGACGTGGATTTTGGGATGAGGATCAGGGATTATAACAATCATGTTGTACCTGCCATGGAGAGCCAAGGACTGCAGTTACTACATCTTTTTGGAAAAGTGAGTTCAGTTTACAGATTTTTTTTCTCATGAGTTTTGAGATAGAACCCCTGATATTGAGCCCTCACACATTAAGAAAAAAAAGAGGAAATAAAAAAAAAAAGAAATTGGCACCATCTCATTGAAGGGTTTGTAATTATTGGACAATAAGATTGTTACATTTCTCATACACATAGCAACTGGGCAGTTAAGCTGTGAAAGAAATGAATGTTGCATCTATATATGCCAATCCGACCTGGCAGCATATCTGCCATATTGCGGTGTTCCATGCGCGCATGCTAATGTGAGTGCATGATATATAATCGATGGCGACCAGCTTGCACCTGCTGCTATATAAATTATGCATTTGCATTAGCTCTTGTGGGACACCGCAGTAATGGCAGATTTGCTGCCAAGTCTGATTGGTCTATAGGCATCATTGGTAATGATAATATTCAAAAAATTATACAAATGGCATCATAATTAACATGATCTCTGTTACTGCCACTACTACACTACTACCACCACCAATACTTGTAAGACTGCTCCAACAATTCTGGAGACACTCCTTAAAGGGATGGTACAGTATTGGTGGAGATAAGAATTGGGCTTTTAACTTTTTGCGAGATACCAAGAAAACACTTATGATATAGTACAGAGCATACCATTTTAAGAGGAATTCAAAGTTTATTTGATGAAAATCGGGTATGGAATGACTGAAACGTCCAAAAACAAAGTAAAACAAAGCGATCGTAATAAAGTGTGGGTCCCACACTTTATTAGAATCACTCTTTTTGGGATATCTCAGCCATTTCAAAACCAATTTTCATCAAATAAACGTTCAATTCCTCATAGAATTACATGCTCTTTCATATTTAATAAGAGGTTTCTCAATATTTCATCAAAAAATGTTAGAAACCTGAAATTAGGTCTCAACCAAAACTGTACGATCCCTTTAATATATTTGACTACAGGTACTGCTATTTTTCCACCATTTTTTATCCCTAGCAATAATATCATTGTCATCTCCTTTTTCATCACCACCATTATTTGTAGAATGGCAAGATGTAAACTTTTCATATGTTTTGGATTACAAAGTTATCCTTGAGAGCTGACGGCCTCATGCAATTGTCAATGTTGATCAAAGCAAAACTTGATGAAGTATGCAATGCAGTGCCTTCACATACCTCACTGTCTCCTGTCTCCTTTTCAGGAGGGAGATAGTTTTGAGCTGTCGTTTGCCAGGGACAGCATCAAGCTGGACATCTTCTTCTTCTATGAAGAAGAGGACCACATCTGGAATGGAGGTACTGATGACAAGACAGGAGACAAATTTAAGTGAGTAGATAGTTAACTCATCACTACTTTGTTAGCATTAGGTTTGCATTATTTTTGTTGTTGTTGATTTAGTCCATTTCTTTACTTTCACGAATCTGTCCTCCTCACGAAATTCCTTAAGTTTCATGCACATGAAAATTTATGGTTTTAAAGTAATCTATAACATCATCTTGTCACTCTCTGGATACCCCTCAAGGTACATATTCCCCAAGTTTGATCTGTGCTGGACGGAGCTTGTGGGACTCAGGGTGCGCGTCCCCTGCCCCACCCTGCCCTACATCGAGGCCAACTATGGCCGGGAGTGGAACCGCAAGGTCACCAAGTGGAACTGGAAGGAGAGCCCACCCAACGTGCGGCCCAACGGCAGATGGCCCGTGGCAGAGTGGCCCAAGGTGATGCAGACCTTTCCAATCATGTAGAGCGAGGGCGTCCTCACCAACTTTTGTCACAATGGTATGACAATGAATTTTGTTTAAAAAAAAACAACAACAAACAATTGGTGCTATGACTATGATATTTTGATTGTTTAGGCTAATTTGCCACATATGAAGAACTGGAATGGATCCCAATACTCATGGTGGGCATAATGTATTATTGGTAATGAAATATCAAACAAAATTACATCCATTTGCAACTCTTTGTCATATAAGATGCACATCTATCAATCTGTACTATCTTCACACTCATTAAATGTCAAACAAGGACCAAATTTATGTGTCACTTAAAAAGGTAGCGGAAGTTAGTCATTCTTGATGGAGAGTAAATATTTGTATTAACACGTTCTATGCCAGGGACTATGGACAGTGTGTACAACTCTATGGGGTTTACTGTGCCAATCGGCACTCAATGCATACAGAGGGTTAAAGTGACCACTAATCAAAGCCTAATCAAAAAATAGTCTTCTTGATTAAAGATGGCATAAGCACTGAGAAAAACAAAACAAAACAAAACTGGGGTGTGTCCATTTCATGCAGACATTGCAAATCTAGTCAATTTGATCTTTTGCTGGGCATACTGTATACGCCGAATACTTCGCGAGGTTTTTATTTTCGCGAATTTTGCGAGTCAGGTGCTATTCGCGAAATTAAAGACACGCGAAAATATTGACTTTGATCCCAATGTGAATGTACGTACACGCGTACACTTCTCCGTTCAATGCGGGCCTCCACGATCAGGAATTTAACCACTCGCGAAATTGTCGGAAATTCCCGATTCGCAAAAATTTAGACTCGCGAAATATATGGCGTATACAGTATATTACTATCAAAGGAGTTTTACTGACACTTGTCATCAAATAGTTTGATAGCATCAGTGTCAGATAGTTTGCTTTCAGTACGATGGCAACAGTAGAAATAAGACAGACTGATGTTATGTGTAATTTATTCACACTTATATAACTTCTATTGATATTCCAAATCAATTTTTTCCCTACAGTTCGGTCTCTGCATTAGATTGATTCCATCCAGCCATCTTTTATTTTAAGTATGCTACCTGCAAATGTTATTTTGTACACAATCATACTGGTATGGATAAGAGTTGCCTTCTGTTGTGCCAAGTTAGCAGTTGGGTAAAAGTCAAAGAAATTCACATTCTAAATACAGCTGGTGAAAAATTATGTCATATGAAATGCTGAGAATTGAGTGTTGGTGAGGTGTTACCAACAGCTGGCATTTAAAATGCTTGAATTATGATTGATATGTTTAATTTTTACACAATGTATCACACTGTCACTGAAATCTATGGTTGGTATGATTGGTCACACTTTATTGATTTATCATTCACAAAGTGACAGTATATTATTGTGTTTATGAATTCAGACCTTCAAACTGTGAACTACGTAATTAATGTAGTGGAGTGTGTGCGCTGTTGCCATTTCAAATGATAGAAGACTTTGCGTCAAATGGATTGTTAAACCTGCCATAACTAACAGTTTGCATATCATTCATGTGCATTCATGTTGCTATAGAATGTGGGAAATGTGCTTTGTAAAATTTCATCCACTCTTAGCTGCAAAGCTGTCATTGGCCTTTTACACAAATCTGTTATTAAAATTATGTTTTTGGTAAACAGGTATAATTTGGCAATTACAACTCTCATCCCCATTTTTTGTCTTTTTATTTATTTATTTATTTGTTGTTGTTGTTTTTTGGGTGGGGAAGTAAATTCTTCTATTCTGTTTATCCAAGTCAAATTAGACATGATGTTGAATTAAACAAACGCAAACAGAAAAACTGACCAGAAATGAATATCATTTATCGGTGGAAAATTGAGCAAAGAAAATGGGATTCCATCCCGATGGAATCCCATTTCTTTGCTCAATTTTCCATGAATAAATGTTGTTGACCTGGCACGCTTTATGTCGTACGTAGCATCAAGATGCGTTCCCGAGTATGTGCAATGAAATCTTCAGCACTGTTGCTTGTGGAATTGAGTTACATCTTCCATAGGTAACTCCTATTTCATTCCAAAGCCCATAGAAATGTGAGCATGCTGCATTGAAACAAGCACAAATCCTGTGCCAAAAAGGAGATGATTAATATGTATGAGACTTGGGCCAGGAAATGAGCAATATTCTTCAGTAGTATTTTGCATGTAGATATCCAAATGACAAGCAAGTAGGCTTAGAAAATGATTTTACAGTGTGGGCTTTTTCCCAATCAATGTCACATCGTCATCTTTCACTCTGATAAGGTAAGATTGTCAGAAGTGAACTTGCATTTTACTTCATTGTATGTTTTATTTCATTATGTGGTTATGAAATAATCCATACAATAGAATATATTTTTATTTCACTATTTCTAGGATGGAGGATAATGATAGAAAGACTTTTCTTGCCAGGTTGAAATCAATTTGAAACATTATTTCAATATATGATGTCTGCAAGGGCCATCTCCTTAAAGTGCACATAGACTTGTTGTTTGTTAGACACGTCTAATCAAATCTTGGCCAGGAGGCCCCTTTTTGTGTGATTCACTCAGATAAGCTGCACATAATTGTTGTGCTTGTATTATGTAATACTCGCACCAGTTGCTGAGTCTCTGTACTTTCAAGCCTAATCTGACAAGGTAGCATTTAATCCTAATCTGAGGAGGTAGCATTAATCCTAATCTGACGAGGTAGCATTAATCCTAATCTAACGAGGTAGCATTAATCTGAAATAGCGAGAAGAGAACGGGTCATTTTGTCTTGAAAGAGTCAATTTCACTTGTACCAGGTACTGTATACGCCAAATGTTTCACGAGGTTTTTATTTTCATGAATTTCGCGAGTCAGGTGCTATTCCCTAATTCAAAGACACACGAAAATATTGACTCTGGTCCCGATATGCATGTGACGTGCATGTAAATGTTTCTACGTTCAGTACTGTGCTCCACGATCATGAATTTAACCACTCGCGAAATCGTCTGGAAGTCCCGATTCGTGAAAATTTAGACTCGCTAAATATATGGCGTAAACAGTACTTCATACTGTAAATCAAATGTGCTTGTTGTATGATGATGTGAATTTATTGTCAGGTTGTTTCTATGTGTACTCATTACCAGTCAGTATTATATTTCCTATTTGTTCTTATCATCCTCATTATTATTATTATTATCATCATCATCATCATCATCATCATCATCATCGTCATCATAATCATCATCATCATCATCATCTTTATTGTCATCATTATCATTGCCAATACAATTATGGCCATCATCACCTTAGGTGTCGTCATTGTCACCATCGTTAGGGAGCTTTAGATTTGTGGCGTGGACATTTGGATGTTCTCCTCTCACCCTGCGTTGTGCTGAAAATTAGCTTTAGATTACGCTAGAACGTCCCCGGACACAACCTATAAAAAAATAATATATATATATGGTGCCCCTGTATGATCGGTGCATGAAGTAGCTCTATACGATGTGAACTGAGCGGACGTAAAAATAGCTCATAACGCGTAGTGAAAAACTCAGACGACGCAAACTATAAATAGATTGACTTGATACACGCTTTTTCGCACGCTCAGAACATGTTTTTTTCCTCTGTACGTCCCTGATGCGAAAATCTAAAGCTCCCTGTTGTCACCACCTGAACTGTCATAACTAACATTGAGTTATCATTTTATCATACGTCATGAGATTCAACTCTGTAAACAGTGACATTTCTGTACGGGTTGTTTTGTGGAGGAGGCGCTAGCACTTTTGAGTGGTAGAGATGCATGGAAGCAGATCCGTATAGGTCAGGCTAATCTTGGAGGAGCGGGCTGGCCTGAATGCCATAGTGGGGAACATTTTAAGATTTATGATCAGGGCCCTGTTTCATAAAGCTGTTCATAAAGTTGCGCATGACTTTACGAATGACTTAGATATGGCAAGCCAAGTGGGTTTCCTAATCAATGATAATTTCAATAGTTAAAGTTGAAATTTGCAGATGATGATTATTCTTACATGTTAACACACATCTTTAGTTGAAAGTGTATTTTGCCCTAATGTATATGAAATATTGACATACAGTCATACTTTATTAAAACATAAGGGAAAAAATTGGCACACATATTGGCACTTCATATTCCAGTCGTTCGTAAATTCATGCGTAACTTTACGAACAGTTTTATGAAACAGGTCCCTGACTGGGATGCTCTTGTGCAATGGAACAGGCTCAACTTGATGGTCACCATCATGGACACTTGTTGCTCTTGTAATTTTTTAACAACTTTTCCAGGTCAAAACAAGAAGTCATTGTCTGTGATCTCAGAATGCAAATAGATATATGTGTTTCAGGTTTATTTTGTGACATGGAGAAACTTCTTGTTTTTATTCAGAGTGGAATGTGTGGATGTGCATCTGACATGAAAAATTAGATGTTATTTAAACAGGAAAATGACTTTAATTATAAATTCACTCTTTAGCAGTTGTGGATTTTTACCTCTGTGTTTGATCACAAGAAAAAAAAAAAAGGTTATGGCAAGTGTACGCCAATTACATTGATGGCTATTCTCAATATCTGCTGGGTTTATCATTATTCAAAAACAATCATAGATTATCTAAAACTGGGTAAAAAAAAAACATTAAAAAGTTTTGTAGGTCTTACCACATCTGTCATGTTCTAACTTGAGGAAATCAGTAAAAAGAAGAACAAATAAGAACCCATCTCTGCCTGGAAAATTTGTGCATTTTTTTTTTTCAGATTTACCCGGGGTTGTCCATTTACAGGTCTTGAAAACCATCCAAAAGTTTCCCTAAAAATGTGATATGTGTTGGTGAAGGCAAGGTGAAAACTTAGTATGACATAATCAAAATGAATCAAAGTGTTCATGAAGTTTTCACTTATTTCAGAGGTTGTTGGAGCAATGCCTATGTCTCATCTCACTTTCACAATTTATCAAACAGTTTACATTCTTTTCTCCTCTTGCTTTTGTCAGTATTATTTTCACAGTATTATTTTGTTTCTCTCTATTATGTGACACAAGTCATGAAAAAAAAAAATAAGGAGAGAGTCATAATGGCAACTCTAAAACACTTTTTTTTTTTTCATGATTGACTCTTTTTCTTGTGACTTTTTTTTCTCTCTTTCTTCTGTTCCCTCAATTCCATGTTACTTTTTCCTTCTGTTTGAACTCAGTTTGTTTTCTTACATTCCCCTTGTCTGTGTTCCAATCGGGTAGACAATTATAACAAGATATGTGACATGATTATATATGTTGTGTTTACCTATAATCAGCACTATTTAAACATTTGAAGTGACTTTATCTTGATAGTACTGTAGGTTTAATCTTCCTATGTATTAGTGTATTTTGTCAAGAGAAACCATGTTTAACTATAGGGAATTGATGTGAAAGTAGCATATAAACTATATTTATCATACATATATATTCATCATGATATATCCTACAGTCTGTATATCATGTAGCAAGAGTTGTAATATATATCAGAATGATTCATGATGTATATATATCATATTTCATTGAAATGAATGTCGAGTGTGCCTAAAGTTGTATAACATGCTACGCAGTTAGAAAAATCATCCCTGCCAAATCTGAGTTGCAAGGTTTGTCAAAGGTGAGAAATGAAATGAACCTGAAATCTAAACATTTGTGGGAGCGAAACGCCACATATCATTTGCTGCATTTAATGTTGTCTTGCATAGGTTATAAATGTGGGAATGTTAGTATAATCAAGGTTCAGACACACATGATGTGACATCCCTATGTCACATCAGTGTCAAATAGGTTAATTAGTATTCAGTGGTCAAATTTTTCGCTTACTGTGTTTTTTCTTTTCTACCAATTGGCACAAATATCTAGGAACTAATTACCTCGGCCAGTGGAGCCGGTTATGTTTTCATTACTGTTTGCTTTTTTGCCTGTGTGCAAAATAATTAAAAAAATTGCAAATAGATTGAGATAAAACTTGCAGGAAAGGTTGAGAATGACACAAGGAACAGGTGATTAGATTTTGGTAGTGATCTGGAAATTTTTATGGATTTTATGAAGGATTCTCAATATTTTGGCAGGTAGGGTCAATGATCTTGGGAGTTCAAGCTGCGCGTTTTTGAGGTTTTCATATGCACACTATAAAGTGCATGCTCTAGTGTTTCTCCTAGGGTGAGGCGTGCCGCACAGCTGAGGGTTGATGACGTAACAAAAGGCTTCTTTACACTGTATTGGGAATTCAGACGATTTTCAGCATGCATACATATCGGTGGGAGTCGCTGATTTGTATGTATGAACAAGATCATCGGTGGAAATTAGCTGCGTGGTGGAGGTCTGCGCTCTCAGAGTGCTTCTCTAGTTGTCAATGAAATGAGCTCACCCAGTCCCCTTCATTCTTACTGTGTCTGCTTGGCCTTCATGTTGGACTAAGGCACATTGAAACTCCTGAATGGGCTTACATACTAACTTTACAAAGTAGATTAACTGTGGAGGGATTACTGAATGCTGATGTAAAAGCTTGGTGAATTAACTGAAGTGCCTAGACATAATTATAAACGGTTGCCATGGTAATCACAGATATTCAAGACAGGGACAATGCCATGGCACACTAAAATGCCACTCTGTGCAGTGCTTACAAAGTCATAGGGCATTTGTGTGAAGATGGCCATGCAATCAATCAGGTGATCATTTTATAGAGCTATGAAGCAGTGGACATATCTCACACGTGTTACTAGAACGAGTGCAAGAAAGGAACTTTGGCTGACAGTTGCCACTTGATATGATCTAGAAGTGTGATTTGTTCATTCTTACATATTTTTTTTTTTTTTTAAACCAATATCTAATTACTGGCATTGCAGATATTGATGTTGATATTGATATTTTATTGATTTCAGTTTTCTATCAACATGAAGTACATTGCAATTGATTGCAATTTGCACAAAGTACATTAATGCAACTTTTCACAATTCGCTGATAGTGCAGACTTACAACAGAGATGGAGAGCAAAGGTAACTGCCTCTTTATCACAGGTTTGATATACTTGCAGATCCCAGTCCATACCTGTGCATTCAATCTACCAGTAGTAAGTCTTTTGACAAACTTAGCTTTTCTTCACAATGCAGAGCCAGATCTGGAGTATAATTTTCCCTCCTCTTAATAACCCCTGCATGCAGTGCTTTTGTGGTCTTTGTGTAAACGTTCAGTCAGCAACAAAAACAGAAGTCCATTCGTATTAAACATTACACCACTTCATGAAGCCAAACAGCATAGATGACAAGCAAGAAATTGTACAGAAAGACTGAAATCGAGACTATATTGTTTTAGAAAGTATGTGTTTCTACTACTTGGCAATGATTATTTGTCTTCAATAGTAGCTTTTGTTCTACCTCATTCAAATACACAAAAAAAAAAAAGAAGAAGAAGAAAATAGATGTTATGTAGAAATGAATGGGTACACATGTAGCTCATGAAGTGTGTGCAAAGATAGTGTTTTTCATACTGGCTGTAAGTATCTGATGTTCGTAAAGTATAAATCAATCATGTCTAAGCTGAATTGCTATTGTATGACATATAGCAAGCAACTCAAAATCTTCAGGGAAACCAGAGAAAAAGAGATCACAGTCCTTTTTTATTTTTGTTTGATTTGTTCATCAAGTAATAACAAGTGCTGTCACATTTTGTCCTGATTTGTGGCAGAGAAAGAATTTGTCATATGTAACAGATCTGAAAACAACAACAAAAGAAAGATTATGTGTCAGTGTATGCACACTAGGGTCATGTCAGTGTACTTACTGTAAGTGTGATCAAGTGATGCTGAATTAGCATATTGCACCTACTCTGGACTTTATGTGTGATTACTGTGTAATAGGCATACAACATGATTTTCTTCCATCATGAAGATATTACAATCAAGAAATTCTAAATGACTTAATATGTGAGGATGCATTTTCATGGTCGAAAAACATTTCTTGATATATTTTTTTTGAACTGCAGTGTGCAGATATTGTTAATTACAGTAATGGCAGTTAGTAACAAGTGAAATACTCAAAGCTGAGTGGCTGTTGCCTAGCTGTTGCCATGGTAGCTGCAACTGTTGTAGCTCGCTTCAATTGTGTCACATTAATTAGTCACATAACACCAACTAACAGGAGTGGCCAGGTCAGGAGACAGCATGGCCCATGCTGAGATGAAGCCTACAGAATATTTCTGTCAATCCTGTTGCACAAGTTGTGTAAAAAAATAAAATAAAAAAAAAATCTTCTGTTTTGGCAATTACAGAAAATTGGTATGTATTTAGTATATTATCATACAGGCATTCACTTTGGCATTACATTGTTGGCATATATGTGTTGCAATTTGACTGCATGATAATACATGTATCATTGTAAGTGTTAAAGATGGTACAGCAAAGCTGTCTATGTCAAATGTATAGGTGTCATAGTTTTTGTTCTATAACACTGCAGAAATGCAGTCAGTATGAGACTGGTATTTCAAAGGCTGGGTAGCATAGGAAGACTATGTAATGGGAAGGTTGGCGCGATTGAATTGATCCTCATTCACTGCCCACCAGGGTACATTACAAAAACCACACCCAGCACAGCCCTGCTAGAGCAAAATTGCCCGTCGGCGAACATGTGCACCTAAGTGTAGGCTCGTAGATAGCATTTGACTCCAGTCAAGATTTTTGGGGCTGCGTATACAGTGTATGTACTGCACATACAATTGTAGAGCTCTACACTATTTGTTGCAAGGCTTCCCCAATATATTCGAGTCAGCCAACCTTTGCAGTACACAGCCTCCCTATGCTTTTGGATCTTTAAGACTGTGGTTGTTGTATGATGTCTTATACGTTGAGGACAGGCTGATTTTGCTACAATACGCATTTCCCATAGACAACAGCCAGAGTATACTCGGGACTCGTCCTCAATGGGTTAATTGTGATTGTGTATGGAAGATGGATCATAGCAATAATGGCATGTCCGCAAAAGTTAATCTAAGGTCAGTGGTGTGCTTGAAAACTCGACCATGGATTTTTGAAAATGCTATGAAAAGTTCTTCAAGCTTGAATTTATTTGTGCCTTTGCAACTAGCGGTGTGTTGAGAACTAGATAGTGCAGCGTAATAAGAGATATTAAAGCTTTATCGCATGGCTGCTGATAATGCCTGCATAACTGGGTATCAATAAAATCAAACCAGGGGCCTGTTGCATAAAAGTTACCATTATGGTAACTTTGCCATCCAATGGTAACTACCATGGCAACAATACTCAACAGCCAATCAAAACCAAGAATTCCATGGAAGTTACTGTTGGATGGCAAAGTTACCATCATGGTAACTTTTATGCAACGGGTCACAGATGTATTTCCGGGTACACACACAAATAGATAAGTACCGATAGAAGGAAGAAATATTGCATTTTCTCCAATTGTTTACCACAAATCAAACTTTTCCTGCCAAATGCCCTGGAAGAACACCTGAAAGTTAGAGGGGGCTTAGGGATCATGTTATTGGTTCCCAAAGTCAACCAATCACCAAGAATTGGGAAAAAAAAAGATCAAATGTTTTAAAAGCCCTGATGATACCAATGTTAAACACTGTATATGCTATATTGATTATATTTATATTTATTTATATGTATATTGATTATATTTCGCAAGTAAGGACTTGTGAAACAATTTTGCGAGTGGTCGAATTTGTGATTGAGAACCACACTGACAAAGTTATGAAGAAATGTTATCCCATTTCAAAAGCAAAAGTTATTCCCCAAAATGATGACGATAAACAATGCATTTGTGTAACACTAGGCAATATTATCGCAAGTACCGGGTAGGTAATTTTCTTAATATTGGTCAGCTCATGAAATCCCCCCCCCCCCCAAAAAAAAAAAAAAGCACAGCAAAATAATATAATGATTAAACAGTATTATTTAGCTTTGAGACCACAGTATCTTTCAAAATGGCCACAACAATGGTGTGAAATACATGCCACTCCGTCATTTTGTAGAGCCATAGCGAGGATGCCTGTTGTATGCCTTATTCAATGACACTGAAATACGGATTGTCAAATCCTTCTTAATATTTGTCCAATGTCAGTTTGATGTTCACAAGTTTTCATCGTTTGCTCATAGCTTTCTGCTTCTATTAAGATTTGCTTCCTTTACTGCATATAAGCTTTTACAATGGGAATGTTAATGGTTTTCTTGGTAGGCAGTAATTGCTTTGCACGTGATGTACATGTTTTCTGCAGTGAAGCACCTTGTAGGTTTTTTCAATACTTAATTTCTGTTTCTTGCACAGTTAATTTTGTGCCAATCAGTACTCAAAAAGAAAACACGAGTCCAACCTTGCACTCACTCACCATTTGACTTTCATGTGTGCTATTATTTATTTTTGTAAAAATCTTTATGAGTATTATCAACTCCCTTGAGTCAGCGTATTGGCCCAGAATGTGAATGAAATTCATGCACTGATGACTTTAAGAAATAAACAGGTGAATATTTCATGAGTCAGGTGCCATTTGCGAATTTAAAGACACGCAAAAATATTGACTCTGACCCGACGTGAATGTGACATGCACCCATACATTTCTCCGTTCAGTACCGTACTCCATGATCACAAAATCGTCAGGAATTCACGAAAAATTAGACTCGTTAAATGTATGGCATACTGGCTGTACAAACTTTTGATTCATTCTTTTAGTATGCCGGTGTTATTTCAGTACTTACTCAAAATTTAAAGTTTACAAGGTGAACAACACCTCAAGAAAGTACCGAGTACTTAAAAAAAGAAGCGTTACCGTTACGGTACAACATGAATGCACCGTACACAGCTTGACATCAGGTGTAATGTACTTTTGAACATCATTTTTGATCCAGTGAGATACAGGTTGTTTATTATCACAAGCAGACAATTATGTTATCCTGGTTCAGGGCCGATTCTTAAAGGAGAAACAGTACTTTGTTTTATCATTTCCTTTTGTTAGATGTTGTTTCTGCAGGTATGCTCGGATTGATTCCAATCACTAGTTGAGTTAGTGTTCTTAGTATATTTGTGTATGATGTATCTAGCTTTTTCAAAAGCAAGGATTCAACTGCATCTCATGTAATCACATGTCCCATTATGAACATCATGCTTGTTGTGTGGAGTTGACATTTGTTGCTGAGCATCCATTGATATTATCATGAAATATAACAATTTTACACTTATTTTGGTGGCTAGCGTGTCAAGTTCTTTTGTACTTTGTTGGCATGTCTGCTTTGTTTACCCGAGATGGGACTGCTGTGGTGTCAGATTTCAGAGAAAATGATTGTTGGTGTGAGTTTGTGAGAAACAGACAAACAGAGACTGTGGGAAGGGTAGTTGATCAAACAAAAAGCACCAACTTTCTCTTCGATACTACAGTGCACTCCCGTTATAACAAACATGGTTATAACAAAATTGTGGTTGCAATGAAATAAAAATTGAGGCCACAAAATCATCTTTTTAAAAAAAAAAATTGTTCAATATAACAAAACTTCAATATAATGAAAGAAAACTGCCAGTCCAGGGGACCTAGTTATAACGGGAATCCACTGTAAGTACATTACCATTGGAAATATCCGGATATCAATTCTTATGTTATTTACAGCTTTTGAAAGTTACATCATATCAATAGCTTTTATTGTCTGTATCTTCGTGTGATGGTGTGTATGTGTGTATAACTGTGTATGTGTGTGTGTGTGCAAGGATGTGTAGGAAAGAGAGCATTATATATTGTATTCTCTTTCTCGATAAGCACACATTTTCATACACACATGAAACACATAGACACAAACATTCATAAACACACACACACGCACACCACACTAATATGTCCCCTGCCCCACCTGATCCCACACACCTGCCCTCCTCCCTATACACATTACGTACGAGTATGCAAACTCATTTACACAGACACAGACACACACTGAATATATACACAACACATGCACACAAACATACACACACACACACACACACACACACACAGAGCCAAGCACACAAGGACAAATAGTATAAAGAGGAAAGCAGAAAAGAGTATGATGTTTATAATAATAATTTTATAAGTTCTTTATGCCAAATCATGATTAACAACAGCTCCGACTCATTTGACTATTTTTGTCTAAAACAAATAATTTAAACTACTCCCATGATACATATGAAAAGACATGGTAACAAGCATACATGTACATTGCATCAGACACATGAAAGGTTTTTCCTGAAAGGATGTCCATTTCCAGATGTGGCAGGTAAATTCTGGATGATCTTTCGATGGTTTCTCAAGAGCTTCTGTCACGAGTAGACTTGTAAAAATCAGTATTCTAATTTTGCTGGTCCTTGTCCCAATTTTAATACAATGTGCACAAAATTCTGAACAAACTTCATTCATTCATTTCATTTTAGATTCATATTACGCATCTGCTATGGGTGTAAATCCAAAGTTGACAAGAAACGTAATAATTATTCATCCACTCATGAAACTTCAAAGCCCATGGCTGAAATTGAGAACCACAGACACAAAACAGTGTACATGTACTCCTAAGGACTGCTTCCACTGGTCGGGGATATCACAACACCCAACTGTGTGAAGACAAGGTTCATTGCATATATACATGTAGGATGAAGTCAACTGACCAAAAAAAAAAAAAAAATACAGTTACAGTACTTTAAATGAATAAGATTATCATCATTACTATGTGAAAAAAAAGAGAAAGAAGGGGTACCAAAATCCCCTTGAATAGTACTACTGAAATACATAAATTAAGAGTTTTCATAACAGTAACTGCTAATTTAAAAAATCTTCAGCATATCTTCAGATCACTCTTATTTTCTATGATTGGTCCATCAAATCCAGTCAACCCTGTCTTAGCAGTCTCCTGTCTATAATAGAGCAGCCATCTGCCATTTATGGCCACTTCAAAAAATTCCCTCTGAGAGAAAACTCATGTTAAAGACCCTGTCTATAGTGGCCACCTGTCAATAGAGGCCACCCGTTTTTCTTTTCTCCCTCGGGTGGCCTCTATAGACAGGTTTGACTGTATGTACCACATTTATGTGAGGATTAACATTCACTGCATGATCAATTTACCCAAGCACAGCATGGACAGCTTTCTCATGCACTATTAATTGGATGCACTTTACCAGCTCACTGGGGCTTTTAAAGCTCAAGGACATTACAAATGGAGATATCATTTCACACGCCAGATATAGCAAGTTAGCAGTGCCGCTCCAGGCAGTGCACATTTACATTTACCATCCATTTCTGAATAAATCTAAAGAGTACCAATGTGCCGTTTGGTAGACCATGGAAATCATGTTATCAGGTAAAGTGGTTTCAAAGTTTTTAACATTAGAGCCTATGAAGTACAGCTGTTAGCAGCCCTGTGTTATACCTGGCAGTCAAATCTGCATTGACAACTATCTGTCTGTGTTGATTGCCTGCTTTACATGTACATGGCAACTACATACTCTGAGATCAGAGAAATATAATCTGCTAGAAACCTTGAATCCAGCTTTCAACTGCATAACACTGCGAGCCATCGATCACCTAAATTCATGTTTGTGCATCATCTCTGCAGTACAAATAATTCCACGACACCATACATACTCTGTACCGGTACAGATGTACTTAAAAAAATGACCAAGTGCATGTTAGTAAAATACTGCATGAAAATAGCATTTCTATACATGAAAGACACATCATTATTTTTTTTCTGCATTTTCTTTTTGCCCCCCCCCCCCCCCACCCCGCATTGCCCATCAGCTTGGCAGTAGTGTAGGTAGTGCTACACAAGTAATCTACAGGTAGCAGACCAAAAGCATTGTCATGTACTGCATTAGGGTTAAAATAGATAAATAAACATTTTTAAAAATCCATGTGCCAGGGGTCAAAGGTCATGATTTCAACTTGCATTATGTAAATTATGTATTCGGGTTATGTTACTTGCAGATCTTATTGTAAGTGCCAACATCCCTCTATTACATGACATAAATGGCACTACAGCATGATGTATCTCATTGAAATTTTGTATACTGAAGATGCAAATGTCATGCCAATGATACAAAACGGCATAATTGCCTTCCTTTCGCATCAATGTGGACAAGTGTCGCACAGAATGCCTAGCAAATATAATTTGCGACTGTATTCAATTCTCATTCATTGGCAAGAGTTAGCATTAGATGCTATGACCCCGAAACACACAGGGTAGTCAGATACCAATCAGCAAATTAAAAAAAAAAAAATGCAGTAGTGTAACATTATTGTTCTCTCATGTGCAGACCATAAAGGGATGTGCTCCCAAGGGCAAAATATTCGGGAATCTTCTCCCATCAACAAACATTTTAAAGTAGACAAATGGCTAGTGATATGACTCAACAGAACAATATTTGCAGCAAAATTGATAGAATTTTTAATTTTATACAATGCTAAAGCTTGAGTGTCTGATGATTTCGACATTCACATAAATGCCCCCCCCCCCAAAAAAAAAAAAAAAAAAAAGTTTGAAAGCATCACACACTAAACTCAGGTGCAAGTTCCACATATTTGTATCTGGTGTCATCTCCTTTCTCAGTTGCTTATTTCAAACCGGGAGAGGGGACATTCTGTAATGTATCTGGCATGCAAGACATCATCTTACAAATCTGGGGGGTGGGGGGGGGGGGGAAGTGAGGAAGAACAAACAAAAAATAAAGATAAGAAAAAGCAGAGCTATTACTTTCAAGGATACCATGTATACTTGAAATACTACCACCAAATTGCTATGTTATAACTTGCAGTATAAGCATGCTTGATTTAAAAAAAAGTACCGGGTGTTAGAAGACAAATTCCAGTTCAACCAAAGTCAACATTATCTGCTTATAAATAATTGGAAAGCTCAATTGCATTACATTCTTAATTCTTCATTTTAGGAGAAAGGGTTAGCGCATCACAATGATGTGCAAAATGCATCAACAATATTTGTTAAAGCCATTTCATTATAAATAATACTTTTCTTTCATTTCAAGTGATTATATGATTAGCACTTGCAATGTTTTACACAGACAAAGCCTTGCACTTCTACATTTATTACCTCCGCCAAGGGAGGAGGTTATGTTTTCATTGGCGTTTGTTTGTTGGTTTGTCTGTCCGTGTGCAAAATAACTCAAGAAGTTGTGAACGGATTTGGATGAAACTCAAAGGAAAGGTTATGAATGACACAAGGAACAGATGATTACATTTTGACAAAAAAGGCTTCTATATCGGGGAATTGGATGATTTTCAGCATGGATACAATGGATGGAAATCACTAATCTCATTTGGAGAACAAGATCAGTGGTGGAAATGACCTGTTTGGCAGAGGTCTGCTCTCTCAGAATGCTTCTCTAGTTTTTAAGGGTGAACCTACAGTTGTAGATAAACATCCAAGTTTATGATATTGATACATGCATCAGTGTTTTCTGACATTCCTTTATATATTATGATTGGTTGAAACCTACATATCATACTATATGTATACAATGTTACACTACAGTATGGTTAAATGAATCAAATCTGTGACATCACTATGTGAGGAATCATTTTGTACCGGTACTCACTTGTAATCCCAGAATCATTTCATTATAATGTGTATGCAGTATCATCTTGTCAACTTTGTCCTGACAGCAAAGGTTTGCTAATATCACCTGTAGGGTGATCTACTGCACAATATCTTTTTAATAACTGAAAAAAAACCCCAGTATTCCTAATAAAGATCTTGTGCCTCAAATACACTGTTGGACATCATACTTTTATCAATAGAAACAAACACTGTAAACCATCACATGATAATGTACATGTACTTTGATGCAGTTATAATCTGGCAGGTTCTTCTTCAACAAGTTACGACCGAAGTCATTCCCACATGAATAACAGTGTGTATTAAAGTGTACCTAGGACATCACTTCTTAGAAGCTCTTGAGAAGTTCAGGTATCCTGTTTTACCATGTCACAAATCATGTGTGACTGCACTGATAATTGCCATCAGATGACTGCCCACTGAACATGGAGGCACACGTCTTATTTTGCAAAAGTAAGGATGCATTTATAGCAAACTTTTCTCATCAGAAAAATGGTCTTAAAACTGTGTTTTGTGGTTTACATTCTGTAAACAATGGTAGTCATGATTACAAACATGGTTTTGAAATGCATGGTGGAGGTGCAATTAAAGGTTACATTTCACTAGAAACAAGGTTTTGAAAGTCATAATGCGACCGTTATCTGAAACACAGTTGTTTCATCTTATATCCAAGGGAAAAGATATGCATGCATAATGAGATACGCAATGGCACACTTGAACACTTGGGAGGCGGAACACTGATAAATGCTCCTCTGTCAAACCATACTTAAAATCTGTGTTTGGGGGTATGCAAAATCTAACAAGTGCAGTCTCAGTTTGGCATGATACATTAAAAGCAGCATGGTCTTTTCAGCCAAAAAAAAAAAAAGTGAATTACTTTGTGCCGACATGTATCACTGTTAACAGCTGCATCTCTAAAAAAACAACAACAAAACAGTTTCTAGAATGGTAGCCTACGGAATGATAAAAACAGCCATGTAGAAAGGTACAAACACTTAATCTAAATTATCAGCCCACAACCAGGGGATGAGGGTTAACCCATGCCCAACAAGATTCTCAACAGAGACTTTGTGGTACATGTACTGAGTACTACCAGGATCCTGTGCTGTGGACAATGAGTTAATACTGTACAAGGTAATGGAGCCAACATCCTCATGGATCTCAACTGATGGCATGGCATGTCATGGTTTGATACAAACTCATGTCAGCTCTTGAGGCCAAGTGGGGCATGAACATGATCTGACGTGGTGGTCTGGAGATATTGATACCACCCAAAAGAGCTTGATGCTTTCTAAATTTTTACAATTAAAATGTTTTGAGTTTTACATTAGGACCTCATAGATCTAATAAATATGAAAACCACATGTAGCTGGTAGATTTTACCTATTACCATTTCCACCTTCTTGTAGTAACCATAGAGGTGTGACTTTATATAAGGGGCTCTGTCAGCATGACTGTTTGCACCCTTCTGGTTTCCAACAGAAATTATGAAGAGCGATGAGTTCAGTCCGAGTGTTACCATACCAAGGAAAAGTTTTAAAACAGTTGAGTGAGCATCCTTCAATGTAATCCACCACATTTCTTGGCAGAATTCTTTCACTGCAATATTTACGTACACATCCCTGATTCCACATGGACGAGTTGAATTCATTATTCTGCATCAATGTAAAAATCATGCCATCTTACATGGATTTCCACAAGAGAAATGGGCAGATTTAGAGCATCTAGTAGTACTAGTAGTACTCTGACGCCCCTGTGTGACTGATGATTACTGCTCATACTGTCGTAGACTGGGATTCTTCATCATCCTCAACATCTGAAATTGAAAAGCTTCTGTTAACTGCCACGTTGTACGAATTCACGAATGGTCCGCCCCCGGGCCGCCTACCCGGCCCCGAATCCGCGTACATCGTTGACCCTCCCGTATGTCCAGACTCTCCTCCTGTCACCCCAGTAGAAACATCCATACGCATACCCACGTTATTATGAAGCACACTACCCGGTCCCGATGACACACAATTTGGGCTCGCCGGTCCGCTGGCGCTGCGAGATCGCGCTCCGCTGGCGGCGCTGGCGTGACGACCTCTGACGCCTCCCGTGCTCAAAATGAGATCGTGTGCCTGCTTTAGGGTCCACACGCAACTTTCCAGAGCGGGCAAACTGTCGCATGCATCTTCAAGAAAATGGACCTTGGCTTCTAGTTGCTCAATATGAGCGTCTTTCTCTCTGTTTTGGCTCAGAAGCTTTTGGACCCGTGCCTCCGAAGCCGCCATACTCTTGTGCAGCTCCGCGATTTCAAGATCTTTCTTGCGGACGGCTTCCCTGATGTTCGCCTGGCTCGTCTCATCTCTGTGCATGAGAGCCGACGCCTGTTCCTTCACAGTATTTTCCAGCTCCGCGATTCTCTGGTACAGAGCTTGTAGATGATCATTGGCCTCCTTAATGCTGGATTTCGTCGGTGAGAACATGATTTGCGGAAATGTGGGGTGATTGCAGAGTCACTGAGAATGCAAGAATTAATAGGTATTAAAATTGCACTGGGTACGCCTTTCATCGAAATCCACGCTAAAACACACGTGTAACCGGAAGTAAATTTCGCGGACTTTCGCAACCTCGCCCCCATTGATGTCAAGTCTACTGCTGGTACGTAGTAGTCAGCTGTTTGCAGGTATTTATTTAGTTGGTTACACGGCAGGTATAGATCTAGTCTATCACAAATCAATTTTATTTTATATCCTGTCACAACTCACATCGAGAAGATCATATTTGATAGGACATCCAGATGCGGAATGTCAAATTTGGGGAGTTGTAGAAACTATATTTAGAATGTCTTTCACTACAGTCCCATCTGTATAAAACAACGTGGGTTAAATTACAGAAACTTCACAACGACAATCAATGTCTGGGTGAACAAGATCTACGTTATTTGAGTACCATAACGTTCATAACACTTAAAAAGACAAATCCCGGCTAACGTATCATGTCATGCATCTACTAGCAGGACATTATCACTTTAAATTTCCCTCTGTGTGCAGATTGTTAATTATTTATCCCCCTCCCCATCCCCTCCCCTACTTTAAGTTATAGGCGCCCTATCATCAAACTGATCATGATAAAGTCTACATACACACAAGTTGGCAGCTCTTCAGTGTTCACTCAACAGCTGCAGTACCCAATGTGTTCTGTGTGTTTAATGATAAAAAGACAATAGTAAACGCAGGCTTTATCTATTATTGTTGTCATCACACTGTATGTTTCATGTTGTTATTCATCTCTACAGCATAATAACAATGCCAAAGTCCAAGGGAAGCCGACAAAAACTGGAGTCTACAAAGGGAAATGACTCTACCAAGACACCTTGCAACACCGCCGCCAATTCACTGGATGTAAACTCGTCTGTAGATTATGGCACCCTTGTTGTAAGTATTTCTACAATACATCCCGCCACCCACCCTTTGTCATTGTATTGATATTAATCTTAAAGTGTACAGTGTCTTATTGCAACTTTGCAAGTAATTTAAATGCACTTTCTGTTACATTATTAGGTAGTACTGTTACACTAGCTCCACCATAAATAGCAAAAGGAGAGGATGGCAATTACCTATTCCCAACTTTAAGGCTAACAGTGAATGGAAGTACATGATGTATCACAATTTCAGTTGGCATGATATCAACAGCTGATACCCTTTATAAGTCCTTTTCCAAGTTCAGGGTGTTTAATTATTTTGACAACTTGATTCTCATGGTCAGAGTCAACTTCGGGCTTCAAAGTTTCATCGTGGACACAAACAATGAGAGTACGGTATCAAATTTGTGATGCTGTTGCACACAATCCAAGATATGAATGATTCTGGTCTTTGTTCAGTCAAACACCCAGGTCTATTGTGCCTTGTCCTGATTATCATGTGAAATCACTTTTGTGTCTCATAACTGCTTAGCAATTGATTTGATTAGTAATAGCATTCATTACATTCGTCGTTTTCAAATGAAGATCGAATGGTTGATATTGTAAATATGGAAGCATGAAATGGTAATTTTTGTGTCTTGGTCAATTATGTACAAGGAACTTACTGTGGTTCATGGGAAAAAAAAAAATTGCTCACACACTTTGTATTGTGAAATGCTGTGTCACCCTTGCAAAGGTTGAGAAGGATGTCCTCACACCCAAGAAGCTGGCGGATCACATCTCAAATGCCTGCCAGCCCGATGGCGATGCACCTGTCAAGAGGATGCCAGACAGCATCATGCTCCAGATCTTCGGCTATCTGTGTATCAAGACACTCTGCAGAGCTGCTTGGTAAGCAGAAAGCAGGACAGGGAAACCTCGTTATAACAAGCTGCTTGGTACCACTGAAATTGCCTCATTTTGTCGAGTATCTCATTCTATCAAGGATAAAACCAAAGGAATATAAAAGGGATGGGACCTGCAAGATTTCCTCATAATGTCAGGTATCTTGCTGTATCTGACCTCGATATAACAAGGTTCAACTGTATTACTATTAACCAGGTTGGACTAATCCCAGGCATGGTCAGCAGTGCTCGCAAAACTCTGTATGTTGGTATCAGGATTAAAGCAAGAACCACAAAGAGGCCATCTGTAGATATTGTTATGAATGCAGCATTTGTATTTGCAGTTATATTTATATTTATATCTACATGTGTATATCTATATTATCTATATCTATGTCTATCTGTATTAAACAAAAATCTTGATATCACAGAGGTTCTTAAAAAAAAAAAAAAAAAAAAAAAAAACAGATAACCCCAATACCATATTAGAGTAACAAACTGGCTTGAAGTCAAAATTTCTACAGCAGATTTCCATTCTAGCCTAATGTGTCACATTAAGATGAATAATAAATTAACAATCTTGCAGTACTTCAAATTCTACCACCAACATCAAATATACTACATGCATTTTGCAGCCAGAGCTCTGATGGTGTTCTCATGACTTGTGTTATAGGTTTGGTTTCCATAAGGGAATTGTCAAGGGAAATTCTTCAGGAATAGCCATCTGATAATTCACTTGTTAATCAATCAAATGAATTTTTAAAATATTTTTTGACACAATAATGAACAGATATATTGACATTGTATTTTGGTGTTTTGTGTCATATCCAGGTACAATATATTTGTGAACAGTGTGAAACAATTGATATACAATGTAGCATGCAATTGCATTCAAACAATCTTGAATAGAAATCATGACTGTAACCATCACCAAGTCATTTGACTTCCACATTATGACCTTTAATTTGTCATCATTCCAGAAGTAATGAGCAATACAACTGGAAGATGGCTAAAACATTTGAACTCAGTAATAAGTTGGAAGAATGCCAATAAATTCATGTTAAATTCGGGATTTGGAAGGAAATGAAAATTAGGGAAGAAAACCCTTCATTCTGTATTTTACAGTGGACTTTTGTTATAACGAAGTCCTTGGGACTGGCAGTTTTCTTTCTTTATATCAACATTTCGTTTTAACGGAACAAATAAACAATAAAAAGACATAGAGCGAATAATGTTGCAGCCTGATTGTTGTAACTGGAATTTCTTATAACTGTGTTCGTTTTCACAGGAATACACCATATTAATGTGTATATTTTGTTTTTCTGTACCACAGTGTCTGCAGGGGTTGGAACCATCTTGTCAGACAGAAACCATTGTGGCGTCATGTAGACCTTTCTCCGTACAAAATCACGCTTCCAAACATTCGTAAGCTGGTATTTGCCTACTTCAGTGACTCCGTCAGGAGCTTGAAACTCACTGGGTTCCTCCAATCTGTAAAAAATACAGAGTGCGTCTCTGATGCCTTGCTCATCGAGCTTGGGAAGCGATGTCCAAATCTGTCGGAGCTTTGCATCTCTTCGGCAAACCTTTCTGAAGTGGATTCATCAAAGCTGCCCCCAACACTCTCCACCCTCAAACTTTTCCGATGCAACTATCCCATGTATTGGCTCTCTGCAGCTTTCAAGAAGTCCGTCTTTGGTGCCCTCCAGCACCTTGACATGTCTCACTCAAACGGCTTTGGTTGCAGGGACCTCGAGGTTATCCTGGAGAAGACACTAGCGTCCTTGGTGACTCTTCGCCTCACTGGGTGCTATCGCGTTGCAGATCGAGGTGTGGGTTGCATCGTGAGCAGCTGCCCAAACTTACAGGAACTTGGGCTCGCTCGCACCTCTCTGTCCAATGAGGCACTTCAGAAGATTGGCACGGGCCTCCCAAAGTTGCGGACTCTCGATTTGGAGGGAACTGCCAGCAAAGATGGTGTGATGTTCGATGTGCTCCATCTCTCCTCAATGAGGAACCTTGAGGAACTCCTCCTCACAGGATTAGATAAGTATAGTGGGGGTGTTCTTGTGGGACTCGTCAATGTTCTACCCAAGCTGAAGCTACTGACAGCATCCAAAGATGTGGTCACCGAGGCAGACATCCAGAAGATGAAGAATGTTTGTGTGATGCCATCAGAAGAACCACAGACTGCTTGGAAACTTAATTTTTATCCCCAAGACAAGTTGAAAAAATTGGCAGCTCTGCAGTCTGCTACATAACGGGTCTTATTTAGAATGTGTTTATGACTTGTGATCTAAAGGCAAATATATCAACCTAAAGTTGACTGTTAGGTATGAAAATGATTGTCAAGTGCACAGTTACCATATTTCCAGCACATAATTTTGTTGATAAGAATCAAATTACATTGTACATGTATATATACAACAAATATATGTGTGTCTTGTGAGTCTTTAGATGAACTGGCCTTACTGACAATATGTCCATGTGCAACTGAAATTTTTCCTATTTAAGAAAAATATACATGTATGTAAATACATCTATACATATTTGTCTGTATGTGTGTACATCAATTGAAACTCTTCTTTCAAAGAAAGGAAATAGACTGAAAGTACAAATTAGAGTGTGACCACAATTGTTAGTACATTCTGTAGTTTAGGGCAAGGTTTATAGATGCATGTAGTGTTTTACACAAACAAAATTCTGTGCATATCTAGTTGTTACAATGTTCCTTTGAAATGTCATTTCTTCAAATGACGAGAGAGTGTGACATCATAGAAATAGTGTGCAATCTGCATATCACATAGTTAGTAGATATCAGTTTGTCTTTCATTTCATGTTGTTTTGTTGTTGTTTTTTGTGCTCTGCTAATGCGATGGAAAATATGTAGAGAATGTAATTATCAGGAGCGTATTAAGTAAGAAGACTGTTACAAAAGGTTATGCTTATTTTCATACTAGTATGTCACTCTGAGGAGGTAGCTTGACCACATGTGGAATCTACAGAGGCTTGGTCATTTTCTTCAGAGGTCAGCATTATATTATCTTTTGCATGAGGACTACAAGAGTCCTTTTCTCTCATAAATGAGATATTTTCTACAATTTGCCATGTTACTTTTACATTCACTGTACAGTGTATTAAAGAATCCATTGAATTCAATTCTATTTCATTAATACTGTGAAAGTGGAAATTTTTGCGGTGTTGAAATTTGTGCGCATTTTGCGCAACCAGAAACTAGTGCAAAAATAAAAGCACCATGAATATTTTTGCTTGCTATCTGTTCCAGCAGTAGTTTATGTCCTGATTCCGCAGAATTTAAAACAAGCAAAACTCATCTTGCCCATCCGAGCGCGAAAAATTACTCACACGAAAATATCCACTTTTACAGAAGTGTCAGAGTATCCAGATATGTTTGCAACTCATTGAATATCAGATACAGTTTGTAATGCAAATGTTTATGAATGCAATCTTCTTTCTTGACATTTTTATGTGTATGCCTATATCTGCATGCATATAATGCACATGTGCTTGTGTGTGTGTGAAAAATGGAAAACATTGTTGTGTATTGGGATCGGTTTACTGTAAAACATGATATATTCGCGGCATGAAATTTTCGCAAATTGCCACTGGTGTTCAATGCATGTAGTGTAAACAAGAAATTTCGTGTGCATTTTAATTTTGCGAATCTTGGCGCTCGCGAAATTCGCGAAATCAAAATGCACATGAACATTCCTTGTTTTACAGTAGTTAACAGAGGTACATTCAATGAAATATATTATATCGTGGCAAGCAGTTGAGTATAATTTTGAGAGCACTTTATTTGAGAGGTATTTGGGAGCAATCTCCTCTCTTCGAGCTTCAGATTGCAAGCCCTGTTCCAGTCATACAATTCTCTTCATACTTTGAATCATACACATTGGTTATACAGCTTAACATATTATGAATGGGTGAATGGGGTGGAGTCTTGGACCCCAATGGTGTTAAAGAATGCTTTTCAATTGGGCAAAACTTTGGTGATTATAGAAATAAAGACAAGACTAGTTTTAGAAAGGAGGTATTCTTGGATTTGGATTCACCAACAATTCTAGGTAATGAAATGGGGAAGGGCAGGATGTTTGGGTTTGATTCAACCTGGTCGTAAATTATAGATTTTGCTTGATGTTACTTGAGAATTGTGAAGGTCGGTGACTCACTGGAGGTGGAGAGTATTGGTAGGGGTCATTAGATGACTGGCGGAGGTGAAGTGGCATATCCGGTCATCATAGTGGAATAGGAGTGAGTGCATAGTGATAACTTTGTGTATCATTACACAACATCTCGTTCGTTTGGAAATTAAGACTCCTCCCTTGTTACTTTGTGTGTGTGTGTGGGGGGGGGGGGGGGGCGGGTACTGGTAGTCCCGTCATGGTGGGCCATATTGGTAAAATTTGGGGTGGTATTGATGGCTATGTTCTATGACATGAAAGGGGGTAGTGATAACTTTGTGTATCATTACACAGCAACACATACAGTCTGTGCACCATGTATATGCTTAATAGACCAATACACCATACCTCCTAACTTTATTAGACTAGAAAAATTCTGAGATCTTTAAAGTACACCTAGTACAATAACGAACTGAAATACTAAGTACAACTGTACTAGATAGAGTAAAGACATTACTAAACCTCAGGGTCGTGAAATGTATGACAAATTGATGATCTTATCAGTTTATTATTTGAAATTGATTGTGTAATAAGACTAGAATTTGATAGGAAAGGATATTTGTTTTGTTTGTAATAAAGATTAGAACCCCAGACGAGTTATTAATATATGTATTACTGCGTACTGTTTGGATTCTTTGAGGTGAGTTCACATTGTACTTTTTATTATAATGTATCAAGAGATCTTGGTTGGAGAGTGAGTGTGTTTATGGGAAAAATATATGTGTATCTTGTTGGTCTTTAAATACACTGGCCTTACTGACAAAATGTCACTGCATAGGTACAGTTTCTCCTATTGCAAGAAAATATTTATTGTCAGAATGCTTCAATTCAATCAAAACATTTCATTCAAAGAAAACAAATTGGCAGAAACTTCAAGGTGGAGTACAGTACTTGAGTTATCCGGTGATGTTTCTTTCCCTTTTTTAGTCAATGAAGTGATGGGTAAACAAAGGATTACCATAATAGAAAGAAAAACATCGATCACTCTGATGTGATACTGTGAGATGTGTGTGTTGTGTTAATTGATTGCATCATTTAACTCAAATGTGGGCTACACCAAAGCTTTTTTTCTCTAGTCTCTATTGATATGACTCGTGCAAACATAGCTTTATAATGAACAAATCATTGTACATAGCAATTCTAATACCAGTCAGGTTTGAACGACTGTCATATTAGTTTTCCTCTACCCATTTTCTAATACAGTGTACATGTAGAACAAATACTGTACATTAATCAAAGAGAAATTACCACATGTATCAGTTGACAATCTCCCTCTTGAATACAGAAAAAATAGCCAAACTTTGCAGTATAAACACCTACAACAGATCAGGTACGCCATAGATATGTTTTACAACAAAATTGAAGCAATAAAAAATACTATCATGACTATAGAAACAGTCAAAAATAATTATGCACGGAGGGTCTATGCAATGCACTTATTGATCTAATACTTCTACAGCAATCGTTCGGTGAAGTAAAAGTATACATGCATCTAGTAAGTCACTAAGAAAGCTACACCGTAATGACAGTCCAGAGTGACTTTGAAAAATTTTAGCGTTGTAGTTAAGGGAACATAAGCCTGATTCTTGATGGGAATTGTTTTTATGCAGTCCCCCATTATCATCGTAGTGTTACCATCTCGCCATCATCACTTGCCACTTGATTACACTGTTCTTTATGATACAGTGCACTACCGCAATGATGAATTCCTCGGATCGGAACCGGGGTTTTCTTTCTTTATACAATATGTACTGTATCGAACAGTAAAGTATTTAAAGATATAGAAATAATCTTGGAACCTGAATTTTTATTTCGCTGTAACGAGAGTTTCGTTTAACCGTGTTCGTTATAACGGGAGTGCACTGTACGTGCATTGCCAAGAATGAGGAGTCACATTGAAAGCTAGACTGGTGACGCGGGGTAGAGAAGAGAGAGGAGTGAACTAGAGAAAAGATGAAACCCCGAGTACAGTGGTCACTGAGTCAGGGGTGTAAACAGGTAGGCCCTACAGCTGTTGGAATGTGTATGGAGGTCATAAACATTTTATGGGGATTTATAATGATGCCATCATTATTTCATATCGTCATCATTTAATCTACATACATGTAGTATGATTATAATCTATACACCAATGAAAAGTAAGGCTGTTTATATTCTTTCCTTAATCATCACTGTATTTGTTTGCTTGCACACAAAAGTGTACATGATCAATGCATCGTTTATACAGGCTTACCTGCTCATGTCATTCTTTATTGTATATTGCTTAGTTTGCCTTTTTTTTTTCTGTTCGAGTGAATATGAAAATAACTAACCAATCAGACAGTGAGAGTAAGGTGGGTAGACTGTGTGCACCATCCCCCCGAGTCTTGACTTTACCAACACCTTTCCCTCCCCTCCCCACCCCACCCCCCCCCCCCCCCCCCCCCCCAACACACACACACACACCATGGGAGGAGCACTGACTGCACCCCTAGGCGTCCCGGTCCTTCTCATCCTCTTGCTGCGTTTGCTGCGGCTGCTGCTGCTGTGGCTGCTGCTGCTGTTGATGAAAACGCATTTCGACCGCCCTGCGGGACTCCCGCCGAAGCCTCTCGCTCAGAACGCCGCCGACTTCGAGGATGAAGATGAACACCTCGCCAATGGACATGAACGACACGCCGATGAAAAGGCCAGCGATGCCGCCCAGATCCCCGAACAAACTCTCCAGCTAGGAAGGAAAACAAAAATGCTAGTATAGTGAAAGGCATTCTTCATCCCAAGAAGTATAAAACTGCTCTTGCTCCAACGACCAACTCCCATTACCGACCTCACATGAGAAGTAAACACGAAGTGTACAATGTTTATTTTGATAAATGGCGTGCTAAGCAAAAGCGTCCATTAAAAAGTAGCTCTTGCAGGTCGTACTGGATTAAAACACTGTATACGATACATTTGTATATACAGCTGTATATCAATCTGTTAATATAATATGGGAGTAATGTTTCATGACAGGCTCAGTGCGGAAGGTCTCAATAGAAGTGAAGACGATGTGTCCTTTTGATACTTATGAGATGAATCATCTGATATAGACATTACTGTATACAGGTACACGTATACGGCAATTTGGGGGTAAACAGTATCACACATTAGTTGTGAAGCAAACTTTAGAGTTCATAAAAAAAAAAATATATAGGCCTATATACCGATATTGATATCGCATTCTATATTCTGCCACAGCTTACCGTATAGGATGGAAACTGTTGATTGTGTTCGTAGTTTAGTTGCTCAAAGTAGACGATTAGATTCACCACGTTTTGCCTGCGATAGGGGAAAAATAGTTGTAGAATGTTATGTTGTGTATTTTCACTGTACATCTAACTACCTTTCCGTTATTTAATGATATCATCATAAGCATATAAACAACACCCATTGTGTATCTACATGTTTTATGTTTCTGGGCAAATTTGAAGTCAGAAAATCTTAAATCAGGGAATATATGCGGGGTTTTGTTTTATTTCGTTTTGTTTTATTTTGTTTTGTTTTTTGTTTTCGCATCAGGGCCATAATACAACCAATGCATGTATAAACTGTAAAGTCAATTTCCCAACGCATCGCAAATAATAGATTTCTTTTGGCTCATAGCATACAATGTCATAGAATTCTATTGTTTGATATCGTATGCCATCATCACAGACTGCTCTGTTTATGACCCGCTTTATATCACTTGGTGAAGTTTATCCAATCGTTGATTCCTAATTGACCAACCGTATGATGTTGCACATCATCGGCACATATGTCATAGTCAGTGTCAAAATACCTTCAATTCGATAAAAGTATTTGTTTTTCAACTTCATTACCAAATGTAACTGAACAGATGAATAAATACGATTAGTAATAGACAGTAGGCCTATAGGAATTATAACAGGTGCAATAACACATCAGCATGGAATAACAGGAACAAGAGCGCTTCGTTGCAGGACATAATAACTCATGCTTCGGGGGAAAATCCTATGAGTTTTACACAGAGATAAAATACAGATTATAATCGAAAACAAGTCACACGACTCCTCATCAGAATGGTTTCCTGACATTAAATTTGCTCCTGCGACAATTTCTCCCATGAAATATCTGCACACTAAGCCAAACATAAAACCTACTCACAAACATAACCGTATAACCCTAATCATAATCCTCACATCAAACTAAAAACCTAAAACTCTATCGCAACCTTAACCTAAACCTTAGTCCTTGGAGAAAATAAGACCAGAGCAATATTGACACAGGAGCAAATGTTGTGTCACCCGTCGGGATACAGTACCTTGTCCTCTCAGAGTTCATGAGAATCTTCTCTGTCTTGTTGTTAACCTTGACCAGCTGCTCCTTGAGGTGGCCCTGGACAAGCAAAAGAACACAGACCAATCTGATGTCGGTGCATGATGGGAAAATGTATCCCACCTTGTTCCATAAAGACACATTTCTGTGGTTTAGTGCGATATCTTTGTAGATCTTCGTAGATTTTATTTCTACATTTTCCATGAAAATCATACATGAATTTACGATGCATGTAAATTGAATAAAAATCCACATAACAAAAAGTAATTTGCAATGAAATGATCACTATAATCTTTAAAATATTGTGAGTAAAGTACTATTCATTGTAGTCTCAAGTGTTTCACAGTGTTTACTGTGAAAACCATTTTTCTCTCTTTTCATTTTACCCATTTGTTGTTAATATGCAATATTCTTTCTTTTGTTTGCAGAATTTTAATTGATACATCTACTACTGATTCATAAAAGTAGGTATCACATAATCAGAAGATAAATTGCTATTTTTCTCTTCATTGGCATAGACTCTGTAAACGTCTTTCTTGTGCAAATTTCATAGATTTAACAAGATCCGTCTAATATTTCTCCAAAGATAATAATGCAGTAAGATTTAAAAGTGCCAATTTAATGCGAGAATAATGAATTCTACTGCAAAAACTTCCCGTAGGATTCAAAGGGCTGAAAAGAACAAAGGCAAAATTTCTCCAAACACCGATTTGGCTCAGGATTACATTGCGCTTCCGACGTTACCATGGACATTGTGATTAAGCTAACTTACCTCAAATCGTTTGGAGGGCCATAGAGAAGACGAGATTGAACGGGAATACGACAATTCCCTGTAAACGGAGGGAAATAGCACACAGATTTTGTTTGTTATTGCATGCTTTCATCATAATCGACGATATACTGCTATCGTCATTATCGTAGTAGTTATCATCATCACCGTTGTTTGAATCATTGATTACACGTACTGTATCACTATTTCTATCGTGTCAGTAACATAGAGAGCCTATCTTATTCCTGGAAATATTTTGTAACAGGTACTTATACGACAGCGTCATCCTACCTTGGTCTCAAGCACGAAAATATTGCAAACTCTGCTCTAAAAGATAATGCAGGCACACTGAACATCTCCTTTAGATGTGGAATCATTACATGTTTGTACATAAACGCAATTATAAAATAATGTATATCACGCGAACCAGACATTGGTTGCTTGGGTTATCACTCTCTTCCATTCTCTCTTGTAATTGTACTGTTTATACTTATACTATATAAAAATTATAAGGAGAGGGGTGGGGTGTCTTTATTTCCCCGCAAATTCTCTTCCTTTTCTTTCTTTCTTTCTTTCTTTTTTCCTCTTGTATTATCATATTCATCATTTCCAATTTTCTTTTGAATGTTGTTGTTTTTCTTCTACCTATATGTGTTTTCATTTATTTCGATTTTATTGATGTCATCTTATGGGCTCTCCGTACGTAATCTTCCTGGACGTATTTGGTAACATGAATGGGTAAAACAGACACTAAATGATGGAGACGAACGGGAACTGCCTTGCATACAGATTTAAAGAGCGTGCCTTTGGGAGACAGAGACTTAATAATAACATCATCTCAAGTAAAGCGCATAATACAAGCATAAGCCTCTCATGCGCTATACTTAAACCGTATAGAAATGTGATGTTAATGTAATGCGACCGGGGCTTAACTTCAATAACGAAGAATATTACTAACACCTATAATTAAATGAGGTTAATATAAAATTTCGAAAAAGCAGAGAACACACTGCGTTGGGAGTATACATTTGCCTCCACCCCCATGCACCAGCCCGGCTAGTAATAGTTTTATGTACTAGTATATTCTTGCGTGACTGGTTACATACCTGCATGGAATAGGGCAGCGACACTTCATCGAGCTGCTGTGGTAAAGATGTTCAACCAACTGTCGACATCGCGCTGTCGAGGTAATAAAATGAACGAACAAGAAAAAAGGGTGAGAAAGGCAGGTCTTAGTGAGAGGGACGGGATAGCCATCATCAGGGGAGTGAAAACTTTATGTGAGGTGACAATACAAAGTAGACGTTTCCAGATCATCTCAGAGTATACGAGGTGAGGTACCATCGCACTGAATTGTGTTTAGTAAGAAAGGCACGAGCGACTTCTTTGAAATGATCCAGAAATCTACCCAAAAGAAAACACAATAAAAACGGGAGGCAATATCACGTGGGTAAATTTGCTTTAATGAGAGTCTTTCACAGTTGTCGCACAGCATGACATTATATTTCAATTGAGCTAAATTAAACCGACTCTGTCATAATGGAGTTACCATCCACGACATAAATAGGAGCGTCCACAACCGAAGTTAAGATTAAAGCAGCCATGGCGTACGAGTAACAAGCAAAATATCCAATGATTATGCAGCTGCATGTAGGTGAAAACAACTACTATTGGCTGGTGCAGATGATTCCAGTGCTTTTCAGATTGAGGATGCGACTTGCTCAAACTCTCCCAGGTACCTTCCTTATAACATCACAGAGGAAAAAATGACTTCTCGAAACTCGGATGTGCTTTATGAACCGTTCCTGAGGCAGAGGGCGTCTTGAAAAAACGCTAACTGTTAGAGAGCGCGCCTTCTCGTCCTAAACAAGGCACCTTGGCAACTTCAACAAGTTGCTTTGTCCCTTCTCGTCCTAAACAAGGCGCCTTCTCCATGTTCTCGCCGAACTTATTACAATTGTACTTTAGTTACTTATAGTTTACTTATAGTTATATACTATACTATAGTATATACTATAGTTATATACATTGTACCTTGTGCCGGATCGAGCGTGCTGCAGTGCGTTCCGTTTTTCAGTCTGATGTTGGTGACGCAGCCACAGACTTTGAATAAAAATTCCTGCAGACACATCTTCATACACGAAGCTATGGTGTAGGAGAATCGGTCCGAGGAGAAATTTGTGTCCTCCCCTGTGTACGTGCATGGGACATTGTATTTCTCCCCGAGACGGTCGATCAGAATCTGGTGTAATGATGTTATCAAAGAAAAAAAAAAAACCTTTTTGACTTAATTATGAGAAGAACAATCTTATAAACGATTCTCTCAGATACTGCTTCAACATCCGAACATGGACGTATCGACTCCCATATACGTGTCTACTGTTGTTGTCGGGGTTTTTTTGGGTTTTTTTTTGTTTGTTTGTTTTGTTTTGTTTTGTTTTTTTGGGTATCTCTTGATAGGGGATGCCTTAAAGAAGAATATATTTTACATGGAATAACAGATGCGTGTATCAACATCTCTTGTATAATATTATAGTCTTTTTACTCAAGAAGTTACGAATCTGTGCGACTTCTGTGTTAATCGGCACTCAAGGCACAGTATCGGTTAACCCTTTCTGTACCAGGAACTTTGAACAGCGTATGCAACGCTATTGTGTGTGTGTGTGTGTGTGTGTGTGTGTGTGTGTGTTGACATGCTCAAAGCACACAATGGCACATAAAGAGTTAAAGCGGTCTAACCTGTCTCAAGCTGATGGTGGTCATCTCCCCAGTGGAGGCTGTGAGTCCCTCATCTTCCGGGAAGGGCTGCTCGGTGGGAGGGTGAATGGACACCTTGACGCCCGACTCGGTGGAGAAGAGACCTACGTACTCCGGCTGCTCCACAAACAGAGTCAGGTGCAGCCCTGCAGGTTAAGAAGGAATTCACCTCAATCAGCTTTGATGGATATATACATTCTTATATTGAGGAAATACAGAAACCAGAGTGAATCGGTTTGTTGCACGTCCTAAAAACACCAAGTGGGAAATCCCCTTGTCACTAGCAAAACTCAGCAACAGTATCAACCAGACGAATAGTGGCATGCGATTGAAGCTTTGAGAAAATTACTGTATCGTGGACTGCTATATAGTCGGAAGAGAGAGATTGGACAGGAATCGAGTCACTGTAAAGTTAGTAGGCATACCGCATCACATGATGACGTACCATGTCAAACTAAACCTATTATTATAGCATATAACGTTTAGCACTCAACATCATGTGTTCAGTGATAAGAAAGAAACCAGAAGCTAAGAAATTTAGTTGACGAAAGCAATACTTAGTGTATACATGGTATAAGGTATAAGCATGCAGGCCTTTTTTTATCATATTGCATGACACATTTCTTAAGCCTCGAATTTGACGGGCGTGCACTCTTAAGATACGAGCAAGTGGACTTTGGGAATTTTAAGATTAAGACTTCTTCAAACATCTGGGTAAAGGACATAATGAAGGTAAACACGTTATGACACTTGGACAGGTGCAATGTGCTGTCGTCCTGGCAAGGGCTCGAACCTATGATACTTTGTGTATGCTATAACTTGACTGATAAACCGCAAGGCCTCTGCTTATACCATACTGTGCTCCCGTCCTCCCTGTCATCGCAGTTTGTTGGCTCTGGTCGTGCACACTTCGCCCGTTGAAGGTGAAGCAATTTCCGTAGTCTCCATGTTGAAACACCGTGAAGTTTCTGTCGTAAAATTATTTGATAAGGAATGATACTAACGTGTGTACCAACACACGGACGCATAGCAGGAACGTTATGTCAAAGAAGCCATAAAACCATGAAAACGTTTCACGTTTGTGCTCGCACAAAAAAAAGAAAAAATCAACAGTGTAAGGCAGCAACGCGAAAATTCTACACAACTTACAAGAAATACCATATTTAACTCAAGACCTTAACTTTGAATCAATGAAATGTGGTCGGTTTCTTATGTTCGAAAAAAGCTTACGAGATATTGTATTTTGACAAGATCATCAATATTGGAGGAATCGTAAAGTGCCCAGGCTAAGGTTGGTTATTCTATCTTTTAAACACTGTGTTTAATTCTTATAATCTTTTGCACATTAGACAGATTTTCTGTAACTCTTCAGGATCTCACCATATATCTTTCCTTTATCATTTAACCATGAGACAAGTAAGTATGATTCTGCTTATAACGAGTTACCTCGTTCGTTCCATTGATAACATTCAGTTCCACCCTTGAAATACATTAATATGTACATCTATAATTTAATAATTGTCCTGATAATTCTTAGCACCAATGCGTAAACTGCGCTTTTAATGATGACCAAAAATCTTCTTTAGAAATATTTTGGTATATGTATCCTTATTTTCGTCGCGCGTCAATCGACGAGGTATAGGTCAATCGGTAGCACCGCAACCTTGCAGTTGCATGGCCAGGGTTCGACGAGTCCTATAGAGTGAGCCTTGCGACCATGGGTGCTAATTGCGTCGTCAATCTAGCAAGATGTGATACAATCTGTCTCTCGGAAATATCATCATGACACACGTGAACCATGAATCAAAAAGAAGAATTGATAATGATAGTAATAACCAAATATAAATAAATCACGTGCTTCAATTGGACAAGCCACCACTCTATATAAACTGCCTTGGTCATACCTGTAACTGCATGGCCGTCTGTCGAAGTTGCACTGGAGGATGAAGTCTTCGGGTTGGTGGCCGAAGAGCCGAAGTTCGTCGAGTGTGGGCTGGAGCAGGTCTCGGACGTCCGAGTTGTCAGGGAAACGGGCCTGCTGGAGGAGGTGGGTCCAGTCGGTGTCCCCTGCAGAAGAGTCATCCCGTTGGGCCCCACCAGCAGTGCCACCATCAGAGCAGAATGGGGGAGAGGACACGGTCCGAAATCAAGAGTAAGAAACGTCACCTGAATTAGTCACGCATCCTCCTGCAAGATGTGACTTTCCCGTTTCGGTACATGTATAAGGATTATCTTCTCCTATCTTTATCTACCGGTGTTTCTTCCTGTAATAATGGCTGTTCGTTTAGCTAATTGTGATTAACCGTGATTGCGTCTTCGTTCTATCTTGAATTGGATTAGGGTATTAAAACCTTTTTCTGGTCAAATTACGGCAAGAAGTTGCACACTGTTCATTGGATATCATTGTCAATTTGTTACGTATTTGACGATATGAAAAACATCTATGTCACTCGTAACTCTTTGTGATGGTTTTGATGTGTAACAATGGAATATTATGTGATATAGCAAACAATTCAGTGTATGAAATACAGAACCACAGTCAGAAAAAAAAAAAAACCGAACAGCCTTGGAAACACTTCTTTTGTTCGGGGTCATCCCATCACGAGACCGATGCCCACGAGTGGGCGCGACATTGGGAAAAAGGTCCATGAGTCATACAGCCCACGAGCATACAGCTTGAGCTCGACACTAGGTAGATAAGGCCTATGGGTCCGACTGTATAGGCAAACAAGGCCCACGAGTCCGACAGTAGGGAGAAAAGGTCCCCGAGACCGACACTGCGAATATTAAGCTCCGTGATGAGATGAGTGTCGACCTCGTGGGCCTTGTTTACTTAGTGTTGGACTCATTGGCCTAATTTGCCCACTGTAGTGTCGAACTCATGGGCTGTATGACTCGATCGTGGGCTGTCAAACTCGTTACGTGCACCCCATTTCTTCGTGGTAATTGCTTTGCATTTTACTTCTGTCATATTTTCTTCTGTGGTCAGTATGCCTAACATGTTTTTTTTTTCTTGCATTACTCGTGTGTATCCAATTGATTTAAAATGGTTGAATTGATTCCACACGTTTAGCTTCTTTTAGAGAAGTCATGAGGTCTACTTGCTGTTTCATATCACTCACCGTGGATGTTGCGCCAATTGTAGTCATAGAAGGCGAAGTCGTGATCGTCAGCGGCCAGTTCCTCCGGTGACATATTGGACAGGTCCTCGATGGTCTGCTCCTCGTGACCGTGCTCCGAGTCATGGGTATCTGCTTCGTCGATGTTCTCGTCATCCTCGTCATCGTTGACCGTCACACCACCGCCAACCTCCTCGCCACGAGTTTGGCCACGGTCATTTTTAAGCTCCTCATCATCACTGTCTACCAAACCGTCTTCAATTGCTCCATCTCCCGTCTCGTTGTCACTGTCGTCATCAGTTTCCGAGATGATGCCATCGTCGTCGGGGTCAACGAGGTCGTGTCGCGTCCCGTTTGAGCCTGTCTCGTTGTCAGTGCGATTGTTGGATGCTTTGACGCTCATTTGAGGAGTCACTGTGTTGTTTCCTAATGTAATTGCACGTATAAAAAGTTGGGCCATCATGTCAAGCTAAACGAATGTGAGTATAGTTTCAACTCTGTGGTCATTTCTCGGCAGTACTCGCAATACAGAAGCTCAAGGGTTCCTACATCCACATGGCTATTCGTCACCCTATACTTGTATCCCTTAACCTCTTTCCATGCCATGTTAACCAATATATAATTAGCAAAGGAATGATCAATTCATGAGGAAATATCAACTGAACCAAACCAACATATTTTTTATTTATTTTTTTTTTTTCAAATCGTACAACAGAGATCGAAGATGCGACCTGTGGCACATTGTATCGTTTTGGTATGCCATAACCAAGACTAAGAAAAAAAAAGGAAAAAAATGAAGCTAAAAAAGAGGGTCATACTTGACATTAGATTTTAAAACTCTTGAGTATGGTCATGCAGCTACACAAAAAATAGTTTCACTTCGTGCTCTCGAATTCTAACGGGTACTGTGTAGTGCTATACACACATGCCCTTACTACTTGTATCAGTCTCATCTGCTGTGATATTTATTAGAAGGCACAAATAACAAGAGAAGAAGAAGGAGGAGGAGGAGGAGGAAATGTTCAGTTCAGCAACTCGTATGTGAAAATTGGTCATTATTGATCATTAAGAGACGTTATTGAGATGAGGTGAATCACTTCAATGTCTTCGATCAATTCAACGCAGTCTCCCCCCCCCCCCAAAAAAAAAAAAAAACACACACACACACACACACACCCAAAAACACTGCGTTTGTTACTTGTATTTCCGTTTGCAGCTCTCTCCTCGTCGTCATGATGATCCGAGTTTGCTTCGAGTTCGTCGTAGAAATTGTCGTCGAACCACCAGGCGTAGTCTCCTGTGGTTTCGTCATCTGCATAGATTGCGAAACATCGCCAAAAAAGAAAATTATTCTTCCTTTACTTTCTCATCAAAATTTTACTGCGACTCTGAAAGAGATGATACGGAATTTGAATAAACTCGACAATCATAGATTTAATTTAACGCTGCAGTCCAAGCTTATTTACATAACTGTAAACGGAATCTCCCAAATCACGTCATGATAACAGAGGTTTGCCCAAAATTTCTCCGACATTGCACCGATTAAATTTTATCAGCATTCTATCTTTAAGGTTGCCTTTCACATTTTGAACACTCGCCCGTCATCATGCCAAGGGTTTTGGGGGTGTCACGAATTCTCTTGCGAGACCTAACCTGTCTCCTGCGTCTCGGCGTGCGTATCAGATATGCCGTCGTTGTCGAGGAGGACGATGTGCGCAAACCTGGTGTTGGCCAGCATCGACCGCCGCATCATGTTCACGTTGCAGATGCTGACCGCCGGGAATTCTAGCTCGCTCATTGAGACGATATCGTTCCTGGTCGAGTACGGGTACGACAGAAACGTCCGGATGAGCCGCGTCCCTATTCGACCGTCATAAGCATAGGATTGTCCATTAGACACCATAAGTAACAGAATGATGCATACGCGCACATATTAAAAGAAACAAGATGAAGAGTAAATATGTCCATGCAGGTTCAGTAGACAACGATTTCACACTATTGGAACTATTCATCTGTGAAAAGTTATTCATGAAATCGGTGCCTAATCTAATTAAAATGTAAGTCAGAAAATTCTCCTTTGTCAAAGCCTGAGACCTCTATACTTATTAATACAAGAGCCAATCGTTCGAGATCACTATAATTATTATCTTCTTCACAATACGACAGCAAAATTTGGATCATTGTCAGTCATACGTTGCATAATAATAGTCTTGGTTAACCCTTCTTGCGCCAGTGAGTAAAATGTGCTCAAGTTTCATCTACAAACCTTTGAACAGGGGATAAGTCTGGCACGTAGAGAGTTAATGACTTTATCTACAGCAGAACTTTCTCCTTTCAAGCTGTGTATGTCATCATTTTTCTATTTCCCTCTCCCCGACAGCGACTTTAGGTTAATTTCCTCGTTGAGTTGGGAACACATTTTTAGATGCGTGATTATAAATTGTGCCCTTTTGGGTATCCAATATTGTGTTTAAAGTGTAAATAAAACTGTATTCTGTAAGAAAGACAATTCCCAAATATCCCATATTCTGAGAGTCTTATGCATGTATCCCGCAGGCTCTACACGCCCTCACTTAGATCACTCTATTGTAATCAGTGGCGTATCTGGGGGGGGGGGGGGCAAGGGGGGCACGTGCCCCGGGCGCCACTCCTTGGGGGCGCAAAAAAACGAAAAAAAAAAAACGAAGAAGAAGAAGAAAAAAAAAGGAAAAAAACAAAGAAGAAGAAGAAGAAAGAAAAGAAGAAGAAAAAAGAAGAAGAAGAAGAAGAAGAAGAAGAAGAAGAAAAAATCGCCCGGAAGGGGGAGGGAGAATGGTGGGGGGGGGGGGGGGGGGCAGAAAACCAAATCAAACAAGATAAAAACAAAACATGATGATGACGCGGACAAAATGACAATGTTTATTGTGTTCACACAAAAATTCCATGTTCTGTGAGCTGAAATACAAAAATTTTCGGCTCGCTCGCTACGCTCGCTCGCCAAAATTTATATAAAAGAGAAGGTAAGAACAAAACGTGATGATGACAAAATGACAGTGTCTATTGTGTTCACACATGTCATTTTATATTTAGCAGGCAAAATGTTTCACGGAGCAGCGGCTGCAATTTCATTCGTCCTGAAGCGATCGCCAATTGGATCAAAAGAGGGCGTCAACGGTTTCGAACATACGGGGGGGGGGGGGGGCGCAAAAAACAACAACAACAAATCAAACAAGATAAGAACAAAACGTAATGATGACGCGGAAATATACAAATTTCGGCTCACTCGCTCGTACTAAGTTAGAGTATTTTTTCAAGTTCTCAGTTTGTTGGTATAAATCGTTATCTATAAGGTCGTCACTATAATTGTGAGATTCAATAAGCAAAAAATGACAAGAATTCTATGTTTTGTAAGCTAAAATACAAAAATTTTCGGCTCGCTCGCTGCGCTCGCTCGCCAAAATTTATATATATAAAAAGATAAGAACAATACGTGATGATGACGAGGACATTTACAAATTTCAGCTCACTCGCGCGCACTAATTTAGAGTATTTTTTCAAGTCCTCAGTTTTTTGGTATAAATCGATATCTAAAGGCTGTCACTATATCTTGATTAGAATTGTAAGATTTGGTAAGCAAAAAATGACAAAAATTCCATGTTTTGTAAGCTGAAATACAAAAATTTTCGGCTCGCTCGCTGCGCTCGCTCGCCAAAATCTATCAAAATTCATTACATTTAAATCACCCTCAAAAGATCCCTTTTAAGTGCTTGAAAAAGCATCATGTGGACTTTGTTTAAAGTCCCTACCGGGATGGGGTTGGGGTTGAACACTTTTTCAGAAATTAGGGGCGCAATTTTCGTGCTTGCCCCGGGCGCCGTTTTCCCTAGATACGCCACTGATTGTAATGTCGACATATTCCTTTCTTCACTCATTCAAATCTTATTCATAAAGTCTGCACTTCAAAATATTCATCAGTTTGAATTAAAAGTTGTATATTATCTATTAGAAATACACACCATAATTATTAGGTATTATATTCAGATCATGAGGTTTACTGTTCACGAAAAATGAAAAAATGATTCACATGAAATATGCTAAACAAACAATGAAAAAAAAAACCCATTAAAATGAGACAAAGTTGCTTAACATAATGCCTGGCGAAATGTATTGCCTCTCTTCACCACGTGCCGTGATTGATGGCAGTGCCGCATGCAATGTCATAGTCTTCTCTACTTGTTCTTTTGCAATCGATTTATACATCGCATGTGTTGATTAGTAGTTTAATGTATATACCAGTCCTGCTGCATACATGAAATAGCACGTGGAAAGGATTCCTTGATATAAACTTTTTGTATTTTTTTTTATCGATTACAGGTTAAAGAAGGAAAAAAATATTGTTTATCTTTTTTCGTATTGCAATTTTAACGTAATGTCCTTACAACCTCGGATTGTGCGTGAATTATCAATATGAGTTGCCTGTGATAAAATCTGATAGTAAAATATCAATGAGCCTAGAATCAAGGTGAACAACAAGACTTCTGTGTGAACGTGCATGATCGTAGGTTCTTGTATATCTCTTTGTTTATGAATCTGAAAAAAAGGCTTTATTGTATGCATCAATTCATATAAGTGATAAAGCAGCATATTATTGTATAAGGGCTATGAGTAGAATTACTACACCAGAAAAAAAAAATGGCAGCTATGGTAACCATTTTTTCTGGTGTACTAGTATATTACTTTGTGTCATTGTGAATGATATTGATGTTATCGAACGAAATTCGAATATAGAATAAGATTAAAAAGTGTGTATGTGTGTGTGAGTGTGTGTGTGTGCGTTACCGTCAAATCACATTGTACCAAGGAGCTTAAGCTTCTTGATTGTACCTTCGAGGATAAATGCGCTGAGGCAGATGAGCACGGCTAATGTCCAAAAAGCTCTCTGTACTGTTGACTTCGAACGGTATATATTTGGGATGCCGTGTGCTGTCGTGGTGTTGACGAAGTTTTCGATTAATCTGTTCAGCACTGTATCATCGTCTGTGGTTTCTTGGTCTTCCTGGCCGTCGACGTCACTGGAAAGTCACCATAAGACACATAAAGTGAGGCATAGAAGACATTTTTGTTATAGAGTGGGTATGATTGCAGGCTATTTATGTATATAACTTCAAATGGTGTTTGTTACTCCGAAGGCTCGTTGGTCCGAAAGTGAAATTTGCAAAGGTCGCTATTCTATAGATTCGTTATTCCGAAACACACAAATCCCGTATGTTGAATACAGGGTTCATCTCAGTATTTTGTGGCATTATGCCGAAGATTCGTTAAACCGATCCGAAAATGAAACGAAAAAAAAAAAAAATGAGTATAGGACCTACACTGACAAACCATCGGAACACTACCCAACCTTATTTCGTTTTCGGATTATAACGAATCTTCGGAAACATGATTTTTTTTTTTAATTTTAGGATCAACGAATCTTCAGGAAAATGATCCTTATTTCATTTTCGGAATTGAAAACCTTCGGAATAACGATCTGTATCTGTTAAATACTCTGTGCCACGTTTGGTAATATGCAGGGTTCCAAGTGCAAAGCGGCGTCAAATGATTGCGCTAAAAACTACACAGATTTTCATGTTCCATGTAATACTGTATACCAAGGCAATTGATACAAGTAATGAACGATGGGAACTGATGAAGGCTCAAGATATTTTTGCTTTGTTTTGCTTTGATATATTTCTTCATTCGTTAGCAAAAGACCTTTCCTTGGACGCACATTATATATACATAATAAAGAAGCTAATATTCACCTATAAAATATCGGGACGGATTTTGATTGTGCATCATTGTGAAATCACCGACCTGTATTAAATTTACCCATCTTATATTGGGATCTTATAATTGTCATTATAGGTTCATTATCGTTCATTAAAGCCAAAATTATAGGGCCTACACTCTAGGAAAAAAAAATAGTGACTCCTCTTTTTGACGCTGAAATTGAATCGGGATTTATAATATCAGCAGTTGTTCTTGTGAAATTCGTCACAATGTTGTTTAAATCCTCACTTGATATTATTCGACATTCAGCATGAAACTCCCTAAAGCACACTCACACACATACACACGCACACACACTCTACTTCGATGAGTTAAGTCCACATGAGCAGACAAGTACACAACTGTGAGATATTGATCGATGGATAATCCTTATGACAAGAAATGTTATATTGGGTTGTTTATACAGGTATATTCCAAAAGAAAACAAGATGTGAAGAAAATATGAATGTCACGTCATTTACCCACGGTTCTGAGTACGTTCGCCATTCTTAAGTGGATAATCCTTTTTCTTGACCTGGTCTTGACTTGTCCCTTCTTCGAGTTCCAGAGACTCCCTTGGTCTATGGTTATCGTCTGTCATGATTACCTCTCCGCAGAATTTTACTCCTTCGTTTAACTATAACACGTCTTATTGTGCCCTCCACAGGTACTTAATTACTGTCGCATAATAACCGATGTGATCCACTCCGGTGTGCTGCGTCGATATCGAACGATATATTGCTCTACAGTTTCGTTAGAACAGGACAATGGTTCAAATCCCACGTGAAAACGGCTCTCCATTTATTTATGAGTCGTTGGACTTTCACATGTCTTCCTACATTCTGTCTGCATACTAGTCTTCTGCTGAATTGGTAATAAAATGATATCGCATGAAGTCATTTAAATTGCCACATAACTATTTTTCGCGTTGTTACTGGTAGTCATCGAGTGATAATCAATTAACTCCTCCAGGAAAAAAAGAACAACCTTTTGGCGACAGTTTGTTGTTTTTATGTTGTCTTTCAGCCCATCTCGTGTCATTTGATGCTGACGATCAAACATGAAGTGTTACACAAACTGTCAACTGAGTGAAGCAAGAGAGGCACGCCCGTATGCTATATGTCATACTGAGTATGATGAATAACGAATATAATAGTGTAGCACTATGTTAATTTTTTTTGATAATAAACAACTGTTATTGTCTCCTATCATAAAACACACACACATGCACATGAATACATTATTTGATATAAACAGTTTCTGCGTAAATGTACATATATATATTTGTAACTATCTCGCAAACGTATACACATTACTAGGCCTATACATCACCAGAATAAAGTAATACTCTAATCAATGTTACACATTGAAAATGCACTCACTCGTCATGTTGCTCGTACAGCATTAATAGCCTTCAAGTAGCTAAGAAGGCTGCAATGACAGAGAAATAATGCACGAGTATCTATAGCGAAAATGTTTATTAATAAGATTTAATGATTCGAAGAGTTCGGCTTTTCATTTTGTTGTTACTGTGCTGCTTACTGTTTTGAAAGCCTGTTTTTGAATATCATTGATGTTGAAAGTTTTATTCTTCATCCCTTCTGTGTAGTTGCTGAGGTCCTTGGATGTTGGTTGAGGTGACATTAGATATTCGCATGACCCATCAGGCCACATTGTGAGTCTAAATGTTAAATCTCACATCTCTGTGGTGGTCCAGCCCGAACCCTATCACTTTTTCGTACCACGAATAAAATGAAACTGAAAAATTTTAGCGCTTTATGGAAGAAAATGTGGAGCTCAGCAGTGCAGTGGCATCATAACATCAGCGCTCATGACAACCCACTACACTAGTGATCTCGGTGAAGTATCACACACTACATTGTTATCGCAATAATACACATTGCCAGTCCAAGGAAGATGTAAAACAAGTGATCACGGCACGAATTCTGATTATTAATTCACTAATTTTCAAAATGGTAATAACTTGTCTCGAAAAATATATAAACAAAGTATTATTTTTATTATTATTATTACCATTATTGTAATTACTGTAAAAAAGTCATAACACCACTGAATTGGCAATGGGATCATTATCGCCTAGTGAACAATTCTAATTTGGCCGCCATGACCATGATGACAGTGTGTGATATATCTAAATGTATAATTATCTAATCTTACGAGCACAGAACACAAACGGATGAAGGTACCCGCGGGGTACGGCGTGGTGCATCTAGGCTATATAGGTCCTATTAAATAGGGTGCCTATAATGTGGCAATAAATAGGAGAACACGTCAGTGAAGTCTGAGAAAAATCGGACTATCCTTTCAAAAGTTATGGGTTTTAGAAATTTTGATATCGCTGGATGAGAAAACTATACAACAGCTCGTGACGACACGCATGGCATGGAGACAACACTATAGTATAATGAGAAAATAATATGCCTAGGCCCTATAAGGAAATTCCAGGCACGTATTTTTTAAAATGAAATGTTTAGGCCTACACATTCCCTCCTCTTATACTGGCACATGTTGAGGGTAATCCCCTCCCCCCCCCCCCCCCCCGTTTTCTGAAAATAAAATGTCGACTTCTCATGGTATTTTCTTTGTATTCTTGTCCATGTGTGACGTCACAAAATGTTGCTATCGTCTCATGCCGTACTGAAGTAACTTTTGCACGGAAATAGGCCTTACTCTCCGATTTTCCTCAAACTTTATGTTTTCAGCTAATATTACTGCATTAAAATCTAAATATCAGGGGGTTCAATTCTTCTTCAAAAACAAATTAGGTGTGGTTGATGAAGGTGAATCCTACAAAATAGGGCCTACACCTAATTTGGCGGCTGGACACGCTTTATAACTAACTTTCAAATTTAGGGGGACTTGTGTTTGTGTGTGTGTGTGTGTGTGTGTGTGTGTGTGTCGGGGGGGGGGGGTGTAGCTTCAGAAAACACGGGAATTTTTTGAGTGGTGGATGGTAGGCCTAAAGTCTTTCTGTAAGCACCTCTGTGTTTGAGTGAAAAAAAAAAAAGATAAACCTTGCAAATTTCAGGACTATGGAGTGAATACTTTAGTAAGTACCAGTAGTTTACTTAGATTTATAAACACAAAAGACAATAGATATTTCATGCATTTTACATGAATTTTTTTTTCCATTTTGAACACGTGTGTTTGTGATGAAGAGTGGCAGGTGGAAGACCTTTTTGTAGTACTTAGTATAATACAATGTAGTATATGACTGTAATGACGAAGAGAAACGCTGTGTGTACAGATTCCAAAGAGATTTTCTCCAATGGTAGGGAGGAGAAAAATCTCTTTGACAGATTCCGAATTTAATATTAGTTACAGTACACTGACAGCACTCCATAGTATAAATGAGCGTGCCATACACAAACCGCTATCCTTTCCTTTCCCCCTACGCATACGGTATCTGTACGGTAGTAACTGCGCCTCTGGTACCCTCCTCTCCTCCGTCACTCCACTGCTGCACGCCAATGCAACGTACCGTCTCCCCCTCCGTCGGCGGAGCTTCTGCATCGCCCATACACTCCCACTACACTACACACACACGTCACAGCAGAGCAAGCGCCAAGGTGGGGGGACTACCACTAGAACCTATGTTAAATAAATTTGTCTGAGAAGCTGGTGACTAGTGACTACTTTGCTGTAAACTTTCTCTTCGAGGGATCAAGAAAACGAAAACACCATGGTGAGTATTCTATACATATATGGAGATGTTAAGTGTTAAATATTTTCTGGATCAAGTTCCTAAACGTTCTGTCGTTTGTATCTTCATGCCCTTCGCTTCATACAGTAAATATAAACAGTGTCAGTGGAACAATGTCTTGATGTTGTTGCTCCATATACACTACAGAATGCTTAGTAGACCCCAGTAACTGTTTCAGTGGGGCCCTTCAGCTATATCCATTTATGTTGTGTTATGAGTTAGGTAGTGCATGGTAAATTTTCTCAGGATGTGTAATCATATGTTTCACTCATTTTATGAAACAGTCTAATTTCTTCAACGAAGGGTAGGGTCTAACGTTACATGTTGTGACCACTGTAGGAGCAAATGAAATGTTGATTATAGAAACGATGTTCTATGTGACCTGTCATTCTTTTAAAGATTTATTTCAAATAAATTGTTGATTGTTATTTGCAACTCTAAAGGTGTGATGCTATGCTGACCCTGATTTCTTTTGACAGTTGTTTACTTTACAGTTACAGTTGACTTTACATAATTAAAATTTTCAGCTAAACAAAATGCTGCTGTTCATTTTACATGGTTGTGCATACACTGATACTTATGGTCCTTCGTAAGGTGACCACTCAATGACACATAATGTAAATGTTCTTTGCATTACGATTTAGGCGGAGCGCAAACAAGTGAACCGCTACTACCCGCCGGACTTTGATCCGGCCAAGCACAAGAGCATCAACAAGTACCGGAACTCACACCCACTGAGAGAGCGGGCCAAGAAGCTGAGCCAGGGGATTCTTGTGATCCGGTTTGAGATGCCCTACAACATCTGGTGTGGTGGATGTGGAAATCACATTGGAATGGGTAAGCTTTTGCAGTGAAGCTGCACCTTTTCATTTGATTTCAAATGTACCCACCTGTATTCATGCAGTAATATTTTTTCTCCTTCTAAACTGATGTTAACATTTTTAAAGTTGGTGTCTATTTGTGTCTTAATTGCCATTTTACAGAAATTACTTGGTGCTGTGTTTTTCAGTGATTTACTGTGTGAAAGCATTGATATCTTGAATTTTTTCCTCATAGTGCAGCATATATCATCATTTGAGTAAAGATAAGGGCATTAAGGTTCCCATAACCTAGTATGGTGATAGTAGCACCTGAATGCCCTTTTCTTTCTCAACAGACGATATGTACTAATTATTGTTCGGGAATTAGATTCCAGCTCATTTCTATGATGTTTAAACAGTTATTTTGTTTCTTAATGCTTCATAATGTAATTTTGAGTGTTCTCTTCATCATAAGATATATTCCTGTCAAATACTCATTGTTGGTGTATTTGCATCAAGACAACTAATAGCTTCAAAGATAATGATGTTCCTGCAATGGCTTTAAGAGCGGATATTTGGAAATGGCACTATGTTTACAAATTAATATTTCCATTGCTCCGATACAGGGGTGAGGTACAATGCTGAGAAGAAGAAAGTCGGCAAATACTACACGACGCCCATCTACCGCTTTAGGATGAAGTGCCACCTGTGTGACAACTACATCGAGATGGAGACGGACCCACAAAACTTTGACTACACCATTGTCAGTGGTGCCCGGAGGAAGAATCAAAAGTGGGACATGGCGGAGAACGAGCAAGTCCTGACGGAAGGTAACTGACATCTTCCGTCAGTCTTCCACAACTAATATTTCTCAAAAAATCTCTTTCCTGGTCCAGTATTTGTTTTTGGATGTGACTGAGTGTAATACTTATCCATATAAATTCTTGACATCATCTCTTATAGAGAAGAGATTGCATTATTAGAACAGAGTTGCTTGTGTGTGAGTATCCTTTTACAATTTTATATAAAGTCAGTGTGTAAATGATATAAAAGTTTAAAAAAAGAACAGAGCAGTACACTCGTGACAAATTTCATAGATACAACCTGTCTTTCATATCTTTTGTGTTCTTAGTTCTTCCTGTATATGAATGATTGCAAAACAAAGTTATTATAACAATGTTGGTTTTTTTACTTTCTCAGTTGTTATACAAACTATGCTAATCAGCAGCATTCTGGCTGAAAGAATTAGTTGACAGAAATAAACAGGTGTAACAGATGCATAATGTACAGAGTACATATATGCAGATGCAAGGAATACCAACAAAATGTACTGACATACGAATATAAGCATATAACATTTGAATGATCTAAAACTCAACAGATCGTGAAGCTGTGAAGAAGCTGGCCAGGGATGCAATGTACAAGCTGGAGCATGGTGTCGATGACACCAAGAAGCTAAAGGCTGCAGCTCCCACCTTGTCTCAGATTGCAGAAGTCCAGGCAGGGAAGAAAGATGACTACAGTCAGAACCAGCTGCTGAGAAAGAAATTTAGGGTGAGGAGATCTTTTGCAAAGACTTTTTGACCTCGCATGAGTCAAATATCTCGTCAAAGGTCTTTTCAAGTCCTCTTCTCTTTATATTCTATTGATTTTAATCCCTCATTAGTCAAATTTTCTCTAAGTCAAAGCTATTTCTTCAGTCCAAATAGATTTGACTTAGGCAAGGTTGACTGCACTTAATTACACTGTTAGAGTTTGTCGCAGATGTTAGCAATAGTATGAACATACACACTTCAATCCATGTTTGCGCTACATGCCTAAAGTTACACTTTTGTCTGTTGTACGATGGAGATGTTTCTTATTATGGGCATTTTCCAGACACCTGACCAAATTGTACTTCTTTTTAGCCTCTGAGAGAAGACATATTGTCCATAGGACAGCCCTTCAGCATGGCACACATGCCCTTAATTTTAGATTAAATTGCATCTACTGTGAAACATGCTGTCACCCAAGATGGCAGAGAATTGTGCAGGCACATACAATCAGCTTAGTACAATCTAGAATCTAGTAAGAAATTAAAAGCTAAAAATTAGGTAAGAGTCTAAAATGTCGGTGGTCTAGAAATGTCTAAAATGTATAGAATTTCATATGACACGCTGAAAAGTGGTTTCATGCATACATCATTTGCGTCACATCAATATTCCTTGCAGTAACACAGATATTCAACCTCTTGACTGTTTCCCATCCCTTCCACTCCCATGATATTTCATATAACTGTGTAATTTTTGCAATTTTCTATTTAAATGCATTCGGTTTTCCCTCTCCTAGGAAATAGAAACAAAATATTTGCAGGGCCACCTTCACCTTTTTGTGAGAGCAGTGCTACTCATGAGATTTGTTTGCCCTTGGCTAATTTGTGTATGTAGATTTTACATCTTTATGACCATGGAAATAGATTTTGACCTGTAGTGTTTTCCCCATTTGTTTGCAGGCTGAGAAGAAGCAACTTCTGGCTGTTGAAGCCTCTGACAAAGCTCTCCTGGCCAAATCTTCGCTGGAAATCGAACTCGTACCCGAGGCAGAGGAAGACAAGAAGCTTGCTTCTCTTCTCAAGTACTCTGCTACTGAATGTGAGTCGCATGATCATCTGAATTCTCTGTTTCCGTATTATTGTTAATGTTGTTATTGTTGTCATCATCATCATTGTGTATGTATTGTTGATGCTGTAAGACTGAGAGTGCTGGCCACAATGATGTGCTAATCATCTTGTCACATAGTGTAAGCTGGAAAGAATTGCAGTTTGATATGCAGAATGAATGGGGAAAACTGACTGTCAGTATCATCTTCACTCTAGTGTGTCACCTGCGATTGCGCTGGAAATCATCAAGACTTTATTAGGATGAACGTGATCAAGCCAGTTAGTTTGCTGTGACATGGTGTAGAATGCTGGATATGTGAACAAGTTTTGTTTATTTTGACTATTATGTTTTGCAGTTTCATCAAAAGTTGATATCAAATCTTCATTAGAATGAACTTGGTCAAGCCGGTTAGTTTGCTGTGACATGGAGTAGAATGGATATGGGATCAAGTTTTGTTTGTTCTGACTTACAGTTTCACACTTTCATTGAGATTTATTTGTCTGCTTGCTTTTTTGCTAGCATATGAAGAGAAACGACAACAGAAGCGAGAGGAGATCAGGGGTAGAGAACTCTTTGCCACGGCAACCGTTTCCTCTCCATCCAGCTCAGAGTCTTCCCTTCTCTCCTTGCCCAAGACACATACAAACAAACACCAGGAGGCACAGAGAACGCTTATGAGCAAAGTTTTGAAGAGCAAGAGCACTGGGGTCTTTGGTGCCTTTGAAAGTCAAGGCAGTAGCAGAGGCAGTAGCAGCAGTGGTGGCATGCTAGGAAAAAGGACACAGATGTTAATAGGTGGGACTACAGGCATTGTTGTGAACAAGAAGAGGAAACGTGTAGATCATTCACCCAAGGAGCAGAGTGACAGGGATAGAAAGAGGTCAAAGGTCATAGATGGCATAGATGATCGTAGCAGAACCGAGCCTTGCAAAGAAGGCTTTGAAAAAGATTGCGGCCATTTGCAAACAGATCCCGACAGTGAGACTTGTATGAAGCCAACAGGAGGAACAGTGGCCGATTTCACGTCGCAAAGTAATAGCAGTGTGATTGACTTGGCTGAGGGGAGGAGGACAGCTGATACACATCGGTTAGAATCTGGAAGCAATACTGCCTCAGTTGACTCTTTGAGGAATAAATCAGATGAAAGTGTAATGGACTCACAGAGAACAGAAAATGCATGTATGCCGGATACCAGCACAAGTGAAAAGAGCACTATTGGTACAGAAGAACAGCCTGAACAGGTGTCATGTGCTGATATGAAAGTAAATGAGAATACAAGGCATTCAGTCATGGGTGTGAACACAACCAATGATGAGCAGAATGTTGATGCACTGGCATGCCATTCTGAAAGTAATGTGTGTTCAGAAAGCCGAGACAGTAAGGACATGCCCAGTGAACCAGGGCTTAGTAACCATAAAGTTGTGTGCAAGACTCTTGAAACCACCCCCAGTGGGAACAGGAGTGAGGCAGAGGATTCAGATGTATCCAAACTTGGGCAGAGTTCGCTGTCTCTAGTTTCATGTTATTCATCCAGTAGTGAGAGCGATTCAGATGAAACATGAAAACAGCCGTCATTCAGGGGTTTTTGTCAGATTTATAATTTTTTAGAAGAGCAGTTAAAATAGAGCTGCAGGTGATTCAATTGCTGCATCTCGAGCAAAGAGTTACTACAACAAAAAAACGACAACTAAGTCTGTTTCTTGGATGTTTCACGTCATCCAAAACTCTGTTGAACATTTGCAGTGCTCCACTCTGTTACGTTTTTATTCAATGATGAACACAAGGGAAATGTATCATAAAAGTGAAAATTTTTGTGGTGTGGAAATTTTCATGCATTTTGCTTGACCAGAAATTGGCCAAAAATAAAAACTTGTGAATACTTGTGCTTATATGAAACACCATTTTATGTTTCAATTCCACAAAATTAAAAGGAATACAAAATTCATTTTATCCAACTGAGTGCGAAAAATTATGCGCAAGAAAATTTCCACTTTTACAGTACTCCAGTTCATTAAAGCTCTTTTAAGGTTTGCTGAAGCATTTACTTATCTGTGGTTTTAATCCCATTGAAGTGAAATGAAGCTGTTCTATTCTCAGAATATATTCCCAGTTGACTAAAAACTTGTCCTGGTGATATTTAAATGTGCAATATATATGTAGGAGGAAGATATGGTTTAACTCGTTGAGGACGAGCTGATTTTACTGTAACACGCATTTCCCATAGACACCTGCCCGAGTATACTCGGGACTGGTCTTCAACGGGTTAAAGTGCTGATTCAATTCTGAACACTGATGACTGGTGTGAAGTTGCAAGAAGGAGTACCTACTGCAGCTGTGATTACAATATAGACCAAAGTAAAAGACACAGCTGTACAGAAATTTCAATGTGATAGCTTTCAACTTTGCTTTTCTCAATAAAGTGCAGCACAGTGTGATACGCTCAGGCAATTTTAATATGATGCCTAGCCGTAGCATAGACTCAACAAACTCATTACAGTGAAGTGGGTACTCTTGCATACTACATGTCACTAGAAATTTGTCATGATGTCATGAAATCTGGAGATATGTCATTATTCACCAGGGCAGACCGATCTGCTGCTAACATTTTTGAGACTTAGAAAAGAGTATTGCCTTATCTAAATGAATGCCGGAACTAAACAGTGTGCTTTCTGGTATACTACTTAATGATTTTATACAGGCTTTCATACTGCATGTACTATGTACATTGTCTGCATATCAGATCAGCATATAAAATCTATCATTCATAAAAGAGATTGTAATGGCTGTTTTTGAATGGCATTTGTGTTAGATTGTTTGTTTGTGTGTGTGTGTGTGTGTGTGTGTGTGTGTGTGTGTGTGTGAGGGGGGTGGGTTGGTTGATACATGTATAATTGTGAGTGTTTGCATGGTCGATATGTGTGTGTCTGCATCTACTAGAATATTACCTCTCCTTTTCATTCATTGTGTTGCACTTCACGATTGCCTTTTGTTCTTCTTTTTGATTGATTGGTTTCAACTAATATGTTTTACGTGCCTGACAATCACGGGACTGACAGCTTGCAGTGCCCTCCAAAGGACTAGGCAGCGAAGTTTGTGCCCTGCATGGAGACGTGAACCAGGGACCTTGTGATACTGTAAAAGTGGAAATGTTTGTGGTGTTGACATTTTCGCGCAACCAGAAACTAGCACGAAAATAAAAGCATGTGAATAGTTTTGCTTGCCATATGTTCCAGCAGTTGATGTCTTGATTCCACCCAACTAAAACCACGCGAAAAAATGAGTCATGCAAAAATATCCACTTTTGCAGTAGATAGTACTACAGTACATCTTTTTGTGCAAATCAAAGCTTATCACAATGACATTGAAGGGAGATCAAACACATTCATATACAGCAAGTATTATTCTCCAGTTTCAGCCATATTCTTCTTGTGCAACTTTGAAGTAGGAAGTGTGTCCAATGTTCTTGTACGAGTGTATATTTATTTAAAAAAAAATACATATATAAACATATATATAAATATACATATACAGTATAATATATATATATATATAGAGAGAGAGAGAGAGAGAGAGAGAGAGAGAGAGAGAGAGAGAGAGAGAGTATAAATATGCAGTGCATCCCAGAAAAAAAAAGGAAACCAATTTACATTGCAACCTTTTGCTGTCAAAATCAAGATGTACATGAACAGAAAGATAAGCTTCTTTTCTTTGTTTGATGCACAACTCGATGTTCATATTCCATGCCTGACTGAGAATGGATAGTGGTGCTACCAAATTTTCACTTGTATGTGCAAAGTGTGACTGAGTGAGTTTTTCAGACTTTTACCATTATCTTTTGGAAAAACAAACTTCATAGCTGAAATATCCATTCTTTCTCCTTTCATATGAGACATTATGCGTAAAATATGAAATATGCTTGCTCAAAAAAAGTTGTATGAAAACATGTTTCATTTCTACCTACTGTTTGTTAGATACCCCATCTAGGTAAAAGTGAAGCATATTTTCAAATCAAGTTTTCTCTAGCAAGTTTTAATCATTTTTATGCATAAGCTGTCATATGAAAGGAAAAAATATGGACATTAAGGCAACGATTTTCTTTTCTGCAAAAGATTACCAAAAAAGCGTGAAAAACTCACTCAAAGTCGCAGTTTTGAGTTAGGTTTTGCAAATGAAAACTTAGTAGCACCATCGCCCAATTTTCTAACTCGGTCATGCATGAATTTTGAACAGTGAGTTGTGCATCAAATGAAAGAAGAGAAGCATAACTTTCCATTCCTGTACATCTCATAAAGTGAATTTATTATTGTGATAGCAAAAAGTTGAAATGAAGCTCAGTTTATTTTATTTTTATTTTTTTTTCTGGGATGCACTGCATACTTTGTCCTATCTTACTGGTTTCAACTGATATATAGATTAGGTATATAAATATATAATATATTTGATATCACCATCAATTCATAGCACATTGACATTGAGGTACTGAGGAAGAACTTAATTTTCCTTCTCATTTTCCTTTAAAAAAAAAAAATCATTTTCATGACAAAGTATTTTAAAGAGCTATCGGAGTAATGTGATCCTATGTGGCCATGGCATGTGTTGTCTGAATTGATTGGTATTCAGTGTTTGAGTCTCTCTCTCTCTCTCTCTCTCTCTCTTCTGCATTGAGACTTGATGGCAACATGTCACATGTCAAAATAGGACAGCAAAAAAAAAAAAAAAAAAAAAATCAAAAGAGTACAGAAATAAACACATTGGTTGCATCAATGTGAACCTTCAGTTTATCAAACACTTAAATTATGTACATGTTTATAGTACACAATTGTGAATTCCTTTACTGTTCGATTCCAGTCTTGTTTCAATCAAACAATTTATAATTTTCAACAAATTATATACATGTGAGTACAACATATCACTGAATGTATATAAATAAAATTCTCCTGACAGTTTCTTAAGAGTAGAATATTTTTTACATGAATGCTAAGTGGACATACAGAAGTCAGGACTACTGTAGTTATTTTGCCAACTATCAAAGTTAAAACTCCTCAACAATCTTTTCACTTTTTTTCAGTTTGTGCAGCCAAAAAATAGGCTTTAATATGCAGGAATATCCATGTTAAGTACACATCACAAATAGTTGAGTGCAGTGCCATATATAGAGAGAGTCTAGCCAACTGCTGATAATGTCGTTGCCCTCAGCAGAGCGCGATAGAAGGTTAGTGTATACAGACAGACGTCCCAATTAAAGGCAAGTGAAGTAGCGAGCAGTGCTGCACTGCGACGTGTTGGTTGACTTTGTGCTGTACCAGAGCTTTGTACTTTCTTTGATTATTGTCACTGAACCATCTGTAGGTAAACAATATTCACAAAATTACATACCCTCAAATGTTTCGGTGGATACTATAGGTTTTGGATAGAGAATACTGCATCACATTTACACTCATGGTGAGGACTCGTGTATTATTTACTAAAGCAGACGACAATAGCAATGAAAATACAGTACATTATAATTCTTACATCACCTTATCTGGTATTAGGGATGTCCCAAAGGCAAGCAGAGTAACATGTAGTTAACAAGAGGGACTGCGTGAGAGCTCTGGTCCCATGCGAGAGGTTGCACTGGGTAACAACATGGCGCCAGATGATCACAGGACCAGCTTTTCACAATCACAGGCTTCAAAGCTCTTTAGCTGGAAACAGAGCTGGCCGGACTCTCTTAATATACAGCACTGGTTGAATGTAGTTCAACTATTTCCTTTCTCTGTTTACAACTTATAAAGTGACATTTAAGTTTTATACTTCAAAGTTTGTCTCCCTCTCGACATTGCAGTAGAAGAAACACCAATTCAAACTGCCCAGTATTCCAGCTGTTCATATATCTCTTTGGTTGAGAGATTTTGATTTCAGTGGAGTTGTTGTGGTAGCTGCAGCAGTGAACTACTCAAAATCTTATCTTTTACCATCAACATTGGTACACAGTCTATGGAACTGTAAGAGCAACCATATAATATGAAATTTGCAGAATTGCACTTATTCATTAAAACCTTCATTCAATTACGTACACTGTACATCAAACTTTGTTTTTTGTCTGCAGTTTTGATACCAGTTTTTCTCCCCACAAGTTATTGTACAATGCCCTTGTAGACATCTTACTGTAAAATCAGAAACTTTAATGTGCATGAAATTTTAAAGAAATTTACGAGGAGCCAAGATTTGTGAAATTAAAATGCAATGCGAAATTTGTTTGAAGGAACCACTAGCTGTCACAGGTAGTGGGAGTTCCTTAAGGAAGCTTCAATACAGCATAGCAGTTTATGCATGAGATGGAAGATTTCTGGATGTGAAAATTTCTGACATTTTCTCCCAGTCCTGGCGGGCCTTGTGCAATCTGCTACACACTACATTAGAGATAGAGTTACAACATTGATCATATAAATATACGATACAAACTAAACAAAGCACATGTCCCTGTGGATTGGATTTTTCTGACCCTCTCCAACATATTTGAAGAGAAATGTATCAAGGGCAATCGATTGATAGCACACATAATACTGAGATCAATTTTGTGATGTCCGCAAGCTTGCAGAAAGTGAATACTACTACCGGTATATCCCTATAAGGCAAGTGCTGCATTGCATATGTATGACTTGCACAGAACATGAAATCCTTCTTTTGAACGGCAGCATGTCTGTGATATGAAGCGTAAAATTGATCAGTTTGTAGTTAAAGACTTTTCAAAAGGAGGAAAAGCTTGGATATACATAAAATGTGATGTTACATCAATTTTCTATACCTGTGGCAATGGCATTAACCATATCGTGCAAATGAATTACCATCTTTAGAGGTAGAAAAAAAAGCCAGCAATATTTCCAGTTTGAATACTGTATATGCCATATATTTCCCAGTGTTTTAACTTTCACGAACATTTTGAGTTGATTGATACAACCTTTTATTTGCAAAATTAACTTCTTTTTTTTTTTCCAAGACACAAAAATATTGCCTCCCATAGAGACCAGCCAAATACAACTGTAATGGAAAAGTGGGACCACCAAAATCACCTTGATAAAGGCAGTACCTCATACAGCGAGCTTGAAAATGAAAATTGACTTGATTTGAAAATGACTTATATCTTAACCATAGAGACTTTGGAAGGGCATTGTTTTGTGCACATATACATCTATGAGCAGTGTTGTCTGCCTTGCAAAACACAACAAGAACATGAATTGTGAAGACACCCTGCATCCTACTCATCTTTACATACCTGAAAAAATGTCAAAATGGAAAACTGTTTCTTTGTGGCAAGAGATTTTCTTTCTTCAGCAGCAAATCTATGAAGATATGCTGCCATTGACATCAGATAAATCTCTGCAGAAGTACTCGTCAAACATGTCAAGGAGCTTTGCACACAAATTTGTTCACAAACGGGCTCGACCCCAGCGCATTCCAGTGTGTCAACGACCCTCGGCCGAATCTCATTGCACAAAACCGACACGGGCCGGTCAGCACTGGTCAGTAGAATTTGTAATACAGTTTCACGTTCAGGCCTTGCTGTCCAACACTGCAGGTCTGGCTTTTGGCCCAAAATAGTCCGGTGGGAGATACCGAAGAGGCACCAGTGGGGGTCAGTCTAGACCCCATGCCAGGCCAGTGTCGTCTTCCAGCCCAGACTCCAGGAGAAACTGCTCATAGGCAGCAGCCTCCTCAAGATTCAGATCTGTCTCATCACTGGAGTAAAGAAGGAGGAGGAGGAAGGGGAGGAGGAGAAAGAGGAGGGAGAGGAGGGGTTGAGGGGTGGAGGGGAGGAGGAGGAAGAGGATTAAGAGGGGAAGAGGGGGAGGTGGAGGAGGAATAGGAGGTGGTGGAGGAGGAGGAGGAGGGGGTGAAGAGGAGGAGGAGGAGGAAGGGGATGAGGAAGAGGAGAAGAGAGATGAGAAGGACAAGGAAGGGGGTGGGTATAAACTTTGATAAGACTTGCGACTGAACGCACAAGAAATTGTTTGACCTATAAAATGTCCTGAAACATTAAATTTATCAAACATTTCATTATGAATTTCAACTCAAATCTAATTATCTAATCAAATTTCATCTGGTGATTCCAGCAATCAATCAGTCTGCGACATAGTTATAAATCAAACGCCGGTCACACAGCACACAAGGCACATAAGCTTAGACCATGTATGTGTAGGCTATAGAAAGCATCATGATTTGCAACTTTATAATGTATCAACTATTTTTACCTTTGTGTGTTATTCATAATTTTGTTTGCACTTCCATTTTCTCCATTCATGTTTCAATGCATACATACCACATACATATTTATGCTTTGAGAATCAAACTCAGCATGTCATAACACTTCATTTGAATCCTGATTTGTTTCTTTGATAACAACTACTAAGCATGCAGCAATTAGAGTCTTTCTTACTTATGCTGCACCTTTGCCAGCACTGCAGTTTTCTCCAATCAAGTGTCAATGCATGGACCTACTACCCATGGTCAATGCATGCATATCACTTACATGCTAATGTTTTGGGCTGAGCACATCACAACACTTTTCATATGAATCATGATTTGTTTTCTTGATAACAACTACAAGCATGCAATAATTACACATTTTTCATACTTATAGTGCATCTTTGAGAAAAAAAAAAATACTCGCACACCTCACAAAAATTTAAGAGAGCCAGTCATGAATAATACTGTAAGAGGGGAAATTTTTGCTGTGTGGAAATTTTCACGCATTCTGTGCAACCAGAACCTAGCGCAAAAATAAAAGCATGCAAATGTTTTTGCATGCCATACTAGTATCTCCCTGTAGTTAAAGTTCTGATTCCATGAAATTAATACTAAAAATTCATCTTAACCAGCCGAACGCAAAAAATTACTCACATGAAAATATCCACTTTTACAGTACTCATCAAAATCATAGAAGATTAAATTGAAGACAGTGTAAGCATGAACCTTACCCGAAATCTGGCTGCCAACCTTGTGTTTCATATGCTGGGTCAAAGGTAGGATTTAAAGGCGCATCAAAGTTCGGATCATGTAGGTCGTAATCATCCCTACCATGGTAGTCATCAGCAGGGTAAAGGTCAACGCTGTAGCCTGTGACACACATAGGGTGGAAAAAAAAAGTTCCAACAAATCAAACTCTCTAAGCAATTCTGAAAAAGAAGCTCATAGCCCTCTAAAGGTTCCAATAACTATGTGGTTTTGGATGCCATGATGCATATACCTTGCCACTATAAAAAGCATTTTGACCACATGAGTATAAGCGTAAGCAACAGGAAATACAAAGCCATCTCCCCCAATAGGCATCTGAATCCATAAGATTGGATTTTCAATTCATTGAAAATATCACAAAAAACAACTGCCATAGTTAATGTTTTGTGTCTACATGGAGATGATTTAGTAGAAGGCACATGAGAAGCATTTGCATGTAACTGTACACTAGGGCATCTGCAATTCAATGGAATATAATATACCTGATAGTCAATGTCTGTGATACCTTATGGTACTAACATACAGAAAGGCACTGCCCTATCAGTCTCTACTATCTGTCTCTTGCCTGTATCTCTTTGATACTTTACTACAGTTGAACCTCTCGTATCCGGACAAGTCGGGACCGGGGCTCATCCGGATAAGGGATTTGGCCGGATAAGGGATTTGGCCGGATACGGGAGACTCAATGCTTTATACATGTACATATACATACACACGTACTGATGTATCCCATTGTAGTACCACATGTAGTACAAGTATGTATACTGCAACCTTTTCATTGTTACATTTGGGGATGTTTGGGGATGTTAAAATGTCTGAAGGTAAGCAATTTGGAAGGACATTTGATGTAATGTATGTTAATCATGTTGGAAGTAATATGTAATTCATGTGTGTTTGTGTAGGAGTTCTCAAGGAGTTGGGAATCCCACTTTCCTCCCGTAATTATTATAAAAAAAAAAAAAAATCACGGCGAGATTGCGTCCGTATAATAGAGAGATCCGGATAAAGGGAGGCCGGATAAGAGAGGTTCAACTGTACTTTGATAATAATTATGTTGCACCAGCCTGATTAATAAATACAAAGTGGTTTGCTTTTTTTTTTTCTTTTCTCAAGTATAGAGACAGGGGCAGAACTAGCTTTTTGCTAAAGGGTAGGGGGGGGGGGGGTAAACCCCTGACAAAAACCAATTTAATAAAAAGCAAAACAAAACAAAACAAAACAAAAAAGCCTGGGAAAGAGGGTTAAACCCCCTAACCCCTTACCCCCCCCCCCAAATCCACCATTGAGAGAGGTGCATGATGTGTGTTAGTCTTGTGATGTGATTAAGCTGCAGCTACCCTGTTTTGCCAAGTCTGTAATGTGTAGTGTAAAGTGTAAGACAAGACTGTAAGAAAAGAATGTTACATTTCATATCAGGTTACTAGTATATTGGTCTACAATGATGCAGAGGAAATTACCTGCTTCTTTCGCCGTTATGATTGTACCATCTGGACCATAGAAGACAGGAATACTCTAATGGAGAAAGAAACAAAATAAAACATACAGCATACACACATCATGAAGCATCATCCTAAACAAACAAAACTAATGTGACGGCAATTCACATTGGTAAGCGACAGCCAAAAATACCACTGCTTCCATTAGAATATGACACCAAATGAACATTAGCAATCAACAAGAGAAATAAACTAATGTAAGCCAAAAAAGTTCCAGACATTTAGTTGTAAGATAATGCAGCCTGTCAAGGATTTGATAATGGGTACATGTTCATCTGTTTCTACATAAAATTTCATTTCTGTCTACAAAGCACAAACATTTCAGTCCTGTGTGCTCATTGTTTCTTTAAGAAAACAATAAGCATTAAAAAATACTAGGGGAAAACAGTGTCCATTCACAGTAAACACTATCTAAAAGCGACGAGAAGCATATCACTTGGTTTTCTACTACTTTCGTATGTGTTTATACCAGTTTCTAATACATCAAAGATTTCTCTGAACTTTGTAGCTAAGTGAAACTAGAAATGTCGCTACGGCGACTGGTGTATGCCTCCGCCATAATACATGGTTCTCCTAACAGGTCTATAGTACAATGTCTTGACAATGTGTGATGACAGTTTCACACAATTGGCAAAATATTAAAATGACAGGTTTGCCACAAATGTGCTGAATGTTCACTTTCCCAGAACTAGGTTCAATTGGATGAATGATTAAAACGTCAGAGTGCAGGTATTTGGGGGAACTGATGATTTTCACTTGACTTTTGACCCTTTTACAAGTTTATGCATTGCGTAATTTTCAAGGTATTGAGAAAAAGTATAATTTCAGTATCAAATGGTAAAATAGTATCATCGAAACCTGGCCTTTGACCTTTGACCCCACAGTTCCAAAGAGAATTACTGTTAGGTAGAACATGCATAAATATGTAAGTTTCATGACAATACCTTGAGTTATTTTTGAGATATGGAAGAAAAAGTGCAATTTAGCACTTTCACTTGACCTTTGACCTTTTGACCTTTGACCTTTTGGCAAGAAACTTCCCAAAGAATATATATTGGGTTATACATGCATACATCAAGTTTTAAAAAATCCTTCAGGCACTGCATAAATATAAGGAAAGTAGTTATATTTTGAGGAGTTGACCTTGACCTTTGACCCATGACCTTTGACCCATGACCCCCCAACTTCCCTAGATAATCACTGCCCATCGGTACAAGCATATAAACTAAGTTCCATGAAGATACCTTGAACCATTTGCGATATATGGAGAAAAACATGAAATTTCAATTTTTTTTCACAAAATAACCTGTGACCTTTGACCTTTGACCCTGTGACCCTAAAATCCACATAAAGTATCATCTCCCAAGGATATACCCTCATACCAAGTTTGATGCAAAACCACCACACGGTTCTTGAGATATCGACAAAAACAAAACGGGGCGGACGGACGTACGGACGTACAGACGTACGGACGTATGGACGTACGGACGTACGGACGGACGGACGACCCGAAAACATAATGCCTCCGGCCACTTCGTTGGCGGAGGCATAATAAAAAAAGAAGACTCTGCACAGATTTTACATCCTTAAGGTTCTCCTCTGAAAGAGAAATATCTATGCAGAAAAAGAAAAGAAAAAAAAAATTGCAATATTCACGTGAGTTGACCTTGATAGCCACACTCCCAAACCTGGGGAAGAAATAGAATCTGACCTCAAAAGCATCTCCTGATGCTCCGTTCCTGGCCATGGCTCCATCAGCTCCAGAAATGTCATCTGACCTTTGACCTTTCCTACATGTCCTTCCCCAGTCTGATGCCCTGAACTCGATAAGCTGCAGCCACTGTTCTCTGACTGACCTATGAGTCAGGGCCAAAGTAATGGTCGTGTAGAAGATGTGCACCTCAGAACAGGTCACCAGGTCGATGATGTGTTACAAATACTGAATTTATTACCACCATTATTATTATCACGGTTTTCTGAACTCTGTGCTTGGCAGATTTCGGCGTAGGATTGACTGACAATTCTCCTTCTCATATCAATAGATGAATACTAAGCCCAGCAGTCCATTAACAATCAACCCTTCCTTCAATAGTATGTGGGCAGCCTACCCTGTCATACAATGTATGTGTAATTATGGTCACTAATGATGACACAGTATGTATTAAAACAATTTTGATGATGATGATGATATGACGATGATGATGATGATATAACAATCTTAATAATGATAATTATCATGACAAAGATAACAGTAATTACAATCCATAACAGCTGAATAATACTTAGCGTATTTACAAGATTCAAGATATGTCTTAAAATTTTGCAAATGCACTTCCCTTACAACATCAGTACAAGTATAACATACATAAAAAAGCATACTTTCTACATCACTTAATAATTAAACATTCTTAATCCATTCCACAGTTCAACTGATATGGTACAGAGCTATACTGTTCATCCCTCAGCAAAAAATGGATGTACAATACAAAACACGATCAACTCATAAAATCCAGTGTTGGCACATATCTACCTGTCTACTTTGGCATGGACGATGTAATCCCTTCCGTCATTGAAGATTCTATTGATTAACTCAGATGACTCTGTGTTATTGATTTCTCTGTCGTAGTCTTCTATCGTCTTGCCAGCAAGCTAAGTTTGGGAAGGACAAAAAAAGAAGTAACGTCCATGAAATTATGCATCATTATTTGACTTTGGTCAAGCACACACATACACAAACACACAAAAAAACAAGCAAATCCCCCCAATAAACAAACAAACAAACAACAACAACAAACAACAACATTCACTCTTTATGTTGGATAATGAATAATGCATTGGAGTTAGAATAGAATCTTCTTCTTTTCATGTAAAAGGCGCATGTAATGTATGGTTGTTACTAACTTACACAATTTGTAATATGAAGTAGGGGTCACTGAGGGGATCAAATAGTATTAAAACAGTCTCTGAAATAAAATGGACCTGACGAGGACTTAATTGTCAGAAAAGGAGTATGATTCCACATATGAAAGCACTGTGAATTTATTCTACAGATATCAGTCTTAATAGTCTCATAACTTACATTGAAAGCCAATACTTCCTAATGTTTTTTTATCATGATGATGGTGCATTCATTCAACAGTTGAACATTTGCACTGAGACTCAGCATAGAGCATATTGATTCACATATTAACTTAGTCATGAAGAAAATTCTATCAGGTTGAATAATTTCTTATACTTGGATAATTTGGGGGAAGATTACTGGGAAACATGAAAAATAACCCACAGAACATGACAAGGATTATTTATCCTACAGTAGCTCTCAAGCACCACCCCTGCTGACTAATGGCAGCATCTTCTTGCCAGCTCAGTTTAGTATGCTATAAAGCCAACTTCTCAGTTTTGTCAACATGAGTAAATCTGACATGACAGTAAGAGGGGAACAAGAATATGCATCCCAACAGCTCACCTTGAATATGTTTCCAAGGCACTTCAGGTTCGCTGGCGATGAGTATTTTGTGAGGCTCTCGAAGAGTTCCTGTAATGCCACGCGGTATACCTTGATCTTATGCCTCGTTATGCCATCATTACCGATGATCTGAAAGGACGATAAAGGGCATCAGCCAACGTGTACATCACAACATAAACAGACTGAGCATTTTGCCGATGCAACAGCATGTATGAAAGGGACCTGCATTTAAGTGATGCAGTTCTATTGCTTCTCTAAATCAAATTAAGCAAAGTTCACACATTCCTCTCACATTAAGGTATGCTTGTAATAAGTGTATGAAGTTTGGTTATGTTGGTATATTTCTTTACACTGTAGAGATTGTAATGGGTGCCACAGACTATAAACTACAAAATGATTATCAACAAAGATTAGGAAATGACAAATTTGTCTGAAGATGCCATCATGATGTTTTTACTTGAGTTCCATTCACAATTTTCAACAAAAAAAAATCCTTTTTCCAAACTTTCCTACATATCAACAAAATTTCCTGGGCTGCATTTCATTCGATGGTACTTCAGTGGTCTTCAATAGATGCATGCAGACTAGCCTAAGCACAAACATTGTTTTCCTTCTCTAGCTATCAATACCTCCATATTCATGAAGAGTTCAGCCATAAACATTGTGACTCCATGCAACCGTTTCTGCTGGTGGGGGTCTTCAGCCATCTCCTCTCTTTTCACCACAACCTCCTTGGCCCTGATCAGAAAAAAAACACAAAACAAAACAAATAAATGGAGGAGGAGAAGGAGGAGAAGAAGGAAAGAAGAATAAGAGAAAGAAAAGAAGATCAAGAAGAAGAAGAAGAAGAAGAAGGAGAAGACCAAATTGGAAGGAGATTAACAAAGAGATAGGTGAATACCTAAATATTGGATAACTTGAGCCAGAAAACATTGTTCCTCTTATGCATTTAAATGACTATGAGTATGTAAGCATGGCTAAGAATTGTGAATTTCCACGCGGTATTCACTTTGCTTACTCCGTTCTGCAAGTATGCACGTTGCAGGTATCGTACAACATACATTGTAAGACACTTCTCCATGAAACACAGCTAGGGTCAGCAACTTTTATTTCTCATTATGTACGAATTTCCTTGTGGATTTGATCACAAGGTGTCAGGTGACTTCACTTCTAATTTGCAAACTATATACATGTTTTGAGAGACATGAAATGATCTCAACATTGCCGGTCTTGAGGTTTATCACCACAATACATCTAACCGTCTATGTTGTAAACATTTTCTTTGTGTGACAAATCGAATCAGGGATTTATGACGGACACTTTGTCACCACTGTTGTCTTGCACTTTTGAGCCTACTTATCCAAGTCATCAACATAGAAGAAAATTAAAACAAGATCAGTTTTCATACCAACTCGGAATGTTAGCTTATGCAGTAGACACACAAAAAATATTTGCTTCATTGTCAAAATGATAGATTTCCTGTTTGTGTAGAGAAACTAGAGAATTCCATTAACAATCAATCAATCATGTTGAAACTGAAGGAATACTTTCCTGGACCATTGCAAGGACAGAAGGTAAATTGGAGCTCAAATTGGAGCTCAAGAGCTGAAAGGGCCATCTTAACGCAAATCAGCAGTTTGAGATGATTGTCTCTGAGAAATAAGGGAGGCTTGGATAAATGGGCTGCTACCTTCACCTCAAACTCTCCCATGATTTGGGTGAACAAGATTACATGATGATGTGATGAAGTAAGACGGTGTACCTCTGATTGATGAGCGTTCTGATACTCTTCCTCCCTGGTGGGATTGGCATCCAGTTCTGAAGGTAGTCAATCACCCGAGCTCCAGTGTAAGTGAAGTTGGGTTCAAGCACAGACTGCAATGAAAGATACAGCCACTTATTTATAAAGATGTTTACTAGTTTTATATATTCTCCATGTGTTGTCTCTTTTATTTTCAACTTCAGATTTATTCTATTTCTGTGACTATAAAATGTTTGCTTCATAGTGCACAGTCGTTATCTTAGAGCACAGTTTAGCTATGGAAAAATCTGTATTTTGAAAAACAACTTTAATATTCTTTATTTTTAGAGTTGATTTTTCACATTATTGTACAATCTGGATACTGTGGCCCAGTAAAACTAAAAAGTACAAAAACGTGTTGAAGACTGTGCCTGCCAAACCTTATAACACAGATTTGGGTATATGGAACTAGTATTTGTTGTAATTCCTGCCAGTATATGAAGCATATAACATGAAAGTTCTACATTCATGCTAATTGTAAGTGCAAAAATGTGGTGGGGGCAAAAAAAGCCATTCCACACAAATAAGAATCACAACCAAACCAAATTGGGTATATGGCCATACATAAATGCAGCAGCAAGTTCTCATACACCTCTTGTACTTCTTTTCAAAACATTTAGAATGTGTGTGTGTGTGTCGATCGATCTATCGATCGAGAGTGGGAGAGAGGGGGAGAGAGAAAGCGAGAGAGAAAAGAAAAAGAAGAAGAAGAAGAAAACTGTGCCAGGTTTTTGTTGCAATAGTAGCACCAAGATCATCAGAATTACATAATTATGGTAGTAACCATGACAGCACATAGCCAAAAGCCAATCAGCAGTGATTATTGAGTGGTTGCCGTGGTGCATACCTGCTCAAAGATGATGTCTGCCACCTCGTCCAGCTGCCAATCTTCCCGGATGGCTGCGGACAGGATCTCATTCAATGACCGCATGCACTCGTCAAAGGCGCCAGGACTGATACTCAGCCGGTAGAGGATTTCTTTCAGGTCTTTGATGTGGTCAGCCTCCTAATAGAGCAACAAAAACAGTCCTTTGTCTGAAGTGAAGTGTAGTCACAGTCTTGGAATCATGGTTTTTATATCTTTGTATGCCACCTGGATAAATCTTTGTGTGCCCTCATAATATTTGAATGACCCACATGGATGAAAAACCTCACTATCTCAAATTTTTCATGTTTTACTACACTGAACCCAACTCATTGAGTTTGTCATATCTAGCATGAAGCAACGCGGAACCTTATGGCAGGGTAGAATTTTTTCTTTGTGAATTTCGCCATTTGAACACTAAAGTGGAAAAAGAAATAAAAATGCGCAATTATTTTGGGGAGATATAAAAAAGATGCTGAAACACTTTCATCCTAACATCTATTGAACAAGAGAAATTTGCGGATATATCAATCATGCAAATATTCCCACTTTTAAAGTTTCCGTTAAAGGTCCAGTTTATCTTTGGGAGCAGTGATTAAAAAAATTTTCAAGATGTCACATTTGATGCATATGTGTAGGTCTGTTGTATCACAAAAATCTTATCATGTAAAATTTTGCAAAAGAGCCTAAAATATAAGGAGATATTATCAGTATTTTTCTCAATAAACCATAACTGTAGATGGGTTTAGTCTCGAAGCATTTTTATCACAACTATTGTTCACACTTTGTGTATTTAACAAAACTGAACATCAATAATAAGGATTCAGGTTTTTACATTGGTTGTTTCTATCCCTAATTCACATTTTAGAACTATTTCAAAGCACTAATGCTGGGTTTTTGTTTTATCTGCGAATGGTAAATTATGCCTTTAATCTGCTACAATTCATGCATGCTTTAACACAATGCACTAGTTTGTTATATTGCAAGTTGTTTGCATACATACTACCAATATGGCAAACTATCACCATCATACATTATTTGCTCAGTGATTTGACTTCTTGGTCTCCTACAATCACACTTTTCTTGATTATCTTCAGTATCCACATCAGTAGTGATCATCTATATTTTGCTGGCATCATTTCATCACCAGGAATCACATAATTAATGAAACTTTTGTTTTTGTTGTTGTTGTTGTTGTTGTTGTTGTTTTATTAATGCCACTATACAGGACACAACGGATGGATGTAACATTATTTTCACTTGCCTCTACTTGCTGTATGCCATTCCAGTACTTTCCTGGAACAAATTCCACCGCTCCAGCTGAGAGGGCCATGCTGAAATTCTAGAGGCTGAGTGCAAATGAGAAGCAATGTGTTACTGTAGATGTAGCTCAGACTTGCTCATGAAGGATTCCTTCTGGAAATCTGCCTAAAATTCAGTAAAAGTGAATAAAGGAGGAATAAAACTCTGTGAAAATAAGAAAAAGGTGAAGCATACTAGATCATCTATATAATGATAGAAACATTAAATTTGACCGCCCTCCCTCGGCCCTCCCCCTCCTACATATGCCATGACTCTATTAGTATTACATTCTACTGCATGCAAGCTTCTGCAGAAGTCTTCAACTTCAAGTTATGTTAGTCAGTTGTGATCGTGAAAATACTCAGTATAACACCTTCTGGAATCATTCATCTCTCCTTTGTTCTCTCCATCTACAACTTACTGGTCTAAAGGGCAAGTTTACCTTAATAATAATATACATGTATGTATATTAAGGTAAATTTCCGCACTGTAAAATTCCAGTTGATTGCTGCTTTCACTCAACATGCTCAATCCACGTCTAAAGTTTAAATGTGCCCCGAGTATCGCAGAATCTGTGAGAAATCTTCTGCGACTTCGTGACTACATTAGTGACTTGCCTCGCAAAATGCGTTGTACTTGGACCATACAATACATGCAGACTTACATCATTACATATGGACTAAACATGTAGCTCCACGGATCCACGCCTCCTTCCGTCCACTTCACCAGGAAACGAACCACAAGCAACATTAAAATAATCGTGTGGGACTGATCACCATAGACTGAACACACATTTAGGGTGACTTGACGCTTTGATTGTCTCTCCGCTAACAGCCGTAATAAAAATAATAGTCAAAGTGAATATAATGAATATACTGTCTGCATTATTTCTTCGTGAAGTATTGATAGCTGCACAAACTCTAAAATCTTAGACATTACAATGCTCACTTACCGTCTGGAACCATCGAACGATCTTGGGGGTAAACAACAGAACGAGCTGCGTGTAAAGATAGTGTAGAAAAATGCATGCACCGAACTGCACAAGGAGAGTGTTGTTCAGTGCACGTTCAGTGTATGTTCAGTGCAGTGTGCTCTCCAGCAGCGTATCGTATGAGCGCCATCTATAGCTCCATGGTTTTACAATCCATGAAGCTGTCACAAAACAAAACAAAACAAAGCAAAACAAAACAAAACAAACAAACAAATTTTAGAGGTCAAACTTACTGATTGGAATTGATTTAAAGACTATAAATGTGGTGGACTACATTGTCTGCTCGAATGCCGATGGGTAAAACATTTAATGGTAACGATCGACCCTAAACTCCAAAGTTTCTACCATTTATTCAACATGCAATAAGAACATGTAAAACATGTTAAATAAGAAAAATAATACCTCGTTTTGATTTATGTAAATATAGTATAAGGGAATGTTATGATAAAGAGAAATTTATTGCAAGAAATAATCATAAGTTGCAAGTGTTTCAGAAAAAATGGTGTCTCTTTAGACACCTTTTTTCTTGATGTATATTATATTGTATTGAATTCGAAAAAGTATGATGTTATTTGAAATATGATGTATTACGTGTACAGATGAAAGAGAATAATGAATATTCCAGTGAGGGGAAGAAATTATTCAACATTTGATAAGTTGTCGCTTACTGTGAAAACAAAACAAAACAACAAAGAATATGGACACTTTTAGGTCCTAAATAGGCCTATGCTGATCGTTGCATTGTTTAAGTAGGCATATCCTTCATGCAGAGCTGTGTAAAATTCAGCAGTGTTAACATATGACATAATTTCACCACATAGATGATGATAAAAGTTTAATTGATTGCAAAACGGATTACGGGTCAAATCTGTTCAAACATTTTGAAGTAATTAAAAAAAAAAAACTCTCCAATAACTCACTTGTTGCATGACAAGGAATATTCCTGAAGATATAATTAAAACTATCCTATATTTTCTTTGTGTTTTAGCAGGTTTGATCTCAAACGTCTCGAATTGACCAGAAGTGGGATTATTCTTATTTTGCGATCAAACTCTAAGCATTTATTACTGGAACTTCCTTGTTCCCTTATAGCTGCATAGACCATGAGAAATTATTTTTCCAATCCTCATCCTCATTTAGTTTCACATCACAGGGCGAGTTTATCCTTACCGCATCTTGGTCAGTTATTTCGTATTATAGTCCTATTATAGGCCAAGAGGGACATATTGGAGTTGAAGTTTTATATGTTACGTTTTCCACTTTTATGGCATAAAATATGATGACTGTGTTTAAAAGCGTGTATTTTTGCTAAAGAGAACCTAAACAGCATAATTAATGGTACAGTAGGCCTATCATAATACATGTATATCTGTGAAAAACTTTGTTGTTTGTCTAGATGCGTATGGTGTTCCTATATAACCCTCCATATGGAAACTGTCATCACACAGGTGGAGATGGTCCAATCTGAATGTTGAACCCCTGAAATATGCGTCGTCTGGATCTGGAGCAATTAAAGAGCCGTGATGTTGAGGAGAAGGCCCTCTTTGATCTGTTTCAAGTTTCTTTATTGTTCAAAACCTTGTTATGAAGGCAAAAGAATATGGTAACGATCTCAAGTTTATGTTTCAATAACAAATCGATACAATGAAACCTTGTTATTTCCATGGTCCCATGGAATTCTTTACATTGAGGTTCCAATAACAACAATAACTTTATGATAACAGCAACCAACAACAAGTATTAACAACAAAAATGAAAAAGAGGAAAATACTTATGTCCTCTTTGTCAAGGGAAGATGAATATATAAATTCTTGGATACATAAAGTATAAATCTGCACAAATTAATCAATAGTATATTCTTTGCCTCTTGCTTGAAAAAGTCTCTTGAAGGTGGATGGATTTTCAAAAATTATACCTTAATCAACAATTTTATATTTTCTTCATAGGTGCCACATTCGAATGTATAATGAAATTCATCTCCTATAGCTTTTTTGTTGCATTTACACAAGTTGTCAGTTCACTAGCTGAGCTGAGTGCACCTGTCCTCGTCCTCACAGAACTTTGTAGCAATTGCGCTCATGTAAAAACGCCCATTAAAATATTTATTTTAGTTTAAAATTATCAAAAAAATAAGTTTAAAATAATTAATTAATAAATGTAGTTGATTTCTGATTTTGCATAATTTCTATAAAAAGAAAATAATGACTACAATACACTAAACTCGAACGAGTCTGGTATTTCTTTCGCCATGGCATTCATGACGTCATTTACAAGCCGTCGCAGCTCCCTCCTGCGTGTGTGATTGTACGTGCATATATGCATAATGATGCTGTACTTCTGTATTTTATGCTGCAGGTACCCTACGTGGTATGGATCCGGGAAGAACAGTCAACTCAGTTGAACCCAGTGCAGCAGCACCTAGTGGAACACTTTATTCGGTCGGCGATCTAGGAGACGCGAAGACAGATCAAATAGCAAGTGGTTACCCAAGATAATCGCTTCGCGTTTCGTCTGATTGTCTGTAAGTACCATTATTTTGGATGTATTTTCGGCAGTAAACATGGTAAACTATCCATCTGGCATCTCTTCTCTTCTTCTTCAGACTTCTTCATAGTCTACATAACAAACAGTGTAGCTTCACCTGCCTGTCTGTAGACAGTGTAGTGACACTGACACTGTCACTGGAACAGTGACAGTCAGTTGGTCTAGTGTAACTTGGTTGTAATTATTAACCCGTTGATGACTGATTGTAGGGCAAAATCGTGAAATAGGCCCCACCGCAGTGCGCGTGCACCCGTGCGATGCTATGCTGTGGAAATCGGCCCCACCGCCGTATGTATCTCGCGTAAACCCCGTTTGGTGGGGCCGTATTCACGAGTATTATACTGTGGAAGAAAGCCCCACCGCCATGCTTATCTACCGATGAACGCCACACGGTGGGGCTGAATTCACGAGTATAAACAGGCGAGCCGCCGTAGTATTTGTACGGATACGCAGTGGTGGGGCCTATTTCACGAGTATGCCGATTGTAGCTACTGTAGATAATTATCTGCTATGTGGTTATGGAGAGCTGTCTCGTCGGGCTTCCTGCTCTGGAAAGACATTGTATGGTTGAGGGGTCTAGATATCGCGCACGAAAATTTGAAATGCTCTTACAATAGAAGTTATTCCATAATCGTACCTGAATTTCTCAATGAATATCACGAAAATGCAGAAAAATCACCTCCCAGAATCTCCTGATGATACGATGACGGAGTAGTGTCGCCGTTTGTATGTCGGACTTTTTTTTATGCGTTCACCTTCTCGGGGTATGTAAAGATCGCGCAGCTGCCCTATGTAGTTTCATGCGTGAAAGTGTCTGCCCCTCTCTGCGGCTGTAGCGTGCTTCGGCTTTCGTAGATTATCAACGATCGATCGAACAAATTACGAATTCTATCGGCTACGATCATACGAACGAGACAAGCGAGACGACCCGTCTAGGCTACAACATCCTTAAAAAAAAAGATTTTAAGCTAAGGTAGGTAAATTATAAGGTAAAAAATTGGAAATTTAGTGAAAAATTTGTTCCAAAAAATTGGAAATTTTGTGAAAAATTTGTTTGAAATCAAAATTTCTTACCTGCTTTCTTCTCATGTTTAGCGGTTGTCAGGTATTTTTATTCCATGGGCGTATCGGCAAATTTTGCGCTTAGTCCTACGCGTAATATTGCTTGCTATACGCAGTTACGCTATGCGCGATCATTAAGTCCCTGCGCGAGACCTAGTACCCTTACTATAACTGTTTGGGCCTACTACATACACGACATTAACATAGGTCTAGTCTTGTAATGATGCCTTCCCACTTTCAAGTAGGATGGGGGGTTGGGTGTCCGGACACTTAAAAGACTCTCGCGTACCAAGCCAAGGAGCTATTGCGCGTACTGACTTGCTTTATTTATTTTGAATACGCATTTACGCACAGCTCCTCACTGACAAACAACTGTTTACGTAGGCGCGTATTACTAATATTAGGTCAAACCAGACGCACTTTACAGTACGCGTCCGGTCCCACAACCTGTCCGGACACCCAATAACTGGGTATTTTTTAACCCTACTAGTACTACATATCGACCGCCCTTATTTAAACCGACCGCGTAGTATTGGCGCACAGAACGTTTAGTACGCACTTCAATGTGCGCAGAGCACATAAAAATGGATTGGCTTTGACTGTTGATGAGGATGTGTGGGAAAATGCGAAAATTCACTGTTCATTTTAATATGGTTTTAATCAAGGACAAAATTTCAAATGAATATTTTCACCGAATCGTAATGTAATGTCTATGAGACTATGGAAGTTTCTAAAAAGCTTCGTACAACACGGTGTTCAATACAACTCGGTTTGCGTGCATTGTCAATGCAAAAACAGCGGTCGATCTCAATAAGGAGCATTACTGCGGGGAGCTGAAACGAGGCCACGCAAGATCGACGGCGATATTTTTGCACTAATCGAAATGGGAACAATGGCATGTGATAGTGCTGGATTTTCTAAATCACGTAGGTCAAGTTTTTACATGAATTTCAGTGTTAAATATTGTTATCAAGCAAATAAAGATTAGGCGGTCGATGTGTAGTAGGTCCAACCATAACTTCCACTGTGTAGCAAAATATGTCAAATTTGAATGTTTTGACTTCTTAAATTGCAGAGCATGTGAATCTGTTCTACTTAGGTCTACATGTAAGGCCAAGTAAAAAAAGAAACCAGTTTCTCGTCCTCGCGCGTATCGATTTTGGCCGCCGCATCGATTTTTTTACTATTTACTATTTTCAAAATGGCGCTGAGAATACCAAGAAATTCATAATTCTCGTCCCAGCCCGCTCCCCGCCCGCATCGATTTTCAGTTGCCGAATCGACTTTTTTGATATTTACTATTTTTTCGGCCGCCGAAAAAAGAAATTGACAATAATATTCACCTACCAATGGTGATGTCTCATTTCTAATTACGCCTTGCGTCCTCTACTTAGCTGTAGTACAGCTGTAGCTTCTGTAGTGCGTATGTAATAACGCATGCATTTCACACTGCTCCACAAAGCAGTCGAACTGTAGTTGGATGGCCCTGGGCTGTGATGTACAGCGCACTCGGTACGTCGTGAACGCGATAGCGGCAACATTTTTGCGAACAATCGCTGATATTCCACGCGTATTTCGCGCATTGTTCGTATTTTTCCCCGTTTCTCATATTTTAAGCGGATGAATTGCACTGTACAAATGCTTGTGAGGATTGTGTGGAGTTTGTATACATTTTCCTGTCATTGTGACTATGTGCATGTGCGTGCAGTGTCGGAAGGTACGGTAATGCAGTGGCCGTGCCGCACCATTTATTGGCAAAGTGTGCGTGTCTGTAGCTGTGTAGAGGCCCGTACACTCTGCTCTGTAACGTTGCATCTGACGGCAATGTACTGTTATTTTGAAGATAGAATGAATGCGCTTTTCCAGCAAATGTAGATTTATTAAATGGGTGTATCTACAAAATAAATAACTTTTCCACGGATTCTGGTTTGTCTCGTATTTCTGCGGGATACTTTTCTGACTTTACGATGTAAATTCACGGACACGGCCGTGAGTCGTATCATCTGTAGTGTGGTATACAATCATTCATCATCCAAATGATGAGTGATTATCAAATGTCTTTTTAGAACATGAAGAAACATCTTTAAATGTTTAATGCTATAATGCCATATGAGTATCATTTTGACATCCATCTGCAATTGTACAAGCCAGTTTCCAGTTGAATGTGCTACAATATTGTACTGTGAAGAAATGCAGATACATACCAGCTGTGTGGACACAAACAGTCACAAACACCAATGATAAATAAAGCAGTGTTTTGAATATCATGGAATTTATTTCAGTCGTACATTTGTTGAAAGACATGTTTTATACCTGTTTCAATTAATAGCACAATACATCAGAATTGCAAGTACACTGGTATCAGAAATGCCATTACAACACTAAATACCAGTTTTAAGATGGTCATTTTCCCTTGACATCTGTAGTGGAAAGAAAAAGCAAATGTATTTCTGCATTCATGAAGTTTCATTTCAAGTATGGTACATATATATTTGTTTGAAAATGCACAGAGTGCAGGCAAGACATACACTTGGGACCTGGTCTTGAACACAGCTACCAGAGTGATATTTCATTTCATAAATTGGATATAGAAAATAGTAAAGTCCTCTCTCGTTACCTTTCTCAGAATTACCGGACGAGAAACACATATTACTTTCATTTTGACAATCCTCGAAAAAATAGTAAGATATCAAATAGTAAGGACCTCCCTCATCGCCTTGCTCAAAAAACCCGGACGAGAAACTACTTTCTTTTTTTACTTGGCCTAATTGATTGCATCAACTTCAGACTTGAATTAAACTAGTAAAGTTTAGTGTTGATTGTCGGTTAACTTGGTAGTGACATTGGTACTCGGCCTAAATCATAATCATATTTACAGTCATAAAGACAGTAGTGACCAGTAGTACTAGTAGTGTGCAGCGTTGCCTTTCCTTTATAGATGGTGCTTACAGTCAAGTTTGTTTATATTGTGGACTCCAGATTCAGTCGTCATATTCAAGGTGTGGTCTCACTGATGCTTTACTAATGCTATACACACAGGACAGCTTTTTTTTTTTTTTTTTTTTTTACATCACGCAATACTGCCGTAATATATGAAAGTACAGCAATGTTTGAATAGCTACACTTACAGACAGAACTTCTCTCACTTTTAATTTCAGCTACAAAGACAAGACCAGCTGACTGAGATATGGGGTAAATTGTGCCTAACTCTTGAGTGAGGGGTAAACAAAACATCCATCACCATGACTACACGCGACTTGAAGAAAGCACTGAGAGCAGAGGGAGGAGGGGACGCTCTCCCTCTGCTGAGTTCAACGCATGAAGATGAGCAGGCATTCCACGAGTTGAGAAAGAAACAGGAAGCTCGCCGCATCGAGGCAACTCGCACAGAAGCAGATGCTATGCTTGCAGAGCGGGGTTATGGTAATGACTTTGACGGAGAGTATCTTCTCCAGTTCTCGGCCAAGCAGAAGCGCAAGACAGTCCTTATCTTCCATGATGCCTTCTTCTTGATTCTTGACTATCTACAGTTCTACGCACTCATTATGGCCATTGCCCTGCGCTGGCCTTGGCCATATGGATGGATGCAGTACACTCGCTTCATCCTCTTTGCAAACCTGGATATCTGGGAGTTCCTCAAGCTGAACACGCCCAGTATCTATGAGGCAACAGTTGATAGGTTCATTGACAGCACTCTTCTTCCCTTTGACTATCGCTTCCTGTTGCTGGCCTGGGCCATATTCATTTTCTTGTTCATCACAATGTATGTCATTTTGTACATCAGCATGTACTATCAGAAGAAGTACAATCTGCTTCTCCAGGTGGCACGGTTCAAGCGCACTTACTTGCTCCTGGTGCAAGTGTTTGTGATGCCTGTAGGGGTTGCCCTAGCCAAGGTCTTTCACTGCAATGTGGAGAACAACATGGACGTCCACAACCAAACACCATGTGGCAGTGCCGAGCACATTGCCTACATGGGAGTTTCCCTGGCCATCTTCTTTGGGCTCTTTATCCTCATTCCCGCATGGATGATTGTGAAGATCAAATCTCAGATCTTCAGTCTGAAGGCACAGCGTCATGAAGGCCACCTGCAGCTCAAGGAGGCTGAGTATGCCCATTCTCTGGACCTCATCTGGGCACTGAACCTCTATCACATGTTCTCCTCCTTTTCTCTCTTCTGGGTGTACTTCCGCCCAATCATGTTCTTCCTCAAGCTCATCTTCATTGTGGCCTATGCTGCCATGCTGTGGCTCCCAACCTGGCAGATGCTGGTGATTACCATCCCCATCCTTCTTCTCTTTGTTGTCATGGTAGTCAAGTGGCCTTTCAGAGTCAGGTGCTTCAACTTCCAGTTGGGACTGACCTTCCTCTGCATGCTCATTCTGGCGTTCATGGGCTTCATGCAGAACATGGATGGACTAGATTCGGTCTTCTTCACAGTGGACTACCTCTTTCTGGAACTTCTGGTCCTGAATGTAGGTTGGCTTGGGATGACCATCCTGTGGCTTGTCTATGTGATCCTCCGCTACACTGGCTGTCTCTGTAAATCCAGACCACTTTGGCCTCAACTCACCAGTAGCGGTCTTGATCGGCTCGACGAGAACACCCAGAAGTACATGCGTGCAGTGCTGTGTGGACGCATTGTTCTAGAGGAGGCTCTCTCAACCACACCACTGTTCAGTCCTGCCCATGAAGTGGCAAGGCAGATCCAGATCATCAATGCCTACTGCCGAGAGGCAGAGCTCCTGCAGGACCAGATTCACGACACCCTCTGGGATCTCTTGGATGAGCTGATCGAGGCACACAGCCGCATCGCCCAGACATCCCTGTTTGCCGAGTCCGTCAAGCCCTCGATACGGGAGACAGCCAACACCTTCATGAAGCTCCTGCCCGAGTTCAAAAGGAGGCTGGCACAGCGAGAGTATGACTTCTGCCTGATGACGTCCCAGAAGAGACGAATGCTTCTCAAAATGTATACACTCGGTGAGTTGTTTTAATTTCTTCTTTTTCTTGAAGTAATTTTGTTTGATATGATGTACTGATTTAGGCCAACACTTTCATCTGTTTCTTATCTGTAGTACAGTTCGACCTCGATTATCCGGCCTCCTTTTATCCGGAAATCTCTATTATCCGGACGCGTTCACGCAGTGAAGGACTTTTTTTTCATCCAAAAATTGAGAAAAAACAGTGACTTTTATGGATCTATTTCACTAATTTCATAAGATGTGCATGATAGGTTTCTCAATATCTAACGAGGTAAAACATGTATGATTTTCACATAAATATAATACTTTATTTTTGTGAAGAAGGGACTACAATTTTGCGCTGGCTAGCATAGATTACACCACCGTTTGCGGGGTACGCTACCTGCCTAGCTGCCAGTGCACTGGGACGGCAGCTTGGACGGCAGCTATATACATTGACATTGTGTCTCCCATATCCGGCCAATTCGCTTATCCGGATGAGCAACAGATTTCTCTTTGGTTAGTTTGCCTGAAATTGTGGTAATCGTTTTCTTTTTACCCTATTATCATGTAATATTGTCCATCATTTTCTTGCAGGTGTGTTTGTTAATGGCAGAGTGGCAAAATCCAAGCCAGCAGCTCAGAGGGAGGCTGTGGAGAAACTCTACAACCCTCTAGTGTCTGTGGTCCTGCAGAATAGAGGAGTTGAAGGTAAAGTTGCATGGGAAAACGCTGAGATCTGTATATACTGTTCAGTGACCTGTACAAGTAGAAGTCTTATCTTGTAGTGAGGATGTAATTGGGGCACATTATTTCATTTTACAGTCTTATAAAAGACTATATGTCATAAATTGCGGGCACTTCATTAGCAGCCTTTTATTGTTGATGTACATAATCTTAGAAATGTGGGTTTTGTTAGCTCATAGAAAGTACTGAAGAAATGCATTAATGTGCCAAATAAATTCTACAACCAATTCAAGTTTTACTTAATGAATAAATGCCTAACATCTCATATTATAGTTTTAATTTACACCCTGCCAAGCCTCTTAACATACATGTAGTTTAAGTAGTCAAGTGTTTGTGATCATCATGTCAGGTGATTTTGATATCAACAGTGGAGCATCTTGAGATTCATGTTATGTTTTTTATGTGCTGTCAAAGCTGTTTTCCACAGCCACTAAACTGTAGATAGAGAGCTGACAAGAGGGTGGTGTCCTGGGGGCACTTCATCAACCATTGTGTCTGATATATTTTTTTTTTCTGACAAATTTCCTGTCAGCCAATCAGATGCAAGGATTTTATTAGCTTATAACAATTTGTTATGAAAAAAAAAAGAACTGACAAATTGCTTGATGAAATGCCCCCCAGAGTTACCATGGTATATCGTTTATCACAGTTTTTCTCCATGGAATATTTGAAGTCGTGATCAGGCTGCTTATCATCTCCATTCCTCATCACTTACAATGATTTTCTCCAGGTGATGAGGGTTACTATGGCAACGACTACAATCAGAAAGAACTGGAGGCAGGACCCACTGGGTATCGTCTGAAGCAGAGGCAGGGACCGGCAGTGATTATGGAGATCGATGAGGAGGATGACGATGAAGAGGAAGACTTGATGCCGCCCTGGATGCGACCTCCAACATCTGTATCTGTAAGAAGCAGACTTTTTTGTAGCTAACCTCCATGATGCAGGTGTCTACTACTGTATGCTATGCCATATATTTAGCGAGTCTACATTTTTGCCTATCGTGCCGACGTGACGAATTCGCAAGTGGTTAAATTCGCGATCAGGAGTAGGCCTACTGTACTGAACGGAGAAATGCATACGTGTGTGTAGCATTCATATCAGGATCAGAGTCATTTTTTTGTGTATCTTTAATTTCATGAATAGCACCTGACTCGCGAAATTCATGAAAATAAAAACCTCGCGAAATATTTGGTGTATTCAGTATACAATGTTTCATATATTGTATCAGGAAATGTGTGGACCCTTCACTTGGAGTTAAGTGCCATGCAATAACACTATGCTATATTGGAGATGTTTACATCATGGTTAGGATGCAACTGTAAGTTAAAAAACAGAGGTACAAATTGCCTTGGTAATCAAGGTCACCTTTTCACTGAATTATGTGCACATGAAATGATCACTTGATGCACTTGAGTCAAGTCATAAATGCTTCAACATTTGCAATAGGCATTGCTGGTAAGAAAATGTTCTTGCTTGATGGCAGCTGCCAAAAATTGAGCGCAACGGTATGAAAGTTCTGATTTTAGTGTGCTGACATCACACACAGGATAAAACAGGAAGCTCGTGCATGGTCTTTTGTATCACATTTTGGGATTTATGAGTACAATCACACCACTTTGTAGTGGAGTCTACTGTTTGAAGTTTCATGTTTTAGCTTGAGATTTGATTCATAGTTAGGCAGATTATGAATGCCATCTCACCCCAAAAGGCTCATCATTTCTTGCTTTGTTACCATGGATGTGCTTCTCTGTCATATTAGTACATTAATTACAAATATTTTACTGAATGGCAGGTCATGTCCGGGGTGTCGTCCATCAATGACCGTGACGATGATGATTTGACAGCCATGATGTACGGCATTCCAAGTCGCATGGGGACTGCAGCTTCAGTGGCATACACCACACAAAGGTATGACCTCGCCTTTAGACAAGTTCTACGTATCATAATAGTGAGCACACAATACATGTAAACTGTAAAGCGTGGCGCAGTCTGTTTTATCAGCACAAGTTGAAAACCAGTTATGCTTCTGGTGTGGAAACTCGCCCTTGTTGTCAAGCTCAAGTGATATTCCTGTACCTTTCAAATACTGGTATTTCATGGAATATAATTTTGCTAACATATGATGGAAAGCAATCACTTCCTTTGATTACACATGTTTCTGAATCCGTAGGACCTGCACATACCACACACTGCAGCTTAAACCCAAGTACATTGTATCTTGGTAAATCACATTTCTGATGGTGTTTTGAAGTGTCGGAGTATATTTTTATCACTCAAACTGGAATTGTGCATGAAATAATTTGTGACCCGCGACAACGGTTTCAGGCAAAAGTCGCAAGAGCAAATTCCCTCCTAGGCGGGGTACAAAGATTTTGACCATTATTTTTGTCGATTTAGGTTTTTTGCAGAAATCGAATCTTTGATATGTTTTCTACATCTACACTAAATTTCATAGCATAAGACAAAGTTTTTCCTATCGAAAATGGAATTTTAAGCACCCTATGTTGGATCGCACTTGTCAGCTTCGAGCTTCTCTCGAACGCCGCGCCACTATCCCCAGCGTTGCTACGGCGCAGGGTCTCGCATGCGATTGGCTGGTGCGTCGCAACATTTACATAATTCGGCTTTCGGAGACACCAGTTGCAGCGTTTGGGGAATGCTTTGTCAACGCGTGCACGATTATATGCTCCATTGTTCTTGCTATAGTGGTTTATACGCTCGCTCTGTAGTGCGTGCTCTTCGTTTGGCTTTCTATCCAAACTATTCTACCTCAATGTTCGACAACGGAAGTGAAACAAAAATCATGTAGCATGACATAACCGTGTGAAAAGAAAACTAGATATTCTCAAATTTGTCTACTTGTACATATAGTAAAAATTATGACAGCAGACTGACTCAATGGAAGGTAGATAAGAGGAAAGGAGCAGTCACATGTGACTAATTATATTCAAATACTACACGTCAAGATCGCACCAAACTAACAAGTCGTGTTTGTTTGTTTGTTTGTTTTTATTTAGTTAGCACCACCAAACAAAGCAACATATCCGAATATGTAAAAGCAAAACAAACAGGAAGCGTGACCCTTGCCAGCACTAGCAATCTTGTCCCTTCAAAAGGGTCGCCAATGATAAAGACAAATCAACCACAATGAAAACGCGATTTGTAAATGTGTGGATTTGCCACCGCTCCTGTTACATGCACACGGTCATGGCGTGTGAATGCCATTGCGTAATCCATACACCAAATACACATGTACATGTGCACCATACAGCTGTACGTGCAATTATCGTATTCGCCATCTTGAAAGACGTACTGTAAACAAACCCGAACGAAACGCATTGTTTTTCGGCTCCATACGCTGAGCTCCGAGGAAGGTGCCCGGGAAATTTGACTCTCTCAGTGAGCCAATCAGAAGGCGATGTGGTTGCTAGAGGCGGAGCTTAACATCGATTGGCACCATCGTACGGATGGGTGATTCTCCCCTCGCATCGACACTCGGACATTGTCTTTGAGAAAGAGGTGGATCTTCAAAGCGTGTTTTCTCGCAATTTTGTCAGGCTAACAACTTAAAAAGTGCATTTTATTTCTCTTTCTATGCCCACTTATGGTGCCGAAGAATACAAGTGTTTTATATCAATGCAAAGCTTAGGAAATGGGCAATGTAATTCAGTGAAAAAATGAATTTTCAAAATTCCCGACTTTTGCCTGAAACCGTTGTCGCCGGTCACATTTTGCCTCAGTGTGGAGTGAAATCACAGTTGTTGCCCTTGTGATGCAGAAGGAAAAGGAAAAAAAAATTATGCGCACTTGCTATCTGACCTTTTGTTACATGTATCATTTCTGTTTCGTGTTAGTGCTGGATCGGTGCAGAGGCCGCCCAGAGCCATCTCACAGTCTTCCGCTCGCTCCCAGAGAGGGTCATCATCATCCTCTCAGACATCCATCAGAGTACCAAGTCGTCTTGGCAACAACATTGAAGACATTCCAGAGGAGCTGTAGAACCTCTTTTTTTTTTTCTTTATTTCTACAAACCTTCTAGTGAGTTTTATGTGCCGTTATGTGTGTGTATATCACTTCCCCTACTATTGTGTGATTTTTTTAATTTTTTTTTTTTTTTTGGGGGGGGGTAGGATTGAGCGTGAATTTTATTAATTTATTATTTTTTTTTCTGTACTGTATTAGTTGCAGGAAGGCTGTGGTATGAAGCTGTTACAGCAACATGCATTACCTTGAGGAATAGATCAATCTTCTGTTAACGACCATTTGTCCCATATTCTGAATGCTTTTGAAAGTTGAATGGAGACCAAAGGTATGGAATAATATTTGTGTACAACAGAGCTCATTTAAAAACACTTTGTTCCTCATATATGTTTGGACTCTGCATTCACCTCCCCTGGAGGGGGGAGGGGGGATTTTCTAACACAGTTATCAAGAAGATAATATTTTCACAATCATGCACTCAAGATTTATGCAAATATGAGCTGAGTTCAGTGTTTAAATTGGAATGAAGGAAACGGATTTACAATTCACTCACATCATGTCTAAGTGCCTCAGAAATGACACTTTGTCAGATACTTGCTTGGTGTCCTCCACGTATTGCAGAGGAGCAAGCCAAAGAGATAAGAATCTACTGTATACGTTGAATATTTTGTCGGCTGCTATTCGCAAAATTAAAAACACGCGAAAATATTGACTCTAATGCCGATATGAATGTGACGTACATGTATAAATTTCTCCGTTCAGTACAGGACTCCACAATCGCGAATTTAACCACCCACGAAATTGTCAGGAAGTCCTGATTCACGAAAATTAAGACTCGCGAAATATATGGTGTATACAGTAATCACTTCAGACTTCAAGTTGTTTGTGCCTGCTCATATTCAAGAAGACATGGGATTCTTTTTACAGTCTCCAGATATAAATGGGTCTGATGTGTGCCTTAAGAAACTACAGCTCAGGATAGCAGTTTCCATGTGATTGACAATTAGAAAATGCATCAACCCCAAATGGTACTAGGGGCATTTCAGAATTAGTTTAACTCTCCACTTCCAGTCAGCAACTTTGTTAATACACAACATCAATGGCATTTTGAGGTTCCAGTCCCAAGAGAGTCACATAATGGTGTGTATATTGTTAGCATGAATCACTAGAAAGGTATGCAGAAGCAATGAATGCTAAGGTACTCTAATGAAAGCACTGTTTTCACAGCTTCTTATGTTTGACCAGCATTTTGACACCTTTCACATGACACCAAAACAATTTGGCAGGATTTGTTCATGGCATTGTAAACTACAAATGTCTTTGGGCGTTCATGGGCAATTTCAGGTGCACAATTTTAAAACTGTTTCGTAGAAGCTCCATACTCAGACCTATTCAACAAAGCAAACAAAAGGAAAAGTATTTTTTTTTTTTTAATGGATGCACTCTTAAAGTTTTGTACCTGTATAACCTACAGGTGTACTTGTTCAAGTGAGAATTCAGTTCTAGTTTCCAATTCTGGACAACTCAAAACCTACATTTGCTTGCTGCTGGAAATGAAAATACAAGTGTATATCAACATGTTTTATGGCGGTCATGACATGCAATAGTTTGTAGTTGCACATAAGCTTCCCTTATATGTACTGTCTTTGATTCTAGAATATTGGGCAGTTTGTTCTTTGTGGGTATCTTCTCATGGATACACTTGTATCTTCTTTTTTAGTATTATTATTATATGGAGATCATGTTTAATGATTAATGATGATGAGGATAATGTGTTGTAAATTTTCAAGAACAGAAATTGATTTGTATATGATTTATAGCTTTGATTTTTATGTATATATGTAAGTAGTGTTTGTGAACAGTAGCTGCATTGTTGCATTTGTCATTGTGCTTGTTGACCATGTGATGTATTTGTATTTTTTTTTTAACCCATATATTCGGAATGCTCATTCTCTAGATATTTATCACCTCTCGTGTAAATACGCATAGATGCATAACACCTAATCTGGTGTACATGTCAAAATACAGTGCTTTCAATCTCTCAAGATAGGGTAATATTTGAACAAAATAAGAGTCTTTCATGCATTATTTCCCACAAGTATCATTCCATTGAGATTATTTTCTTATTCATGTGCAACAGTTAAAACTGGTGTCCACACAATTTAAATGAACTTGTAATACATTTTTGTAAGTACATGTACATGTATTATGGAGCAGGTACACAAGTCTACTATGAATCAAAACCCTCATTTAGCCTGTTAATGCGCGATTACCGTAAAGGACAATTCCGGCAACTTGTGAGACAATGACATCATCATTGTCCTCATTTACATATTCATGTTGATTGTTTAAGAACCATTTCGCAAAAATCATTGAAACTTCTCAATTTCAGAACCTCTAGTTTTTTTTATTCCATTTCGATCAAATTTTCAGTGATGTGCGCGTCAAATTTTAAGTGGTCCGGAATTGCCCTTTAACCCTAAAAAGACTGGGTATTTTGGTAGCTGGAAAGACTGGGGGGGGGGGGGGGGGGGGGGGTAAAGGGCCCCCCTTGAGATCTCGGCCGTGGATTGCACGATCACTGCGAAAATTTGCACAATGGTAGTATGCGATGTAATCTACAAGATCACATAATTAGATTTTCCAAAATAATCTTTTTTTATTTTATATCAATTAATTATGCCAATTTATGCAAAAATCAGACTTTTTCCTATAAATCAGTAAATAAAGATCCAATAGTGCAAATTTTTGGTCCAAATACTCTTTGTGGCATTCTTAGCAAATGTACTTGAAAAAAAATTTGGTATCAAAATAATTTCTTATGTATTTCCTTGTTTTTTGACCTTTGTTTTTGTCTTTTTTTAAGCAAAATTTTATGTCAGACGTTTTTGAAGAACAATACTGCTAAAACAAATTGATTTCAGCCATTGACAGTAAAAATAAGCATATTTATATGAACCATGTGAAAAATATCAATTTGCATTCACTTTGTACACAAAATCACATTTTGGAGCCATTTTCAGTCCGATGTGCACGTACAAAAAGTTACATACATGTAACATCAGAACCATACCCCGGGCGTCGCAAATTTGGTGCCAAAATGTGCGGGAAACTCAAAAGAAAAAAGTCATAGAGCGTCGCGGTGAAAGCAATGCGCGTTACCGAGTAATCGCACAAAATGGGGGGGGGGGGGGCCTTTTAGGGCCCCCCCCAGTCTTTTTAGGGTTAAAGGTCAAGTGAATTAATTTTTCAAGAATTGCGTCATGTAAGAGCAGCTTTGAAATTTAAACAATCATTGTGTACTGCAAATGTTTCTACATTGTAATTTTGTAGTACTGCCTTTACTAAACTGGATTTAGCAGGAGAAGTGTCCTATTTTTTCATACTACAGGTTTAGTCCGTCCATCTCATTCGTGTGAAATAAAGATTTACAAGTCATATCAAGAAAGTATGGCTCCTTTGTTCATGCATTGTAAGTGGTGTTCCAAGAACATCAGTACAGGCAACTCCCATTATAACGAATTCCAGCTAGACTGACAGTTTTTTTTCATTGTATTGACATTTTGTTAAAGTGGAACAAGTATAGAAAGAAACTACAGTAACTGGTAATCACTTTTGGACCTGAATGTTCACTTTGTTGTAACAAAATTTTGTCATAACCATGTTAGTTATAACGGGAGTGCACTGTATTTTCTCTATTTACATTCTCTCTCCCCTATCTTTCTCAAGCTACTATGTATTACACTCTAATCCCTCAACTGAGATGTGCTTGCAATGCCTAGATATACAGGTGTATGAATTATTATCTAGTTCATAGTATACTATGCGCTCACACTTTTTCCACTCACTCAACTTCAAAATTCAATACACCCATCCTCTTTGCTATCTCTATATTGTTGACTTCCTTTCTTGTCTTTTCCTAGACACAAACAGAAAATAGTACCAAATGGGTCTGAATCATCAGTTCATGTACCAAGTATTGATATTCTCCTAAGGTTTGCTGGTGGAGGTTGGACTGATTCAATTTAACACATACCCATCTCCCCTAGGTTATGTAGTTAGGTGTAATGGTATGTCAGGGATTTCTTATACCGACGATTGACAAATGTGTTTCATTTAGACAATACACGTACAGTATTACCTTCATGATGCAAGGTTAAGCAGTAGTCCACCTGAACAGTCTCAAATAGAATGATAAAAAACCCTTCAAAACCCCCCAAATTTACATGTTTCATTTTGATTCCGCAGAGGACTGCAATTTCTGTTTTAGATGATGCGTGTACGGTAATTGCTCCCCCAACCCCCAACAGCCAGAAACCTGTGTGTGATACTTCATCAGAATATGGTTATGAACAAGTTTGTTCCAGCAAAATGTAGAGCAGCTTCTCTTGCTCTTTGTAAACTTGGAGAGGTTTGTGAGCTCTTACATTAAAAAACAAACAAACAATGAGAAGCTTGTACAAGCTCACATGACATGTCATCTAGGCTACTACATGTACTGTAATAGTTTGCTGTATATGCCAGATTATCAGTTATAGTAGCTGCAGGCAATTTAGAACTTTGCAGCACGATTGATTATCCACACTAAGAAACAGTCTCAAGTAAAACAAATTTTAACACGATATCTTTGGCTTCCAGTCCTATCAGCATAAAGTTCGAAGTACTGCTTCTGACTTACTAGCAGGAATGTGTCCATTCAGTGGCCCCAATATCTCGGTGAATCTTTAGCGCAGTACTTTGTATGTCCCCTCCCGCAATCTCGGATAAGCTCAGAAAGATCTTTTGCATAGTCCAAGGTGTATGGACAGCAATCATTATTGCTCACTCTGCCCCTCTGCTTTGGAATTTTATTCCATCTTACTGTAGGACTTGACCATGACTTCAAAGTTTAACACCGTACCAAAAACACATTTATTTCAAAAACATTTTGAATGAGTAGATTTCTAGCTGTCTTTTTTCACTTGTTGAATTCTTAAAGCTTGCACATAGAGACATAATTGATGGCAGTGATGTGTGCTATTAAAGCACCATATTATCAATATCATTATTCTCTTGCTCTATCACCCCCCCCCCCCCCCCATCTCTAAAACAAGAAGATGACATGATAGGCGAGAAGAGTTAGACACACACAAGAGCCTGCAGTTATATAATCTCTTGAATATTTTATTTGATTTTCTTTGATGTACAGGTATATTTACATTGAAATATTCATGTCACAAAACATGCACATGCACAAAATTATCATCACGAGCAATATACAGCGTAGTACAAGGAAACCTCGTCATAACAAGGACCTAAAACTATGACAATTAAACCTTGTTACACAAATTTTATCAGATTTCTCGCTATCCATTTTGTATTGATTCTCATTATTGAATGGCATAACAATTAGCAATGCTACTGTTGAACCTGTGTATGTGAGAATATGGGTGACCACTTGAAGGGAATAAACTGGGCGGCAGCGATATACAACATGGTATCCATTTTGATTTTATTACAAAATATGTTGCATGTCACTTGTACAGTCTAAAAAAATGAAATGGTAAATCAACATTTTAAATGTCATTCCTCAGACCTTCTGTTATTACGTCTAACACTCAAAAATGTTGAACCATCATTTCAGAAAATTCACGGTAAATAATAACATTTTGAGTGTTTAATCTAACATACAAAAACGTTGGAGGAGTGACATTTAAAATATTGATTTACCGTTTCATTTTTAAACTGTATGTCTTCTGCATACACTTACTTATGTAAAGGTTCATAAGATATTGCTTTTGCATATCTACAGACAGAACATCTTGGACATGCTTTGATATTTCTGATGTTGCCCTTGACTGCAGCGCTGTACAGAATATGTCTGTTGCATCGTGTGGGGAGTTCGTCGCTCTCAATATTATTACAGCTTGTTTTCACACTGCTACACTTTTGGGGAAGGTCAGGGAGAGCGGAAAGCTAGGATGAAAATCCTTCTACATGTACTACCTCTGAAGAGGGCGTCAAAGTTAGGTGGACATGCAATGGTCAATAGGGTAGCAAAGGGGTCCAGTCAGAAGTGCATTTACCTTACAGTCAAGTGCTCTGGTTTGAGTCCCGGTAGGTCTAGTTAAGTAGAGTTGTTGGTAAATCGTGTCATCCCCTGTGTACAGTAAGAGGAAAAGAACCCTGCCCCTCGGACTGGACAAGTGACAGAGGCCGCATGTGTAAGTCTGTTACAAATGTATGTACAGGTGAAACCCGTTAGGCCTGGTATAACGAATTCCTTTGAACTGGCAGTTTTCTTTCGTTATACTGAAAATTGTCATAGCCGAACAATTAACTATAGACGTATATGTAGATAATAACTTTAATACCCGAATCTTATGATTCACGATGGGTCACAATAATTATCAATTTACAGATGGATCCCGTTAGCCCTTTAACGATCATTTTAGCCCTTGGGACTGGTAGTTTTCTTTCGTTATATTGAAAAGTTGTCATAGCCGAACAATAAACTATAGAAAGGTATACGTAGATAACAGTTTTATTCGAATCTTTACTTCGTTGCGTTGTAACGAGAGTTTCGTTATAAGCGTGTTCGTTACAATAGTTCACTGTACCTATACATGTACCTATCATACTCTCGTTAAAGCAGGGCATGCCTGGTCGATATACCACCTTTGACAGCAGCTATTCAACCTTCGTAAATGTCTACTTCTCCATTTATTATCATCGATCATAAAAAGTTGATTGCAAAAGTATATATTGTGCATGCAAAAAAAAAAAAATGAAATCATTTGTACCAACATGAATGTTAGCTTTTAGATTTACTCAGATCAGCATTTGTGATATTTATATAATTATTCATGTGATCTTTATAAATGGTGCCGGCCATAAAGCACATCCACCTGACAGCAAGCCTGGTATTTGGCAATTTCAATAGAAACTGTGGCGTTTGTCAATAAAAATTCAATGCGAAATACAGAAATGGATGCTTCTCCCATGTGATAATTCACGGACCATACCATTCTTTGTTTGAACTTAGATTGTTACGTACAGACAAGCTTATATGCATTAAGTCAATTTTAAAATGTGTGAAGTGCTTATGAAATCAACTAAAGAAAGAAAGAAGTCACATGTACCAATGTGTACATGAGCTAACTCCAAACTGTCTTATTCCTCGAAATCTATTCCAGCAACTTCAAGTGCCATTAACATGAAAGGATAAAGTTTAATCTGGTAAATATTACACTGCAAAGAGAAATTCACCACTGTGGTGTATCGTCCACATGATTTGTCAGTACGAGTTTGATTGCCTCAATTTCTGTTGTACAGCCAAGTTTAAATAAAATGTGCTGGTATGTCATTTACAGTATATAGGGAAGAAAATAAAAATCAAAACAAAACAAAAACAAGTCTTTCCTAATCATCGTCCGGTGATCATTATGCTAGTGTTGAGACATGACTATATAGATACATTATAGTACAAGGCATAGCTGCTATGACTTGAGGACTATCTGAAATACACGTACATGTTCGGTGGAGTAACCGAGGACAATGCTGGATATCATCTCTTGTCTTTGCTTCTGGAGCTTGTTACAGTTCTTCGATGTACCTCTTGGGGATCTTGTACTGATCTGATGGAACAAATGAACAGTAAAAAAAAAAAAAAAAAAAATGATAGACACAGGCACAGATCATAAGACAGAAGTTAGCGTAGAACGGTTAAAATTTCCTTATGCCTCCTACAGATTTATAAAAAAGAAAGGTGGAAGAAAGAGACGGAATGCATTCTAAAATAACTAGAAGCACAGTAAGAAAAGTAAACCTCGACCAAAATCAAAGGGTCACTAATGCAAAAGGTCTGAATATGCAGCATCCTTTAGAAATATCAAAATCCTGGATCTGGGTCATGATTCAGATCACCGTAAAAAGTAAATCACATGTTCGGGCCCTTTACCATACTGGACCTGTTTTACTTTCATTAAGATCTGTTCATGATATTTCCAGTAATACGGACAAACAAGCACACAACCAAATACAGCAGACTCCCGTTAAAACGAAGTCTTCACGACAGGCAGTTTTCTTTCGTTATATCGAAATTTCGTTATAACCGAACAAATAAACAATAAACTACACATAGTGGATAATGCTGCGGCCTGAATTTTAAATTCGTCTCTCTCTCCCCCCCCCCCCCCTTTACGGAATTCCTGGACCAGCCCCTGTTGGAGGATGTAATAATCAGATATTCTGTAAAGAAAATACTTATGGCATCACAATCATACCATCCTTATCCTATATGATCAAAAGAAATTCAGAGTTACACACTTAACTTATGTACATCAAAGAAATTATAGATGCTTTTTGAAACGCTAAAGTACCCCGAGTCTGGAATAGAAGGACTCAAAACCGAAGTGAGTCATAGAAAAGAAAAGGCAAGGTAGAGAGGATCATTTGATGAATATCATGATCACTTCAGAAAATACGATTTAATGATCTACTTGCATCAATGCGTGACAGATCATTACAATCAATTGAAGAGGAAAGCTACGCTGGTCTTTGTACTGATAAACCACAGTTATATCTACCTCAATTACATAACAGCAGATAATACAAGAAACACATGACGTCATATATCCTTACCATCCCCTTACCCCACCTCCTCCAGTCTTAGAAATACCAAACAAGAGAGAAAAAAATTGTAAAAACAAATTTTACACACCTGTCAAGAAATGTTTAAGAAACTTGATTTGGTTGCCCTGCACAGTGACTCGTAGCCCTTCCTTGGCATTTTCACTCTCCTTTACCGTGGTGCTGGCCTTTATCTTGATCTTCAGGCGGTGGGCGAATTCTTTTGGATCCACGTTGAACTGCTGTAGATTGCTGATCAGTGTGATCTGTGTAGAAGAGAGAGAGACATTTATAGGCAGACTGACAGACAAAGATAGATAGATAGATTGATAGATAGATAGATAGATAGATAGATAGATTGATAGATAGATAGATAAAGAGAGACAGACAGATTATAGACAGGTAGGTAGATAGATACGTAGAAACATTAGATAGATAGCTATATCTATACATATCTATCTATCGATAGATAGATAGATAGATAGATAGATAGATAGATAGATAGATAGATAGATATGTACAGATAGATAGTATATAGGGTCTAGATAGATAGATAGACAGATAGACAGATATATATGGATAGATATGCACATAGATAGTATAGATAGATAGATAGATAGATAGATAGATTAATAGGTAGATAGATCGACAGATAAAAGTGCATGTCAGGTGCTGATATTTTTCTAGTGTGGCATCGCGTGCCTGGCTGATACCGTTTCTTGAATATTTCTAGTCATACAGGGGCAAGCCAGGATAAGTCGGCATATCACATCCCGCCCGTTTTCTTGTAAGGGTATATTTGGTCACAGTTCGTTATTCCGAAGGTCCGTCGATCCGAAGATGAGTAAGGGTTCGTTATTCCGAAGGTCCGTCGATCCGAAGATGAGTAAGGGTTCGTTATTCCGAAGATACATTTTCCGTAGTTTTGCCGATCCGAAAATAAAGGTTCGTTATTCGGAAGGTTAGTCAAATCGAAAATGAAATATGGTTCGTTATTCCGAACGTTCACTAATCCGAAAATGTATTGAGGTTCGTTAATTAGAAAATGAAATAAACTTCATTCACTTACAAAATACAGTGTTGTAATTGAAAAAAAAAAAAACACGGTAGGATATATTATTACGCAATGAAAACTGAAAACATGCACATGCACATACACGCACAGAAATGTAGTGTATAAACGCACGCCAGTGGACACGATACACCAACGTATCGAACTGGAATGCAATCGTGTTCTGTAAATATTGTCATTGATGCAGAAAGAAGTGTTTTCTCCTCCTCCTTATGTCATCTTTCTTCCCTCTTTCTTCCCTCTTCTTCCTACATCATTAAAATTAGCCACGCATGACGTGGAAACAATAAGTACAGTGCACTCCCGTTATAACGAAGTCCTTATGGTTGTCGGGACCGGCGGGTTTCTTTGGTTACATCAAAATTTGATTATAACCGAACAGTAAAGTGCAATGCATAAATGAATGTAGGCCTAGATTATTTTAATCTTTTGACCTGAATTTTCATTCCGTTGTAACGAGCATTCCGTTATAACCGTGTTCGTTTTAACGGGAGTACACTGTATTATATGTCGCTAAAAGACAGAAAAAAAGTCACATCATAAAATTATGGCTGTGTTCAAATTGGGAACCCGCATGCGGTACAGATGACCACCTGAGTGATGTGTGTAAGGGTGGGGGACTGTATGTCCTGTCCGAGGGACAGTGGACGGCATAACAACACAAAACATAATTTGTGCCTGTGCGTTTCGCTTCTTATCTGTTTGGATTCTTCCATCAGGTCATTAAAAAGATCCCAGATTCGGATTCGGGAGCACCCTGGAAATAAGAATATTGAATAACGTTGGTTGAACGGTTAACAAAGTTTTAACCTCTAGCCTGTCAAGACTACTTGTACAATGGCACAGAAATTATCGGCAACATTAATCTACAATGCCTCACCCATTTCCTGCCAGCTTTGGTCTTCACCTTCAGTTTAATGGGTTGGACCTGCCCTTCGTGAATGCGGGGGCTGCTGCTGGCCGGCAGACCGGGGTAGACAATCTCGTATCCGGAGTTCATCTTGTGAAGGAATCTGCTTATAAGATGAAGAGATGGACGCATGCTTTAAAGGGAGTCGATCCTGAAAATCAGTTCGTGCGACTCAAAGTAAAATCATAATTGGAACAGGACAGGACAATGGAAGTGTGAACAATTCCGATCAAAACTACTCGGAAAGCAATGACTTTGTTAAAGTTTAATAAAAAATTGTGAATAATCAAACACACTATGACGTTTTCGTGATGCTCATCCGCAATTTGCTCTGTACTATAATATGAAATAAATTTTCAATTTCCCCATCAAGTCTTCATTTCCAATCGTGTATACACCCTCAAAAGCATCTACATTATTTTGAAAGAATAGCTCTTACCTTGTAAATAGCTGTTTCCATTTCAGCAGAGTGACACTCTCCTCTGATTCGTCTATGATGGCATCCTTGAGGATTTGATCCAGGATGACTTGACTAGATAGGAAGTCAAAACATAGTCATAATTTGAAGGAAATTTCACTCAAATGGCAGTATTTTTTTTTTTTTTTTGATTGGTAGCAACTTAAGACAACTAGCTATAGCACTGACCAATATTTCAGTGAAATGAGAAAAAAAATGTGAAACAAGACTGAAAAAATAGGCCTATATAACGATGTCATATAACTTTTAGAAATTCACCCTTGTTGAAAATTGTTTATACCTGTCATAATGATACTCATTTACTTTTGATGCGTGCATCACAGTTACAAATTAGGCCAACACATTTTCTATGTAGGGCCTACAGAGTAAGATATATTTCTAGATTATGCTCTAGGTAGACTACGTCAAAGACACCATGATCTCACCCATCATCTGAGACGGCTAAGCCATTTCAGTCACCTTAAACAGAGCAACACATATACATATCGGTCAGAGTATATACACACGCACCCATCAAGAAACACCACACATGATAAAGGAAGCTCTTTTGGATGCGCTTTTATAACGCAAAAGTTTCCAAGAGTTTTTGTTGTATACTAAACCAATCTCATAATATGCACTATATACTAGGTAGAACTAAGAGCAGCACTGCACATCAGAATTTTGATTACAGTTCTCTCACGTATGCAAACATATAGCATTTTTTTAAAAATCTGTTTAGCTAACAGGAGTTTTTATGGTGCTGTGCATTTTCTTTTTGTGCCACTGTCGATGTTTAAGTTGTCTGACGAAAACACGTTCTGTCGTTTTGGATTAATCATTTCCCAGGGAACTGAGGATGATTTAGAAGAGGGTAAATCAAAATGTCATAGTAAAAGGGCTTTCGATCTGCAGAAGTCTAATTCCTCTATTTGTATACTGAGGACTATAGTAGATATACAATGTAAAACAAAATAGAAATAGTATTCATGCAAAAAGGAATATTTGGTTGTTCAAAAGCAGAAACTTTACAAACTTGATTTCTCTGTGATTATTATTTCAACAGTTTGATCTTGTTTTACTCAGATAACTACACGTAATTCAAAAGAAGAAACTACAAATATAACTCTTCCGACCCAACCCGCTGCGGACAGACTGATTTCGCTACAACAACATATAGCAATTTCTGACTTTGATACTTACCCCTGATTCTCTTGGTCAACCAGACTCTTATTCTTGACGTAGTTTGTCACTGCATCCCGCACTTCTTTGTTGGTCATCCACGTACCCTTCCTTGCACATGAATCATAATCATCGGAGAAAATAATGTGAAGAGAAGAGATTATAGACTTGCCTTCAGACTTTTTTGCTATGAATATAAAGTTCATCCTGTGAGTAGCTGCCTCAGCTGCCCACACGTATATAATCATGTATATTATGCCATATATAGCCTTAAATTCATGTACATAAATTGATCTTATCCCATATCAAAATAATAAAAAATTAAAGAATTAAACCAAAAGTGAAATCAAAGTATGGCATGATATCCTGTTCACCTTTTGATGTCAACTTCTCTACCAGCAAATAACATATCATTATTGCTATTGATAATGATAATTATATCAAACGAGAGGGTGTATGGGTGATGATTGACATGATAAAGAACTTTAAAAAATTAGAGCAATAAGAACGATAAATCATTAGAACGTGTAGATGTGGGCAACCTACTGGGAAGATGGGGCTATCACCAGTAGCTTTTGATTGGTTAGTTCATTAAAAATCCACTACATGATCAGAGGCCAAATTCAGCAGTGCGGACTCACTGGAACCCGCTGGACTGAAGCATAGGTGCTACGTTTGAGGTGACGCGGTACCACATCCGGAACTCGGGCGGTCCTTCCGGAGCCTTGCTACCCAGAGTCTGCTTCGAAGATCCTGCCGCGGATTCTGGAGTCTCGCTCGAGTTCTCAGTAGGTACAAGTGATTTGATACTGCATGGAATGATTAATTGGAATATTAGCATGCCGACGAAATTAATCCTTTATCTAAAAAAAAAAAAATAATAAACAGATAAAAATGTGTCAGTGCACTCTACTTGCATGCAAATAGTTTACTCAACAAGGTTAACGCCAAACGATATGTCGCCAATCGCAATTTATGAGTGAAGATATTTTATTTCAGTGTAACTCATTGACATTTTGACCATTGCTCTTATCGCATTTAGCCAATATTCGAAATTGACCGGCATCCTTAGGTGCATGGTGCGTAGGCCTACTTGTGCTACTGGTGCGCCGCTGTCGCCGCCGCCGCCGCCAACGACGACAACGACGATGACAACGGCAACGCGACGACGGAAAAGTGATGCCGAACATAAAAACAATAAAAACATTAAGCGGATAATGTTGCGGCCTGAATTTTTACTTCGTTGTAACCGGAATTTCTTTATATGCTTTTTTGTTATAACGGGAGTGCACTGTAGTTCATACACTGTACCATCAATCAAAGACTGAGCAACACACTATTTTGGTGATAAGTCTGCTCCGGATCTATCGAAGTATTCTACGTATGTCCGGTAAAACAAAACACAAAGAGACTTACTCATCGTGGTTTCTGTAAATGGCAATGACGTTGTCCACACCGTCTGTGGCATTCCTAATATCCAAGAATCCCTTTTCCTGCATTGCCTCGAGAAACGTGGACACCTTCTTGTAGTTTGACTTCTTGATGTCCAGCGTTTTGCCCTTTGGACTGACAGAGTTTGGGAGAACTTTGACTTCGCGAGAGTTTTGTTAAAGTGAAAACCTGTGCAGCATTCATTGCTTGCACTTTGCTAATTTCAGTGTCAGTGAACTTCACCCGTTCACAATTTTGTGTGTTTGAGAGTATTCTTGTATAGTGCTTAATTTGTTATTCCAAAAACATTCACTTGTTATTTTTGTGATAGCCATGAAGAACATGAATTTCCAAAAATTTCCAAACCGCAAAAAACCCCAACAACTTACTGTACAATAAATAATCCACTATCATAATAAATTCTTCACAGATTTCCTCGGGCTATTAGGATAGCATTCCATGTATTGTTCATTGTACGGTTGTATTGCTGATACGTTTCTGCTGTACATTGTGTAAAGGCAATGAAGAAAAAATATTTTGTTAACAACTGATGTTTATGTATATGTATGGCTCCAACAATGTATGTATATATACATGTACATGTGTGTTCATGTACAATGATAATACAGGAATGAATAAATCAAATCAAATCAAATCAAATCAAATCAAATCAAATCAAATCAAATCAAATCAAAGAAACACCAATGCCGAAATAGTTGTTCTTTCGCCTTAACAGCATTTTGTCACCATCTAATTTGAACAACCGATACATTTCATCAACCTTGAATGTAAAATCATGCTTCCATTAACCTATTGTAGTGTACCGGAGAATTGGAAGAAAAAACATTGAATATTCATTGCAAAGGACATCTGTTTGTCGCTAAGCATATTTGCTCAGAGCGTTTCGTTGTTGTTTTTTCATATACTGGCACAGTTATTCATCACGCTACAAAATATCAACAATCATTGACACACACTCTCTCTAATATCATATTTATGTCATTCGTACTGAAATGAGGGGTATGCAACTCACCAGCATGGTAAGATATAGTTCCGGTAGAAGGAGCTGGTAAGTAGGGGCAAGTCCGACGGCTTCACTTTCTCCTTCAGGCTGTGCAAGAAACACTTGTACAGGAGGTGGTCCATGTCTGGATATGAAAATATATGAAGAAATACGATAACTAGAGGTTAAGAAAAAGGGTGGCTTACTAACAGACACAAATTCAAAAGTATGCCCAATGGATTACATGAATCTCTCCCAGTTTCAACTCCCACACACCCACCCCACCCCCTACATACACACACACACACACACACACACACACACATACGTATATACAAAGTGACGTTTTCTACGACGCCCGCTTCAAATTGCAGGTTTAAAATTACTATAAAAAACAAAAAAAAAATCATCGGAAAATATCACACACAGATGCACTCACCAGTCGGAGACAGCCCATAGTTCTCCCCCTCCTCCTCCTCTCCTTGGGCCCTTTCTTCAAATCCTCCGACGGCCCCATTGCTGCAAGGAACCAGCAGAGAAGACATCTCCTCAGCCACGCCATTTTCCTTCACTTCTCCATTTCTCAGATTTTCTCCGCAATATGTTGGTCCTTTCGTTTCTGCACCCTCTGTCGTTGTTTTCTGCTCGCTTTCTGCCTGATTGTCCCCGCCTATGATTCCATTTGTATCATTTTCACCATTCGTCTCCGCTCCGAACTGGCTTATGTCTTTTGGATTGATCTGTGGAGGCACCGACATATCGCCAGCTTCCCTATGAGGAGATGGAATTTGGATGCCTTAGTTCACTTTCAATCTTAATTCTGCTCTCTTTCAAACAAATTTTACCAATCGACTGCTAACCACCTGCAGACTATATAATAGACTCTATCTAAGTCTAATGAAACATAATAGTTTTGCTTTGAGAGATATCGGGAAAAAATGTCATGATCATTTATGAAAAATGGAATGCGAGATTCACATCACAATTTTATTTTTCGTAACTAAATAACATGCAGTGATTAGGTCATCAAAACTCAATGCATACCACTTTATATCGGGAAACCCCGTTATAACGAGCTCGCCTATGAGGTACCGCTTTTATATGGAGGAGAATTTGGCGGTCTCGAATTTCCGAAGACGGTCAACTATACGTATATACAAGGCTTTCTCCTCACCAAAAGTTACTACCATGTTTGAGGTTCGTCGACATTCTCTGAAACGTGTCATTGATTTTTTTCCCCATGTGCATACCACAAAGAAGGTACACCAGTCTAGCTTTAAGTTTAAATTGTCGATTTCTTATTCTTAAATTCTAGGTTCTGTATCAAAACAGTTATATAAACCATTCTATCCCTATTTCTGACCCAATGTCTGTCTTTTAACTTTACAATGATATTCTATTCCTATTCATTTTGTTTCTGAGGCATCCAATGGCACAACCCTATATACCATTCCTTTCAAGTCGGTGAATAGTAGTAAAACATGACAGAAATACAGACCACAGACAATCTCCGAAGCAGTGTAATATGAGAACTGCTTTTCCCTTCGTTACGCTCGCCATGTCAGAGGACGACATAGCCGCAGTTCCGATGGCGACAGGAGTAAGGTTGTCCACCAGATTCACGGCGCATAGCTGCGATTTTTCAACTTGTGGAAGGCCCTCTGGTGGTACATCAACTCCAGGCAGCATCAGAGCTAGGAAATAGTGATGCAGACAGTTTATATTTTTAACACCTGCCTTATTCACTTTGTTCACAATCAGACATCGAAATATGAGCACAGCCTTGGTGCTTCTAGTTAAACAAAAAGTTTTCAGTGAATATTGCTATCAGTCTCTTCACAACAGACTCACATTACATATTGGATTTTTACTACAGCATAATATCACAACATCATGTTTTTTGAGGCGGTTTTTTGTGCAGTCCCAAAAGTTAGCTTAGACATATTCGTGCATAAAGCTGGTCTTTTAAATCAACACTGGTAAGCACTGTTTTGAATAGCGCGAGTATTTAAATACCGATGCAGAAATCAACCCTCAAAACTACACGAAAACACAATACTGCGTGTTTCATACACCCGAATTTTCCTATGGCCGTTGGCTTTGAGGTTTCCATGGTAACGAAATATAAAAAAATGAAATTAGATACACAAGTCTGGAAGCAGTGGCAGCTACATCAACTATGACAGTGTGAGAAGACAGTATATTAATTACCTGCTCCTCCTCTCAGTTTCTCCAAGACAGATGGCCATGTAGTGAAGCAGGGTAAGAGATTAGGACACTTCCACAGTGTATAGACTATAATTAGCAATGGCGGGAAAGAAAGAAACAAAACGTTATGAAGCTTCAATTTCGAGTTTTCAGGTTAAGAAGATAATTATTATGAAGTTAACTACCTGTGCATTAACAAACGACTGCAAAAATACAAGAGATAAAGGAAACAAACTATTAAACTTTTTGACTTCTTCTTTTTGTAGTCTCAAAAGATTTCATGAGAGACTTACGTCTGTCTGACATTTACCGGTGCATGATATTGCAAATTCAGACGACTGCAAGGATACAAGAAATAAAGAATAAAATATTTTGACTTCTTCTTTTTGTAGTCTCAAAAGATTTCATGTGAGACTTACGTCTGTCTGTCATTACTAGTGCATGATATTGCAAATTCAAATGAGACAGAGCGGAACTTCACCTGTTGGATATAGAACTTTCTCGCACTCAAAGAATGCTGGGATACCGTCCACAACGTACACCACCACGTGGTCTTCCTTGCGAGTCAGAATCTTCAAGGCCGTTATCTCTTCCTTCTTCGGGAGTACCATTTCTACCTGCTCGGATGTCATCCCCGCAAATTTCTCCAGGACAGAGCTCCTCAGCTTCCGTCTATATACGTGAAGCACACACAAGATGACATAAAACTTGGCGTTCGGCATGAACGGACGTGTTTTTTAAAGTCTCTCGCTACGTCGCTTCGTCGCCTAAAACACTGTCACCTATAATTGTGCAATATAAAAACCTGGCTTCGACATCTGTATATCGCTATCCTCATGTGAAACCCTGACTTGATTGGATTTTGAAACTAACTGTGAATTTTATCTGACTTTCGTACATTTTATTGCCTCACAATGTGCACCACGACTCGCAGCAAAGCTCGAATGGAGGAGATGCCCCAGAACATCAAACTACTTACCTTGGAACATATAGGCGTCACATGAACAGCATCATATCTATGCATAAAATAATCTATGGCCTGGTTGATTTGCCCTTTGAAAAAAAGCTGGCAAGCACCACTCATAATGATCACTTGAATAATCATCACATCACAGATGCTTATCTCAGTGAATAAAAAACCAACATGCTCTGCCGGTACTGATGACCTTTTTCTGCTCATGCTCAAAGTGGAACTGGCTTATTATCACGAAAAAAAAAAAAGTAGCAGACTCTGTGGACGCTGCTTTTAAGCTTGAACCTCAGATGAGGGACAATCGTATTGACGACCTAGAAAACAAACTAAGGCATGTTACTCTACAAAAACGAGGAGGCTAAACAATATAAAATTCTCGAAGAAATTGCCTTATTTTCCATGGCCTCCAGGAATCAGAAAATGAAAACACAGATGAATCTGTTGTGAAAGTGCGCAAAGAAAAAGTGAACACTCGAATCGAGAGCAAGGACTTGGACCGAAGTCATAGACTTGGCAGAAGGAAAGGGGGCAAACCAAGTGGGATCATTGTGAAATTCGCCAACTACCACTGTCGTGATAAGATCTACAGGGCACGTAAACTTCTCCGTAGCGCTTCAGGGACCCCGATATACATTCATGAAAGTCTGACCAAAATGCGAAGTGAGCTACTTTGGATCATAAAATCAGACTTTGCCAATGTTGTCAAAGTGGCTTGGACCCAAGATGGCCGCATATTTGCCTTGTTAAAAAAAGGGGGACAAGAGGATAGCTATCAGATGATCTACAAAAAGATCCTCAAAAAGATGATCTACAAAAGCTTGAAGACGCCATCTAACTTATCTGTTCACATTGTGAAATGTGAATGCCGTACTGCTGTTAATTTTACTCATTGAATCTTTGTAATTCAAGTTTTGATATTAAAAAGATTTGAAATGAAGATGACAAAAACGAAATGAATGAGGAAAATATCGGCGTATATCAAACATTGAATATTGTACATTTGTTCACATAATATTATACCTTTTGATTACTTATACATACGCATTTTTAATTTGTCGCAGTTTTGTTTTGCTTTTTCGTTTCTTTTTTCTGCGTGACCAACGGTATTTTGTGTGTATGCATTCTTTCTTGTTACCGTATTTACTTTGTACAAATGGCTAAATTGATATTTTCTGGATATTGCCGTATAGTAATATTGATATTGGTATTTTATTTTAAATCTGTATCTTTGGTACCATTCAAGTATTGTTCGCAATATGATTTTATCATAGCAGTTGACAATTATTTTTATTCATTGTAGATACATTTTGGATAGATTATGTTATATGCATATTTTTTTAGCCTAAACCCACGAGGGATCCAAGTCTACAAGCTGTGCTTTAGTGGATCACTCTATTCCATCGCTTTATTTACTTCATAATGTCATTTCTGCAAAGCAGGCTTTGTTTGTTTTATATTATTAAACATTCATTCGCATTTACATTTGATATCATTCTTTATAGTGTGTGTTTCTCTACTTTTTGCTCGCATACTTTGTATCGTGTACAGTATTTTGCTCGATGGAAAGATATTAAAAAGAAAATTGAACTTGATTGCATTGAACTGAATATCACAGAAACATTGTGATGATACCTATGAAGAGGATTAATATTGAAGATCATTATTTCCTTTCATTTCCTTTCATTTCTTCATTTGCTCAAGTTATGTATAAATGCATGGCATGAAAATTCGTTTTTGTCACTCGTTCACTGTATGGAAACATCTAAAACAAATTACATTACATATTACATCGAAGGGACACCCGAATTGTACAAGAAACTAAACATTAAATCAAAACACAAACTATATAGTATTATCGTCACGTAGTAAACACACAAAAGGCATAACACGTAAAGAAGAAGCTGAAAATGCGAAAAAGTCCGCCCACAATCCCCCACCCCGGCTCGTTCAGGGCACTCCCGGACTCGCCATAAGCAAACTTGGAACTATGACAGTCATCAATGTCTTCATAGCACTAACTTGTTTCTAGAGGAAATAAAAAAAAAAAGAATCCATAGCATTGGGACTTTTAGGCTCCAACCCACCCATGCATGCACGGTGGGAGGGGAGCTCATTTTAAAACAAATTGACATCATATCACCCTAAAGATGATACCTGCCAAGTTAAGAGCGGGGTATAAAGAGGGGTTTTCAAGAAAATGGAAATGGTAAAGGTTCATGCGCAGCTTTGATATATAATATAGGCCTATACTTTTGAAGTAAAAATTTAAACTCAAATGATCTGCACATTTCTTTATTGTAGGATTCGTTTGCACATTTCCCTACGTCTTGTTACAGTTGATGCAGTTTGGTTGTTGTTGTTTTTTGTGCACATATTTCCCTGCAAGACATTTACCCTATGATATAGGACGTTTTCCCATTTCCCAATTTCTGCACTTCTCCCGGCTCCACAGGCTTCCATGGCCGCCAGGAACATGGTGTTAACATAGCATAACGGACCTAAGTATAGATTACAATACGACTGGTGCTAGCCAATACAGAGGCGTTGAGCGGATTCTCACTGTGTGAGTTCTTGCGGAAACTCACGACATAACATTTTGACGATTTTTATAACATAATCTCTGACTTTATTTTCACTCTGAATACATAATAGTACTCACATGAATGACTTCTTCACGGGTGTGTTGGCCTTGACTTGAAAGGGCTTCTTGAACATGTTGGGGGCTTGGATGGACCACAACACTGAGTAGATGATAAACTGGGGAAGACACCTCTGTAGTAATCAGTCAGACCTTTTGGATTCGATCAAGGAGGTTTAAGAGACGGAGATCCAACAGGCTGTAATTATTCAAATATCTGTCAGTTTTCTATGGATGCACAATAGAATTCCACAGGTGCATTAGCGCATTTCTATGATCGGGGTTCAATACCGCCATCTTGCTGAGCAATCTGAAGTTTATTTTGAACACTAACATAATATCGGCTATAGTTTGCTCGTAAGTCGTTTGTTGAATAAATGAATTGAAATTTCCCCTAATGATAACGCATATCATGACACGAAAATAAAAGCGCAAGTGTATATCTGAACTGGTATGTTATGAAAGTATGTGAAACTTTACCTTCAATGGAAAGCCGATTTCACCATTTTTTCCTATCACTAATTCAAGAAAGGAAACTGATATGGCATCATCTTCAAGTATAGTTCGTTTATTTGTCAGATAAGTGAACAGACATGTAAATTCGAGATACGGCTATATTTTATTATCTTTATTCCATCTATCTTCGCGCAATTTTTTTAATTCGTGCATCCCCTTATGTACCGCACACCTGTTATAAGAAGGGACGGTGAAAAATAAGAACTTAAGTACTATAGAATTTATGCATGTTTTCTTCTTTTGTTCTGCTTCCTTGAGCGCTCAGACATGCATTCTTTTATACATGTATATGAGAAGCTAATTATGACAACATCCTTGTTCATTGTGATTTGCTATGTTCTTTATCCCAATCAATATAAATTCTGAATCTCTGTACTCATTATGATAAATGTATAGCTGATATTAAAAAAAAATGCAAACGTCTATAAATCATCTGGAGGTCTCATTTTAAAGGTCTGCCTCATAATGATAAAAGAAATGCAAAAATGTCCACATCAGTTTGTGCATGTGCAGACCCACCAGTTAGCCGACGGTAAAACACAAACAAACAAACGAAAAATCTGCCCCTGTTTGTCATTGCTTGTATTGCCAATGAGTCAAGTATGAATAGGCTTAAATCGGCAATGAATCCAGATCTCAAAGATGATTTGACCACTCCCTTTATCTGGACTCCACTGCTGATTGGACGTTGGTCCATGAGAACATCGTTTTAAACACGCTACATTTACAAATACAAATCAATGCACCTTTCGGTACTTTAGAAGATGTACATTACAAAATAGAACTAAAGCTTCTTTTTTTTTTTCGTCAGATATACACGAATGCCAAAATTTAGCAAACCTAGGAGATTGAAAATTTATCTCAAACATCCTCTTGGATCCTACTTAGTAGTGTTTTCTAGATCTTTCCACAGTGACCCCCCCCCCCCATACAACAAACATCGTACACGTACACGATACTTATTTGATATTATACGTTATAAGAATCACTTTCTTACCTATAAATATAGAGATACTCAGAAATTCTACAAATATCTCAAAGCACGTCACACTGACGTCCTGGAGCATGTGTTGTGTTGTACGATTTTGAAGTGGCCAGCATGCAGAGCTACGGAATAGAAACTTTAGGAACCAATGCCGATCATGCCGGTGGGGTAAGATAAGCCAACATGGTACACCTATAAGCAGCAGTGGCGCCCGTGCTCTCCTGCAAGCTAGCTGAATCAGTCTTTTGTACGTATCTCCAGTACCAACAACAGCAGTTGAAAATAAAATTCAAAGCATGCAAGGTATTTTACGATATATTGAACAACTATACCTCGTTTAACAGTAAGCTTCCGTGTATGTTTGGTGTGTTTCTGTTTCTCTACGACACAACTCCTGACGATACATTCTATACATTGGGATTGTCAATAAGCCAATCAGTAAACCCCCATCCCATATCAGCCACTCCCTTTTAAAGGAGACCTCCGGATGGTTTTCAGACTTTTACATTCGAACAACTGTAAATTAGTTTTATTAAGTACAGAGTTTCAGAATTTATTGTGATTGGGATGAGGAATAAGAATGTTTTTAAAATTCATAACAAATTGCACTGAACAAGGATATGACATAAGCAGCCTCACCATAAGAATGCTTGAGTTGGGGCTCAAGGAAGCAGAACAAAAGAAGGAGGCATGCACAGATTCTACACAGATGAACTTTTTATTGTAATGGAATGACATTGCTACATTTCTGAAATAATATGTGAGCCTCCTATGCCATCAACATTGTTGAGTGTAATTTGAGGTTTTTCAGAGTATTGGTTTCTCTGCCCAAGGGCCACAATAAATTCTATACATTTATACATATAGCTGTCGATTTATGTACACATGATGTGAAACTATGAAAATCATCTGGAATGCCCCTTTAATGAACTCCACCGCTGATTGGACATGGGAAAACATTGTTATGTTTGGACGCATTACATTGTTATACAAATACAAATCAACGCACTTGTGGTTTTCCCCAGTATGCATAGTATACTTCTACGTGTATACAGAAAACAAAGTACATGTATGTACAAGGCATGCAATTAAACTTTTTTTTTTCGACAGATAGGCCCTATGCCGAAATATTTATTATGTGACCCTGAATCACAAAACCAACAAAAAGTCGCCAGACATGGATTTTTAGTTAAGGGCAGATATTGAAAGAGCAGATTCTAAGCTTTAAAATGATGTACAACTCAATCCAGATGGACTCTCCTAACCTATCTAAATATTGGAAAGAAAGCACACACTCTGGAAAGGTGTGAACTGATCTCAAGAGGCTCTAAAGTAAAGGGTCTATTCAAGCGCTTAATCTTTCCAAACCATGCTGGCTGTGCGATGAATGGGACAAAAAACAGGATGTAAACCACTGTAGCAACAACAATGAAGGGATTATTAGATTAAGCTGAAATTAAGCATGCTGAATTAACCCATTCTGTCCATAACAAATACCAACTTTCAAAGCGGTTTGTTTGGTGTGTTTCTGTTTCTCTACGACACAACTCCTGACGATACATTCTATACAATGGGATTGTCAATAAGCCAATCAGTAAACCCCCATCCCATATCGGCCACTCCCTTTTAAAGGAGACCTCCGGATGATTTTCAGACTTTTACATTCGAACAACTGTAAATTAGTTTTACTAAGTACACAGCTTCAGAATTTATTGTGATTGGAATGAGGAATAAGAATGTTTTTAAAATTCATAACAAATTGCACTGAACAAGGATAATGACATAAGCAGCCTCACCATAAGAATGCTTTAGTTGGGGCTCAAGGAAGCAGAACAAAAGAAGACGGCATGCTCAGATTCAATACAGGTGAACTTGTTATTGTAATGGAATAACACTGCTACATTTCTGAAATAATATGTGAGCCTCCTGTGCCATCAACATTGTTGAGTGTAATTTTGTTTTAGGTTTTTCAGAGTATCGGTTTCTCTGCCCAAGGGCTACAATAAATTCTACACATTCATACATATAGCTCTCGATTTATGTACACATGATGTGAAACTATGAAAATCATCTCGAATGCCCCTTTAATGAACTCCACCGCTGATTGGACATGGGAAAACATCGTTATGTTTGGACGCATTACATTGTTATACAAATACAAATCAACGCACTTTGGGTTTTCCCCAGTATGCATAGTATACTACTACGTGTATACAGTAAACAAAGTACATGTTAAGGCATGCAATTAAACTTGTTTTTCGACAGATAGGCCCTATGTCGAAATATCATATACTTCTAATAAACAAATGATGTGACACTCGCTACAACATGCTCCTGGATCCTGAATCAGGTCGATAGTGGTGTTTTACACTAAAATACCTCTAGGCTAGAGCAGTTTTTGAAGGTCAAGAACATCCAGCGACATCCGTTGAATGCCGTGTTGACAGAGCAATCCGGAATGGGCCGTGTGGCTGCCGTGAAGGTCTGTGTGGCTGCATGATGGAACGATCGTCTAGGCGCCGTGAATATCCTTGGCAATCCGTGACTTTTTTTTCACATTAAGGACCGTCACGGATCATCAAGACAGCTACACGGACCTACATGGCAGCCACACGGCAACTACACGGACCATATCACGTTCAAACACGGCATAATAGGGATGAACACGGATCTACACGGTCCCTACTTGCCGAGAACGAGAAGATTGATGAATATCCCAAATCAGCTCTTTTCTTATGGCAGATTTTCAACTGCAGGCAAAAATCTGCCGGCATAGACAGTGAAGTTGCCGGATGGGTCCGGCATGGTCTGCGGAGGTCTGTGTAAGCGTCGGTTAGTATACCGTGCTGGTCCGGCCTCATCCGTGTAGCTACCGTGTTGATGCCATGTGTACAGTCATCAACGCTCGTCGATGCTCCATCCGGGCAAAACTATCCCGGAACTCCCCGGATCATCGACGGCATGATCCAGGGCTCGCGGTGTAGATCATTGAGGATCCGTGTTTATATGTGACTGGGGGTAATACTTAATACACTTACCTACTTTTTCATTCATTCATTCATTCATTCATTCATTCATTCATTCATTCATTTTTTTTTTATTTCCAACAAAAACATATAAATATTGTAAAGAAATTGAATACATAAATTACATCACAATACATGATAACAGAGAAGTTTACAGAATATTTTAAGTATATCGAAAATGCTGGAAATGGGAAGGAATGCTAATAAGCAGTGCTAGAAAGATGCATTCCCCCACACGTCATACAACAAATTATATGCTCACTTACTTACTTACTTACCTACTCGACACTAGGAATTCTATAATTTCTCTTCGTGGGACACTCTTCCCTCATGAATGAAAGCGCGAGGTCTGTAAGATTCCAACTCTATCAGTTTTGTGGAAACTCCGTGCAAATGGAATACGATTACTGGCTAAAATATAGCCAAATTATTATGTGCACGTCCAAGAGAGCGTGATGTTCTGTCACTGTGTTTTACGATTCTGACAGTACATCAACAATGCCAGAGTTGGCATGTATTTATTATGCTTTCTAAATGGCTGCTATAATGCTTTGACCGCATTCGTTGTTATATAGCACTATGTTTGGCATATTTTTACTGTGTTTTGCATAATATGCTAGAATAATTAAGATTAAAACGATATATTCTTCAGGAGCCCCAAATTAATCTTTTTTCCCTCGCTCTCTCTTCTTTTTAAAACTTCATGCAGTTTTGTGTTTTCTTTCAGATGCCAAATTCCAGCATCTTGAAAGAAGCGGGGAATCCCACATCCATTCGCTCGATAAAGCCCAGCTTGTTGTATAGCGCTCTGTTATCGCTCTCCGCTTGGCTCCCTCTCTTCGACCAGAGTTGTTCATGTACTGTATTACGTGTATCTGCAAGTTTCAAAACGGCCATGGGATGTGTTATTGGGCTCAGCCATTGTAACGACCCTCCGAACTGAATGTATATAGAGTGACGTCACACCAAGGAGGTTTTATACATTGGAATCCCAACTGGCTGTGATTATTCAAACAGTTGTCAGATTTCTATTGATGTACAAAGGAATTCCACAGGTGCACTTGTGCCTTTGATGATCGATGTTCCTTGCCACCGTCTTGCTCAGCATTCTAAAGATTAATTTTGAACGTTATCACAATTTTGGCCATACTTTGCTTATCTATTTATTAAATGAAATGAAATTTCAATTAATGATAAAGCACATGTAAAGACATTTCCGTCCAGAAATTTGCGCAAAAGTGTAAATCTGAGCTGTATCATGTGAAAATGTTTAAAACTGTACCATCCTGGAAAGCTGGTTTTATCACTTTTCCGCTTAGTTTCCACAAATGAAACTAATATGGAATAATCTTCAAGTAACAATTCTTTATTGATGTGAATCAGAATCAGATTAGTGCCGGCATATGCCCAGTCGAGTAATTTTCATCTTCATTTCAGCATCTTTTGCTCAATTTCTATTCGCGCATCCTCATGTCTGTACCACCTACCATTTATAAGAAGGGATAGCGAAAAGTAATTACCATCACAAAGAAACTATCTTCCTTTGAAAGTGGCTAGTGATTATGCAATGAGACACGAGTCAATTGTCTTCCTATCTGCGCGGCAGATCCTGTTTTGCACAATCATGCTTCAAATATTTTTGAGCGGCGGCTTCGAACATCTAGCAAAGGAAGTAAGACGGTTGTGACTCCATTCTCTAGAACCTCCTTGGTCACACGATCGATTCGATTGCTAAGATTAGCCACTACCAGGGATGCCAAACCTTACAGCCAACCTTGTCGTATTCTAAGTGCTCAAAGTTTTTTTTTTAAATGGAAAAAACAGTATTTTTTTAACTTTCCTGCAATAGATATGTGTGGTAACAATTTGATAAAATATCATTTTTCATGAAGCCTGCAATATTTTTGGCAAAAACGTACAAAATACTGCAGAATAGAAGCAGTGACATCTCTGTGCTACCATTTTGCTAGAGAATTTGTCGCTCCTCCAAACCAACCAATAACATTTATTTTCAATTTGATTCAAATCAGTTTACATTGTATTTCATTTTCTACTTCCATAGAACATAACATAATACACGAAAATTACAAATGATCTTCATTGCACACACACACACACACACAAATATTACTGAACGACCATTTAATGAAATTAGAGGTAATATATAGTTTCTAACCAAACTTATTTCATTATCTCTGCCCTGAGGGGTAAATAAAATGAGGAGGTCCAATAAAAACAGAGCTTCTACTGTGCGTAACTCGGCTCCATGACATTTGCTCCGCCGAAAAATTCAGTGCTCAGCCGACATTTGCTTCGGAAATTGCGACTTAATGCTCCGCGACAAAGGCTCCGAGAAATTTGCTTCGCCGACGTTTTGCTCCACCGAAATTTGCTCTGGGGGGCATTTCATGAAGCATTTTGTCCGACAACTTGTCGGACAAAATTTGCCCTCAGCCAATCAGATGCATGGATTTCAGTAGCTTTTAACATTTTGTCAGATGAAATATCCGACAAAACGCTTCATGAAATGCCCCCCTGAGCACAATATTGATCTGACATATCTTAAGACAGTTGCTCCGCAGACGTATGCGCTCCACTGACTTGTATGCTCCGCCGACAATCATGACAATTGCTCCGCCGACTAAAAATAGAAAGACATTTCCTGATAATACTGTCGTTAAACTTGTATTTGATGACAGGAAGAGTGAAGTGTGAACGCAATGTGGAATATATATGTACACGTCAAATCTTTTCTCTCTCTCTCTCTCTCTCTCTCTCTCTCTCTCTCTCGCAGCAATGAAGCTGAAAGTGGCTGAAGCACCTGAGGAATTCCAAAATATTAGTTTGTTCAAGCTGAAGAAAACAGGAACTCATAAAGTGGTAACACAGATTATGATCAAAGAGTAAAGAAAATAATCGGCTGTGAATGACAAACGGGTAGACCAGGGCCACGTTGCTGGAAACTCGTTTGGTTGCGTGAGATTTGGGGGACTTGCGTTTGATTGTTTACTGAGTTGCGTTTAAACTCTCGTTTAAACGCAACGGGGTCCTGTCGAGCTTACAAGTGCATAACGGGATATCTGGAACAGGTTTGACGACCATGGAAAACTGAGTTAATAGGCGAAGAGTGACAAAAGTAGTATAATAAAAGCATTATAGATCGGTTTACCGTCAATTTAGTACGTTTAGAGGATAGTTTCGTCCCTGGGACTTGGTGACCAATATTAGTTAACCTGAAGTTGACAACGGTACGTTGTTTTTGAAGAAAAGGAATTTTGTATAGATTCTATGCATTGGCTGTACGTTACTTTGTTGAGCAAATCCCGGGTACCTATAATATCAGGTTGTCAGGAGAAATCATTCGTTGAAAGAATACGCATGCAATCTGAATTCGCTGTAGCAAACCGGTACATTGGACAACGTGAGGAATTTGAACAAAATGATGTAGCATTGGGGAAATAATGGTGACAGGGTTGATGGCCGCTAGCTAGCACAAATATATGCTCAATGAGGTCGCTCAACTTGTAGATACACTGAACAACAGCCAGGTGACAGCAAGAAGTTAGTGAGGACCATAAACTCGAGAACTCAAAAACATACAGTATGTCAAGCGCGCCGGAACACTTCTGTTTTTTTTTTTTTTTTTGTTTTTTTTTTTTTTGGGGGGGGGGGGGCAAAATGTCAACGGGGGCACATTTATGTGCGATGTGAGATCCTCGGCGCGGGAGCGGAGCGAGAGAGCGGGGGGGGGGGGGGTGTGAAAAGGGGGATCCCCCCCCCCCCCACTGTAGGGAGCTTTTGTAAAACAGGGTACAAAAGTCGCGTTTATAGACCATTTAAAAGCAAATTTGTAAGGAATTAAACATAGTGAAAAATAATCAGTGCGAAGGACTATGATTATTACATACGGGAGTACATAATAATGTGATGGTGTGAGATCCTCGGCGAGGGAGCGAAGCGACCGAGCGGGGGGGGGGGAGGGTGTGGGGGGGGGGATACCCCCTCCCACGGTAGGGACTTTTTGTAAAGACAGAGTATAAAAGTCGCGTTTATAGAGAATTTAAAGTAAATTTCTAGGGAATTAACATATTGAAAAAATCAGTTGGAAGGACTATGATCATAACATACGGGAGTACATTAATAATGTGATGGTGCGAGATCCTCGGCGAGGGAGCGAAGCGATACCCCCTCCCACGGTAGGAGCGAAGCGATACCCCCTCCCACGGTAGGGACTTTTTGTGAAAACAGAGTATAAAAGTCGCGTTTAAAAAACATTTAAAAGCAAATTTCTGGGGAATTAACATATTGAAAAAAAAAAAATCAGTTGGAAGGACTATGATATATTATGTGATGGTGTGAGATCCTCGTTGAGGGAGCGAAGCGACCGAGCGGGGGAGGATGTGGGGGGAGGATACCCCCTCCCACGGTAGGGACTTTTTGTAAAAACAGAGTATAAAAGTCGCTTTTATAGAGCGTTTTAAATTAAATTTCTGAGGAATTAAATATAGTAAAAGAAATCACTGCGAAGGACTATGATAATAACTTATGAAAACTTTTCATTTTACTATAAGTACGGGCAAAATGAGCGCGAGCCACTTGGCTTTGCAATTTATCTGAAATGTACTCATTAAAAGCTTAAACGTGATCGCATCGTTCGAACAATGAAAAATATTCTTATACTGCTAGAAAACAAAGAAGAAAATGAAAAATGTAAGGTTTACTAAAGGTATGTTTCAGCGGGCACACTCGAGGACACGAGGCTACCATCTATACACTAAATTTACTCATAAGTTCCTATTAGTGTATAGATACAATACTGTATGTTGTTAGTGTATTATAATTTTCGCCAACATTTTGCTTTGGGGGGGGGGGGGCAAGTGCCACCCCTGCCCCCCCCCCCCCCCCCCCCCCGCTTCCGGCGCCCTTGCAGTATGTTTTTTAGTTCTGAAACTTGATTTAAGAGAGCGCATATTGCGTGACGTATTAGAATTTCATGCATACCTTTTACACAGAGGTTTTTCTTGACCTGAAAGCTTGTCTCAGGGGCTTGTCCGACATAGCAACGTGTAGTATAGGCAGACTGGATTCCAGCAATTGAAATTCATTTAAGAAGAGCAGGGTAATGAGATAGCTAGTCTGTATGTTTCCGGGAATGAAACGACCATTAATTTGAATACACTTCTAAAACGGCCTAACGGTCTAAGGCAACTTTTTATGCCAGCTGTTAAATGAATCTCTGTCCTCACGAAAGCTCCGGTTGACTGGCGTAGAGCGAACATTATTCTTCTATATTTACGAAGGGTTCGAAACACGACCCAAGTAGGCCCTAACTGCTTGGAAAGATTGCATGGAGTCGACTTAATCACTTGACAGTGAATAATATTTTGCGCGACGGTCAGTATGGTTTCCGTGAAAAGCGGTCATGTACGACACATTGATAGAAGCTATTCACTAATTGGACAAGTGCAAACGAACTCTGGCTCTCAAATGGACATCGTCTTCTTAGATTTCGCTAAGGCATTTGACAGTGTCTTTTTTTGAAACGAAATTAAAAAGATACGGTATAATACAATTGTAAATAGTAAACTCCACTTTGAACATCTTGACATCTTGAATTTTCCTGAAGATAGAACAACGTGCAGAGGGTTGTGCATAATGGGGAATGTGCCGATTGGGTCAACGTGAAAACCGGTCTCCCACAAGGAACTATCCTTAACGGACATATTTTGTTTTCATGTACTGATTGGAAGAATCAGGGATGATATTATATTGAATATCCGTCTTTATGCAGATGATTGTATTGTGTGCAAGCGTGTTAATTCACTTAAAGACTGTGATGATTTAGAAAGAGATCTTGATTTTTTGAGTAAATGATCAAAGACATGGTACCTTGATTTTAGTTTTAAGAAAACACAAATTGTATAATGTAAGATAATGAGAAAATCACGGAAAATCCTTTATCAATTATGATTACACTCTTTATTGAAAGAAATTGTTTAGAACCGAGTCTAAAAAGTGTAGGCATAATAATAAATAAAATATTTTATGGGAATGATCATTGAAATTATGTGTTTCAACAGTGTAAAAATATTGTTATAAAAAGATTTTTTTCCATTGCCCCTCGCATGCTTGAAGGTATGTATAATGCATTTATTATTTTATTAATTAATCTATTAATACCAGTTCATTGTACATGTACAACTCGACTAGGGGCAAGGTTAAACATTAGAGTCCACTCGCCAAGAATTCCACGATGGGATGCATGTAAGTCCCAGATAAACCATGTCTACATGTAGTTCACTGTAAAAGCCTCCACATTTTTTCCCATTCCCTCCTTTGCAAAATTCAGTACACCAATTCTTTCACTTTATTTCTTAATATTTGGATTTCTTTCTTGTCTTCACACACACACACACACACACACACACACACATACAAACACACACACACTCTCTCTCTGCTTTTTAAAGGAAACCGAAGCACAAATATATATGTGGATTGAATGAAAGCACTAACATTAGTAGAACACATCAGTGAAATTTGGAGGAAAATTGGACAATCGATTCAAAAGTTAAGATAGCCAAGGTGTCAAATTACAAAAACATCTCGTCATTATGACTGTGACCTCCTCATTACCAAAAATATCTGTATGCAAAAATGTCTATTTTTAATTTGTGATACAACCAAAAAAAAAAAAAAGAAAATTAAAGGAGAATTTCACATTTCATTTTTCATGAAAAGTATTCACTCCATCGATTTGTTACTGACCTATGTTATGGGTAATATTATTCCCCCTATGCTCTTTCACCATGGTAGAAAAGTGAAAATATTTAGAATTTTTTAAAAATATTTTCCTTTATACTGTTGTCCATAATTATGTCATAAAAAGTAATAGTCTCCTTATTCAGTGATGACAGCATGGAAACTTTAAAAACATATACCTTTTGAATCGACTGTCCAATTTTCCTAAAACTTTCACTCATGTGTTCTACATGTACTAATATTGCTGCTTTCACTCGATCTAATTATTCATATATCAGTTTCAGTTTCCTTTCATATTAGCAGCTGATATGATAAGCAAGACGAGGTAAACACATGAGAATAAAGAGTTATAATCTCTTAGAGATTTTTTTTTTTCTTATTTCTTTGATGTACTTTCACATTGGAAAATTTCTGTCATAAAACAAGCACATGCATGAAGTTTTTTAACAGCATCCAAGTGATGTCGACATGCAGCAGTCAGCAGGGCGGCAGGATGACTCAGTAAGAAATGTATCTACTGTACTTTGCAATCAAGCTGCTTTGGTTTGAGTCCAAGAGAGTCTGTTAAAGGTAGGGAATCCCATTTGCACGCCTTAAATGAAGAGTTGTATAAATACAGTGGTATGTTGAAGAGAGTATCATTTTAGAAACTCCCATAAAGTATTGAAAGTGGAAGGTAACATTTAGTACATTTTTTTACCTTTAGATTTTGAATTGAATTGTTTTCGGGGCTCACCGTAAATACCAGTACATTACTAGGCTACCTTTGCAGACCCATGTACTGCATGTGTGTCCATCATGTATATTTTGTGAAGAAGGTTCATCAACACTTGCAAACATTTCTATATACATTCTTGCCACACACTCTATATGTTATTACATCAGCTCCTGTACTTTTAGATTTGTGTTTATAGATCACAAATACAGAAGAATGCAACAAAAAGGCTTAAGTGTGGCTGACACACAGAACTACTGAGTAGTTGAGTTTTGTGCATTATTCAAATTTTTGATAACTGTTGACTTCCAAATTTCTAAGCAGTGGCCTAAGCAAGTCCCCTGAGGTTCATATTTAATGTTTTGCTGCATTTTGGGAGGTCAGTAAAAGGTATCCCCTACCTTTAAGGAGTATTGCACGTAATCATCCCTATCAGATAGGATGAGTGATAGAGACTGCTTGTGTGAGAGACTTACAAAATATGTACCTAAAACTAAAATTTCACTTCTGACAAAATGTCGGCAAAGGGTATCAACCACACACGTTGTTTCATTCCAGAAGGACAGAAGGAAAGAAAGCAGGTGATAAACTGGTTGCAAATATGTTCTTCGGGGAAGCTGTCAAAGTTGCACAACATTGCAAGCAACACAAGGTATGCCACAGATTCAGTGGTATGCCGCAATGCCTCTGTGGGATAGTGGAATGAAACAAGCCCTTTGCACCAAGGGATGGTGGCCTGGAATTGACGCCTATGCCACCAATATAGTTGGAGACTACAAGGCATGCCTGGTCAATATAATAATACTGATAATAATAATTTTAATAATACAGTTGTAGCTAGTTTTTATATAGCGCATTACAGACTTGTTCAGAATTTCAATATTCTTTACAGACTATCGTTACTCTGGTCGCTGGATACATTATTTCTAACCAGAACCGACAGTGCTCACTCTCCAATCCCTCAGGAGCATTCATGCAAGTCGCAGCCATTTTACAGGTGCACCCATGCTGATCAACAAACATAAACGTTCTCATTCTACTGGGTACCCATTCATATTCCTGGGTGCAGAGCAACAATATGGATAAAATGCCTCGCTGAAGGAGAAACGTGTCAAGTTTTATGGGGCTCAAACCCACAAACCCATACCACACTATGTGATTCAGAGACGAGCACTCCTATCCACTTGGCCACACTATCCATGCCCCCCTCCTCTGACAGCTACTTCACCCTTCACATATGTCCTTTTCATCATAGCATTGCATGCATATTAATCTGAACAAGTGGACTGCAAAAGCATACATAGATATATTCCTTTAACTTCAAGCTCTCACTTATAGGAAAGGATCAAGTTTTATCTGGTAAATGTTAAACTGCAAAGAGACATTTAACCACTGTGATGTCTGTAGATCTTCCAAATGATCTGTTAGTATGAGTTGTATTTTCTTCAATTCTACTCTAGAGCCAAGCTGCTGTATTTCATTTACAATTTGATGAAGAAAATTATAAAAATAAGTCTTTCCTAAAAAAAAAAGAACCTTGATGGCCATTTGCTACTTTTCAGACATGATCACATACATCGCCGATATGACTTGAGGACTAATGGAGACTTGCAATTAAATGATCTTTTAAGTATTCGTGGGTGCTGGCTGATATCATCTCTTGCCCTTTCCCTTTGGAGCTTGCTGAAGACCTTCAATATACCTCCTGGGGATCTTGTAATGACCTGGGGGAACAAATCAACAGTAAAGGAGCAGAGACACAGGCAAAAATTATGAGACAGGTGTTGACAATGTCATTGAGGTTACTAAAATTTCCTCGGCCTCTCCCAGATTAACTAAAAGCTCGAGGAAAGAGATGGAATGAATAATAACAATAAGTAGAAGCACTTAGCAAGTGTAAACTTTGGCTAAGACCATAGGGTCAATAGTACGAAAGATCTGTGCAAGCTGCACAGATCCTGGAACGACTTTACGATTCAGATCACCACCAAAAATTAATCACCTGTTCCTTTTTACCATAATGGACCTATCCTGAAATTTCTATTAGACCCACTAACAACTTTTCCAGTAATATTATCAACGAACACAGAAACATGCAAACAAATGGTGGCAAAACATAACTGCCTTGGTGGAGTAAATAATATTATATCTGAAAAACAAATATTACAATCATACTAGAGGAACAAAAGAAGTTTAGAGATAAACGTTAATGTCATGCACTTCAAGTAACACCTGAATGCTTTTTGAAACACTTAAAGTAGAGATACCCCAAGTCTGAAACAGACTGACTGAAATTGATGTAAGTCAGAGACACAGAAAGTCAATGAGGTATCATGACCATAGGATAACTATCATGATCACTTTTGAAAGCTCTTATCTGCATGAATGTGGGTGAGAGATCAGGAGAATTTTGCCAGTGAAAAAAACAAAACAAAACAGATGTAACGAGTATTTCAAGTGAAAAATCAATGTCACAGCTAACTCAATTACACAAGGTCATAGCACTGCCATCTCCCTAAACCTTGCTCCTCCTTCCCAATCCCAGAAATACAACTTTTAAACAATGATGATGACAAAATATTTGTCACTGCATTTTTTACAAACCTGTTAAGAACTTCTCAAGAAATTTGATTTGGTTGCCCTGCACAGTGACCCTCAGTCCCTCCTTGGCATTTGGACTTTCCCCTACTGAAGTGCTGGCTGCCACACTGATCTGTAGGTGGTGGGCAAAGTCTCTTGGATCCAGGTTGAACTGCTCTAGATTGTTGATTATTGTTATCTGTGTTGACAATAGAGAGACAGACATATAAAAAGATAGATAGATACATACATAAGCAGATAGATGAACATGTCGGTAGGTAGGTGGGTAGACAGAGATAGAAAGAAAGAGAGGAAGTATATATGTGTTTCAGGTATTGGTATGATTGCAAGTCACTGGCACTGCCATTACATTTTATTCTCAGGTGAATGAAAGATGCCATGAGCATAGAAAAACAGAATACGAGGGAAAACTGTGACAGCATAGAGCCTTCTCAATTTAACATTCACACATGAAAATCATGAAGGTTCCAAACAGCTTTCAGTGAGATATCTTTGTTTAGTTAGTTTGCATCTACATGGGCAACTATACTTTCCAAATACTTTCCAAAAAAAAACAGACTCCAAAGAGATGGATACATTTTCAGGAAGCTTCCTGCACTATCAGGGGTACTGGTCAACTCTGGTAAAAGTTGTATTGCAAACACAAACAACTTACTTTGACTGCATTGCATGTGAAAGTAAACCAGCCCATGAAAAGCAGGAAAAATTACAAGCTCTTTAAATCAGCAATCACTACATACAGTCAACCTTGCTTAAGTCGACCTCGTGTAAGTCGAATAATTGCCTATGTAGAAGGTCTTTTCAAGTCCTCTTCTCTTTATATTCTATTGATTTTAATCCCTCATAAGTCAAGTTTTCCCTAGGTCGAAGCTATTTCTTCAGTCCAAATAGATTTGACTCAGGCAAGGCTGACTGTATTCTCATTCTGCTTCTCAGAGAACAGTGACATAAACATAACAACAGCAATTATCAGCCTCACCCATTTGTTGCCAGCTTTGCGCTCCACCTTCAGTTTAATGGGTTGGACCTGCCCTTTGTGGATACGGGGCTTGCTGCTGGTCGGCAGACCGGGGTAGACAATCTGGTATCCGGAGCTCATCTTGTGAAGGCACCTGCATGTAGGATGATATATGGATGCAGCCGTAAGTGGTTGTTCATAATACACTGTTCTTTCTTCAAAAACTCTGACGGAGACTCTTGGGAGATATTCTTCTTCAACTGTGTAAAATTTTGTCAAGTTTGCAAAAGGGATATATATATGACCTGCAAAGAGACAAATTTTGCTACACGAAAGATGCTGAACACTACAATCTTCTCATTTTTACATCAAAACTCAAAGGATGCATGCAATAAAAGAGGCAATAACATCTACATTCTTACAAGAATTACCTCAGAGGAAAGCTCACACGAGCCGGTCAAAGAAACAATGCTCTTACCTTGTGAATAACTGATCCCACTTCAGGTGAGAGACACTCCCCTCTGACTTGTTAATGACAGCATCATGGAGGATTGGATCCAGGGTGACTCGACTGGGGAGCAAGTAAAAACATAATGATTCAAAGGAATATTTCACTCAAATGGCAGTATTCTTTCGATTGGTACTGGCAGAACCAGGGCAATGAAAAATGATAAAGCAAAATGAGAATAATTTTGGGAAACTAGATAGTCAGCTAAAGAGCTACAACACTGCCTTATGAATTACAAAAAAAAGGGGGAAAATATTATTTGCTGAACACTGCGACTCGCCATATGATACTCATTTGTTGTCGGCATGCTCACTTACAAATTGCAAAGTTTCCAGAAAGTAATATATATCTCACTAACTCTGTTCTAAATATTTCAAGACACCATAATCATACCCATCTTCTGAGATAGGGCGAAGCCCATTCCTTCACCTTACACAGTATTATTTATGTCTTTTCAGAGTAAAGAAGCACTAATTAAGCAAGAGACATCAAAGTAACATGATCGAGCAAGCTCTTTTGGAAGCACTTATGTGGTGAAAGTCATAAGAGTTTCAAGAGTTCACTCTAAACCAATCTCAATTGGAGTACCAGTTAAAACAAGGAGTAGTTCTGAGCAACAAAATCTACGTAAAGTACAGTTCTTTCACATATGCAAGCAAACATATTGCTGTTTCTCATCCTAGTTGATATTTCCAACTTACCTATAATCCCCTTGGTCAACCAGACTCTCGTTCTTGACGTAGGCGGTCACTGCATTTCGTACCTCTTCTTTGGTCATCCAGGTACCCTTCCTGGCACGTCAACCATACCAAAAGAAATGCGAAGAGAAGAGATTACGAACCTGCTAACTACATATGATCGCTACAAAGTTCATCCAGTGAATTGCAACACATTCTTGTTAGCTTCCTGAGCTGCACACACACACAAACACACACACACACACACACGCACATGTACATATGCCATATAGCCTAAATTTATTCATATGAATTGATCTAATCTCAAATCAAAGATACAATACAATTGACAAATGACAATAAAAGTAAAATCAAAGTCTGACATTAATACAGTATTCATCGCATAATCGGGCATCTGATAATCGGGAACCTCGCTTAAATGACATACGCTTCCCAGAAACATTTCCAATGCACGTTATTTTCACTGGATAATCGGGCGGGGACCTCTGATAAACGGGACAATTTTTCTTCAAGCGATCTTTGATTTTGTTGATATTTTACACAAAAAATCTACCAAAATACCACAACAATATTTCAAAGATTCCCTATCAGTTGTCGTTTACATCAAACTTACAAAGCAAGCTTCGGACTGGTGTGTTTTGACCTCCGTCCATCCAGTACACGTACATTTCAGCTCGCTGCCCGCCTTCGCTTTTTTGTACATGTGTATATATGGCGAGCCAGATCGCTACAACACATGTACAGTGCAGTGATCGCGGCAAGTAAACAATCAAGCCGTGATGATTGAATGACTGAAGGACTTTTCATTGACGTTCCCACATCAGTTCTGGGTAATCATTTCCCATGGTTGTGGATATGTATTTATACAGAACGCCCTACGTGTCCAAGAATTCTACGAATGTTTAAGAAAGTGCTAGCTTTTAATCCACATATTTTGTGTTCGAAGAGAGGCGACAGAAGAAGAACCCGGTTGCGATTACTCTACATCATTGCGAGAATGCAGGGACAGCTAGAGGGTCGCGCCGAGGGGTAGCGTGGTTGTGTATTCATGTACATGTACAGTACGTCAGTATGCATGTGTGTGTGTGTGTGTGTGCACTACATAATGTACATGTCGTATGCCGTTAGTGTATGGTGAGTGCTCATCGCGAAATCGGGCCGTGTTTGCTACTCCCAACCAGTCCCGATTATGCGATGAATACTGTATCCTGTTCAGGTTTCAATAATGGTAATTATTATACATACAAGCCACTTTTTCGATACAATAAAACCATGTATCAATATTCCTGCAAGGGGTTTGCTTAATGACAAGCAATATTGTTAGCATAATACCTGTCCTATGCATTTTACATTACCCGTATCAATGGAGAAAAAGAGTACAATATTGTTTACAATATTGTTTCCAATATTGTACTCTGCTGTCAATAACGCACTCAAATGTTTCTTTATACGCATGCGCAGTATCGCTTGCAAAGAAAGCAAAGTGCAGTGGCATTGCGCGATGAGGTTGAGAAATGCCATAGGAGTACACGTAAATCGTCTGTGCTGTCTGCGGGAGTCGCTCCCTGATATGCTCTGTACTGTACTGTACTGTGCGTAGATACACGTCCGTATACAAGTTGAAAGGTTAGATTTTGTAAACAACAATGGCGGCCTCCACAAAAAGGTTCGCGACTCTAGACTCTGACGAATTCGAAAACATTCTGAAAGAAAAAGACGTGTTAAACACACGAAAGGCAACAAAAAGTGCTCTAGATGTTTTTAGAGCATATTTGACAGAGAAGGAATTGCCGTTAAACATCGAGCAGCTCGATAAGAACAGACTTTCGGAAATACTTGCCAAATTTTACAAGGAGGAGAGAAAAACCGATGGTGAGTATTACAAATGATCGTCTTTAGTTTCCATCCGTGCTGGACTAAATTGTCATTTGAAGGATTGTTATGATGGTCAAATAGACATAATCAAAGACAGTGAATTTTCTGATGCAAACCAGCCGTTCAGGGCAGCAACAGTCCAGTTGAAAAAGGCAGGAAGGGCGATGTGCAGCATCATCCCTCAATAGATGCAAACGACATAGACAAACTCCATAAATCCTGAGTTTTCAACCTAAATAGCCCACATGGGCTCCAGCGGAAAGTGTGGTTCGAATTGATAGTATACATATGCCGTAGAGGCAGGGAAAATCTCTGAGAACTAAAAAAGGACCACTTCACTGTGAAAAGAAATTCTAACGGACATGAATTTGTTGCACAAGCAAAAGATGGACTTACCAAGAAAACTCGGAAAGACAGCACAGCCTCCAGAAAAGACGCAGGCAGAATGTATGCCACTGGCGATGAGCAATGTCCCGTAAAATCATTCAAGAAATATGTTGGAAAACTCAATCCGAGTTGTGATGCTTTCTTCCAGTCAGCTAAGATGAATGCCCAGAATCTGGACCGTGGTATAAAAAGTCCCCATGTGGGGTACATACTCTCGGAAATATGATGAGAACCTTATCTGAACAGGCAGGCTTGTCAAAACTGTACACCAATCATTGTTTGCGTGCCACATGTGTCACCATCTTAGATTCCAGAGGATTTTCATTGCGAGAAATTTGCCAAGTGTCTGGTCACGCTAACGAAGGTTCTATTGCGTCATACACTGGAACTGTTAGCGACAACAGAAAGCAGAACATTTTGGATGCCTTATCAAATGCCCTTGGTAAAGGTGATGTCGGCAAAGTTCCACGGATTGATCCAGCAAATGTGTCAACTGCGCCGTCAACAGTTAGCAGAGCACCAAATACTGATGTTGAGAATGTAAATCCTGTCTCTGACACAGATTTGTTAGAGGCTATCAACTTTGACTTAGATTTCGTATCATTATCAGGCTCCCAAGAACTTACGATTCATAAGGAAACAGAGCAGACTGACATCTTAGCACCAGTAGACAATAATGTTGTTCCTCGTGGCTCGGTGACTCAGGCATCTAGCACAAGATCTACAACCCATACCAGTCGTACGATGCAGTTGCAACAAAGCCCATTCATGTTGAATAACTGCAATGTTACGATAAACTATTATCACAAGTAACACCAAACCTGTTAATACTGTAAATAAGTTGAGAGTTGTGTTTGAAACTTTTACACCAGTTACTGTTGCAAGTGAACCGTGTTACTGAGTTACTGTTACAAGTTACTGATACGAGTTGTTTTACATGGAATGGACTGTACGTGTACTTCATTGGATAATGGATCATTTGGACATTTTGATCACTTTCATGTCGAATCAGGCAGTAGTCTATTGGATAATGGTGAGTGAAACCCCTTTTATTTTTTTTTTGGAAATTGAATGTGGTGTTGTCGTGGAAAGTGGTTTGTATGTATAACAAGAGACCTGGGGGTCACACGTTCACCTGAGTATCGCAAGTTCACCTTCCATGCATTCTTGCAGACTCTTACCTGAGAACATTTGAAACTTATGGTGGGGGTAGCTGTGAGAATGGGGGCATGGTGTTCTTTTACATATTCCATCACACTGGTAAAAATACCTGCCAAGTACACTGTACTTTATAGAACGTTGGATTATGCAGCTAGGGAAAAAAGACTTAAAGCCCTATCACTTTTGATTGGAACTAGAGAAAAATATTATTTCATATTCATTAATTTAGGAGGTTTCGACCCCCTGGGGCCCCCAAGGAAAGCATGGCGCCCATTCAAACACTTTGAGATCTTATGAAAATTTAGGCCCGCACTTGGACCCTCCCCCCCCCCCCATCCCATCCCGCTTCCTTGAGTCCCAAGGGGGGGGGGGGGGAGGGCACCCCTGATTCTCCCATGAACAAACTTGAAACAACAGTCATCAATATACTGACTCATTGTATTAACTTAGCTCAATCACTTCCAGCTCTAGAGAAAATCTGTAAAGATTCCATACAGGAGGGGGGTGGGGGGACCCCTGCCCCCCCCCCCCCCCCCCAGGTGGGGCATGGTGCCCATTTGATGGAATTGAGATTCTATCCCCCTAGGGATGCTACCTGCCAAGTTTGGTGAAAATTTGTGATAGGGTTTTCAAGAAAAAGATGAATATTTACAATTTCGGTCAAAATTTAGGCTCCCTTGGGCCCCCCAGGTGGGGCATGGTGCACATTTGATGGGAATGAGATTCTTTCCCCCTAGGGATGCTACCTGCCAACTTTGGTGAAAATTCATAATGGCATTTTCAAGAAAAAGATGAAAATGTACAATTTGGGCCCCATTAGGACCCCTCCCCTGGTCATAAATGTACTAATTCATAGTATTAACTTGGCTCTATCACTTCTGGCTCTGGAGAAGAAGATTTTTTAAGATTCCTTAATTTTGGGGGGTTTGGGCCCCTCTGGGGGCCCCCAGGTGGGTAATGGTGCCCACTTGAACAAATTGAGATCCTATTCCCCTAGGGATACTACCTGCCAAGTTTGGTGAAAATCGGTCAAGGGGTTCTCAAGAAGAAGATGAAAATGTAAAAGTTTACGCACGATGCATGATGGACAACGCACGCCGGACGCCGGACGAAGAGCGATCGCAATAGCTCACTTGAGCCTTCGGCTCAGGTGAGCTAATAATAATAATATTGGATTTCTTTCATGGTATATCAGATATCCAATATTATATAATTAATCTGCTCACATATAACATATCATAATATCCTCCTGTCCTCACATCATGAAAGAAAGGGTGGGGTAATGATTGTCATGATAAAAATGTCAGTGGAATCATGTTTGCATGTATGTAGCAAAATGTAACAACAGCAGTCTACTTTTGAATGGGAGGTTCGTTAAGAACCTACACTACATGATCAGAGGCCAAATGCAGCAGTGCAGACTCACTGAAACCTGCTGGACTGAAGCACAGGTGCTACGTTTGGAGTGACACAGTAGAATGTCCGGAACTCTGGTGGTCCTTCCGGTGCCTTGCTGCCTGTCGTCTGCTCCGAGGACGCTGCAGCCGCTTCTTGACTCTCGCTCGAGTTGTCAGGAGGCACAAATGATCTGATACTGTTTGGAGAGATTGCAATATTAGCAAGCCACGGAAATTAATCCAAGTACTTGAAACATTCTTTCAATACACACAACTTGCATGACCAAATTGTTTCAGCTGAATTCAATTCAATTCAATTCAATTCATTTTTATTTGTCAAATAAAAAACATTACAGGAAATTCATTGCGGGATTTTTACATATAAATGACAAAGCATAACAAATACAATATATACATAGAGAGAGAACAACACGGAATAGTACTTAATAGATAGATAAATAACTGAACATGTGTGCAGAATTAAACTGAAAGGAACAATCGTATAAACACGTGGCATAAAAACCGACTCCATTGGCATGATGTTCAAAACTCCTGAAACTTCTCTGTTGCTATTCTACAATCCCAATCTCAGCCCCCCCCCCCCCCACATGTCAGCCCCCGATAAACTGAAACCCAAACCAATTCGCTCTAAAATACAACACAACAAACAGATTAACACATTCAAAAACAAAATCAGTGATTTTATCATCATATCATATAGATTTTTTGCTAAATCCACCAATATTGCACATAATCACTTCACAAATTCTGAGATATAATAATGATAACAAATATAATCATTGTAGTTATATGTCAACTTGTCAGGGAAAGAAAAAAAAAATTATATATAAAGGGAGGATTAGCGGAAGAGAAAAGAAAGAAACAAAAAGAATAAGAAAGAAACGGGAAGCATAAACATATAACAGTTCATAAAGAACATATATCAAACATCATTAGCTATGACATCATAGATCCAAGATGAGGTGATGATAATAATGACCAGTCGATGTAAATGACTAAAAAAAAAAAAAAAAAAGAAAGAAAGAAAGAAAGAAAGGAATCACTGACATACATTACATGTTGATAGCTTTGAGGATGTATCTGACTGTTGTTGTTAATTTAAAGAAAAAAAGAAGAGAGAGAGAGAAAAATGGGGCCCAAAATCTGACTGTATCTGACTGTCACAACAAATTACGGTGCATTTGTGCAAGATGTTCAGTTCTGCATTATGACGGGCCTGCTTCTGCCAAGAGGCAGGTATCCTCTTGCATACCAATGCTGAAGTGTTTTGAAGTTTGTTTAGCTGGCAAACACAAACATTCTTGTTTATTTACACATTTCATTTTGATAGCATCAGCACAAACCAGGAAGAGTTGTGCCTCTAAATGGTAATGGTATGACAGTATGTGGTGTCTGCTAGCATAACTTCTCTAAGTATACACAATAATTCCATCAAGAATAATGATATCTTAAAATCAAAGCCAAAATAGGCAGAAGTTCATGCCACCATCAATCAAAGGCTAAGCTACCCATTTGGTAAATCTGTTTCAGGTCTATTCTGCAAACATATATCTGGTGAAACAAGACACAAAGAGACTTACTCATCATGATCTTTGTAAATGGCAGTGACGTTGTCCACACCCTTTTTGGCCTCCTTTACCTCTAAGAGTCGCCTGTCCTGCATGGCCTCAAGAAACTTGGACAGCTTCTTGTAGCTGGATTTCTTGATGTCCAGTGTTTTGCCCTCTGGACTGACAGAGTTGGGAAGGTAGTGAACTTTGTGAAGAATTTAGTCGAAGTGGAAGCATTTTAACTCTTTTGCACAGGGCTAATTTCATTGAACTTACCTTGTTTAAATTTCCATGTAAAGTATTTTTGGCACATAATTTGATACTTCCTGAAATATTGAATTATGTTTTTTTTTGTGACAGCCCAGTGTCACATGAAATTTGTAAGATTCCATGCAGTGAAAAGCTCATTTTACACTAACAGCAGCATCAACCATCACACAAACATTCTTCACATGTTTTCTCAAATAAATGTTTTTTTTTTTTTTAAATGATCATCACTTTATTATAACATCACTAATGCCCAAATAATTTATCTCCTGTTTTAACAGCAATTTGCCACTCTCTATTTTTGACATTCATATACATGTCATTAACCACATCAGCCCTGAATATAAAATCATCCTAAAACTGTCTTTCTTTGTCTTTGCACTTAGCATATGAAGTGTACCAGATGCCTGCCACTAGATGTAAACGACTTTAAATTGCCAGTAAAATTTTGATACATTGCAAAGATATCTGTTTGTCTCTAACATGTTTGATGAGAACAGATTTCCAGATTGTGATGTTCGTTCATCATGCCACAAATCTCCACAATCATTGATATTCACTCTCTCTAACATCACATATATGCCATTCATACAATACCAGGGGCGGATCTAGCTTTTTATAAAGGGGGGGGGGGGGGAGGGTGGGAGGGGGGCGTCCCCCCTCCCACAGTAGGGAGAATTTTTGAAAATCAGTGTGTGAAAATGGCATTTTCTTGCATCTAAAACACCACTAATGATAATAATAATAATAAAAAATAAAATAAATACATAAATAGAAAAAATAAAATTACAAGTTTAAAAAAAAAAAGATAAGATAAAAAAAAAATGGTCCCCGGATTTTTTTTTTGTTTTTGTTTTTGTTTTTGTTTTTGTTTTTTGTTTTGTTTTTTTTTTGTGGGGGGGGGGGTTGCAACACCCCCCCCCCCCCCCCCCCAACCCCCCCTCTAGATCCGCTTCTGCGAAGATTAGGTACATGACTCACCAGCATGGCAAGATGAAATTCCGGTAGAAAGAGCTGGTAAGCAGGGGCAAGTCTGATGGCTTCACTTTCTTCTTCAAGCTGTGTAAGAGACACTGGTACAAGAGCTGGTCCATGATGTCTAGATGTAGATGGATAAACAATGAAAGGGATACCATGTCAGATAATTCACACCTCATTTTTCCTGCCCAATATGCAATTTCCTACAAATGCACACGAGTAACTGTCATCTTCATTTTGTTGAGAATAGTAGGTCTAACTGCTAAACAATCAAACAAACATACAAACAAATATATCCCAAACCATAAACGTCACACACGAGAAGATGCTTCCACTGCTGAAGATGCTAAATAAATATGACAACATAATTGAGTGCTGGCCCTGAAAGCACAAACAACAAGGAAAATTGATAATGCAAGGTTCAGGAAAAAAGGAACTTAAAATTGACCGATACAACTTCATTTGTAAACCAAATGGACTACATTAATCCTCCCCCACCCCCCCCCCCACGACACATGCACCACACATAAATAACATTCAATATCGCAGTGAAAAGCATCATTTAATGCTCAGCCACTACCATGTGTTATTTATCATATCTATTTTTATATTCTATCTCCAATGAAACTGTATGTCCCCATGCCAACACATACACAGTCCTGCAGAATAACAGCTGGAATGATGCCCTCATCTGGGAGATGAGCGTGATACAGCTCAAACACATTACAGCCTTCAATGAGTGAAACATTTGTGGATAAATTCACACACCACTCACCAGCTGGAGACAGTCCATAGTCCTCCTCATCCTCCTCCCCCTCTCCCTGCGCCCCTTCATCCAATCCTCCAACGGCTCCATCTCCAGGATCTAACAACATGGAAGACATCTCCTCAGCCACACCATCTCCACTTTCTCCAGTCCTTGTGTTTTCTCCACAATCTGCTCCATTTTTTTCTGCATCTTCCGTCGTAATCCTCTGCTCACTTTCTGCCTGATTGTCCCCTCCTACAATTTTATCTGTATCACTTTCATCATTCGTCTCTGCTCTGGACTGACTGCTGACTTTAGGATCAATCTGTGGAGGCATCGACTTATTACCAGCTTCCCTGTGGAGAGGATATGTATATATATATATATATAGTGTAATTTCAATAATCTCCCCCTCATATATTTTGGAAAATAATTGTCCATGAATACAGATCACCTAATCCCCTTATCAGTGGCAGGTCTAGAGGGGGATGCATTGGGTGTGCCCCTCCTTTATCATAAAAAAAAAAAGAAATAAAAAGAGAAAATGGAGGGGGGGGGGACGTGTGGCCCCCCTCCCCTTTATGGAATTCCTGGATCCGCCCCTGCTAATCCCTCTTGCGTCACTGTGGCTTTCCAGTTGGACTGAGGCACATTGCTACACTGGAGTAGGTGGCTTGATATCTTTACAACTAGGTCAAGCTTGGATTCATTACCAAGTGCTGATTAAAAATCTTGGCAAGTTGGGCATACCCTGTTAGTGTCTGGGCACATACAGATTTAAAGACAGTGAATAGTAGAGAAACATGACAAAGATACAGACCACAGATGATCTCCCAGGGAATGTATTGTAAGGAGTCCTTTTCCCTTCATTGCGCTTGCAACCATGTCAGAGGATGATACGGCTGCAGTTCCTATGGCAACGGGTGCAAGGTTACCCATCAGATTCACACCACACAGCTGTGATTTTTCAACTAGTGGGAGGCCCTCTGGTGGTATGACAACTCCAGGCAGCATCAAATCTAAAGAGAGATTGGTGCAGTTTATATTTGTGACCTGCTACAACAAAATGATCCTAAAGTCGGGCGAGGTCGATTATTTGAAAATTGCACAATATAATCCCCTAATCTTTCTGCTTTAGATTGACATATAACATATTTTATGAAAATAATCGGCTGCGGAGATATCGATGTTTAAAAGAGAGCATGTCGAGACGTCTGGAAAATCACTGTTTCGAGAAAAGCGCCCTTAAAGTCTTCCTTTCGACGCAATCGCAATCAACGGACACGCAAGTCAGTTTTCACCTCTGGACAATAGAAGGTAAGCCCTAGCAACCCCCGAAGAGTTCATTCAAGCACATCAGCATCGGCGGTCTCCTCACCAACCAATCAGTGACCAGGATGTGAGAAGCGGCTGAGCATAGCGCACCCCGCCCGCAGGCACCAGTCGACTGGGCAGTGTGCGAGCTTCACGCTTCGGTTAGCAGCAAGCAGCAAACTGACCAATGAGATCACTCTGGTCGTTGTTAGGGGCGGGACCTATCTGTGGCGCTCAATCCAAATTTTCGAACCAGTTTCTGCGTCGTTGAAACGCCCAAAAACATGGCTCAGAAAAACGCTATTTTTTGGTCTTTCCTTTGATCATTTTGCTTCAAAATTTCGACAGATGATAGAAGACATGTTAGACTCCAATAATATATAAAAATCAGAAAATCGTAAGTTTTGACCAATTTTAATGCTCTGACTTCAAACTCGATTTTCACGGCTTCGACCGTGCGCGACTTTAGGACCTTTTTGTTGTAGCGGGTCACATTCGTTACATTTGTCTCATTCACTCGAGTCACAATTTGACATACAATATAGGCACAACCCTTAAATGGTCAAAAAGTCACTTGCAGTGCATGATATCATTTGCCTACCGGTACTTTCTAAACAGAAACACAATACATCAGTGGGCTTTAACTACTGCAGAATGTATTTCATTGGTTATCCTGTCAAACAAGTTCAATACTTCTTGCATATTTGCATCACTTGGAAGTGGTTTTATAACATCAAAAGCTCTTGCTGTGTTTCTTCTACAGTCCCTGCGATACATATTTGTGCAAATGTGCTGGTCTTTCAGATCAACATGTATAAATACAAAGGAAATGTGATATCCAAAGAACAGGGCACAAGGAATTGCCTAACTACACAAAAACATAATATCGCATGTTTCTGGCAAGAAATCCCCTACTGCTGTAGCTTCAAGATTTTTATAGTAATGTAGCACTTTAAAGAATGAAAGTTCATACATAAACAATTCTGGGATCAATGGCAGCTACATCAACTATGACAGCTTTAGAAGACAGTACATCAATTACCTGCTCCTCCTCTCAGTTTCTCCAAGACAGGTGGCCATGTAGTGAAGCAGGGTAGGAGATTGGGACACTTCCACAGTGTGTAGACTACATGGTATTAACAATGGGGGGAAAAAAAAGAAGAAAGTACGACCAAGTTTCAGTTTCATTGAGTCTTCAGGTTAACGACAAATGAAGTACAAATCTGTGCAATCACAAAGCCAAAGGGGTGCAAGAATACAAAAAATAAAGGGAGCAAACAAGAAAACATGTTATTTTCTTAATTCTACAGTTTCAAAAGACTTCATAATACGAATGATATTGCAAATCTGAATGAGTCAGAGCACAACTTCACCTGTTGGATAGAGAAATCTCTCGCTCTCAAAGAATGCTGGGATACCGTCCACAACGTACACCACCACGTGGTCTTCCCCATGAGTCTGAATCTTCATGGCAGTTATTGCTGCCTTGTTCGGGAGGACCAGGTCTACCTGCTCCGATGTGATCTCGGTAAACTGCTGCAGGACAGAGCTCTTCAGCTTCCGTCTATAGATGTGAACCACATAAAAAGATTACATCACATTGCAGTCACACATAGGTGAGATGAACCCTAATAGCACCATCTCCATGGATCAAAAACTCTACAATCTTAAAGTGGTCCAGGGTACAAGTATAAGAAGGGCTACAGCTCTTTCAAAGCTTAGTTATAAAGGTCCTGTTTACCTTTGGGAGCAGTGATTTAAAAAATTTTCAAGATATCACATTTGATGCATATGTGTAGGTCTGGTGTATCACAAAACACTCTACCATATAACATTTTCGCAATAAAGCCTAAAATATAAGGAGATATCAGTATTTTTCTCAACAAACAATAACTGTAGACAGTTTAGTCTGGAAACATTTTTATTATAACTATTGTTCACATTTTGTGTATTTAACAGTGCTCAACATCGATTATACGGATTCAGATTTTTACACTCAGTGATTGTTTCTATCCCTAACTCACATTTCAGAACTATTTTAAAGCACTAATGATGGGTTTTTGTTTCACCTGCAAATGGTAAATTATGCCTTTAATTAACTTCAGGAGATTAGCTTGCAGTCTCCGAGTTCCTAATTATTTAAAATCACATTTCAAGGAAAGCACAGATCTTTTTATTTTATCTACTAAAGTGAGATTCACAGAATCAACTGTTTTCATCAAAGCAAAAACCACAAATGGAAAATGTCTAGTATTTGTCATCAAAAAAGATTGTCTGGTTAAGATTCTTGGGAAGGTGGTTCTGATGGTCCATTTGTGAGGCGTTTGGATGCTGGTGGGTAACAAGTTCCTCAAGAGAGTGACCAACATTCTTGGTGGGGGGGGGGTATTTAAATGTATTATTTTAATAGTATGATTGAACAGATTTTGTTCCTTTTTACTGTACCATTTCACTTTTTACTTTTTACTTACTTGTCAGAGTTCTTCATGGCTGTGTTTGTCTTGACATGGAAGGGCTTCTTGAACATGCTGATGTTTTTCTTTTTGACAGAATGACTTCCAGATGACAAATTGGAGGAGACACCTTTCACAGTCAATCAAACCTCCTGGATTCAATCAACAAGATGGAGGAGAGTCAATGATAACAAATTTCAATACAATGAAACCTCCAAAGGACTTCACACAAGAATGCATCATGAAAACAAAATTTACATAAAAACAATAATTTCTACAGGTTCTAGTATATGGACAGGTTGACCGAAATATCGGTTTGTATCTGGTCGTAGGATATTTTCACAGAGACTGCATCTGGCTTCACGGATCCCCTCCTATACATGTCTACTACGGAGAGTGATAACGTCAATAAAAATAAAAGACTCCTCCGGACAGATGGATCTTTCTGTCTAATGGACAGCATGTTCAGCCCAACCACACCAGCGACCCCAACCCGTACCGTTACAGCTGTTGTTGTTGTTGTTGTTTTGTGTTTAGTGGCGTTTTCCATTCTCTTTAGAATATTTACACCAAACACTGCTCTATAAATTTCTTTTTATCATTGTTTTTTCTTTCACAAAAAAGAAAATATTGTAATGAGAATCCCTGGTCAGCTGTCCGTACGTCTATTTGCCTGCTGCTTAAAAGTATATCTTCTGGCCAATCCAGCTCATTGTCTCGAGCAGACTTCCCAGCCGTTATTAATGGCCTAGGCCCCTCTGTTATGCAGCGCCCCGCACCGGAGTTTAATCTCAGCACATTCGACAGGCCATTCACATCAAGTTATGATTGTCATGACATTAATAAATTTACTTCACTAGGCCTACCTCTGACATTCTTTACTTCCGAGTATAAATAAACATTGTCATTGACATTGTTAACAAGCGACAGTGTTTAACCTCTGGTGCCCCCCCCCCCCCCCCATGAGAAAATTATAATATTTTTTCTACAGACAGTGACGAATGATCCGAATCTCTCTTCTTCTTTTTTAAATCAACTGCAGCAGTGCAGGACGCTCTTCTTTCATGAACAAAAACGCCAATTCAATGTTGTGGAATTAGCTGGAAATATACGGGCCAAACATACTTCCTGCGCTGTAGCCTGTCCCCCCCCCCCCCCCCTCCTTTTTTTTTGGGGGGGGGCCTTTCATCCTGTATCTAACGTTAAAACTGTGCGTGGTTGTGATTATGATGAGTTCTGGTAGGCACTGGTATAGCTAGTACACCGACCGCACAGCTGCAGCAGATCAGAGCTAGCTACAGTAGCCTACCCAACTGTTGCATGTTACAGCTGACTGAAGAGCTAGTAGCGGGACGTACAGACCTTCTGAGCCGATGCCACCGGGGCACGATATACCAAATATCTCGTAGTAGCACTCGTGTTCTCCTGCCGGCCAGCTGTCAGTCTTTTCGTATCTCCGGCACGAACGACTGCTGTTGAGATCATTCAAAGTCAGGAAGTAGGCTCACCACGAAGTGTAGAATCAATTAGTCTATACTTTTAGAATTTAGTTACGAATCCTGTCTGTCATTAATATTAAGAAAGTATTTCAAGACACCTTGGGACCTTTGTACTCGTGCCGCGCGAAGGCATGCAGCAGCAGAACACGGCCGTGGATGATATGTATACACATGTTTACGCGGTGGCGGACGTACGCGCGGGCGGGGCAAGAAAAGGGTACGCAGACATATGCGGAGATGTGATTATCACTGACGGCCGCGCGCTGAAGATATCAGAGCACCGCTCCGACGTGCGCACGTGCGAAGGCAACCGTGTAAACTTTGACCTCTATAATGAATGGCATTTGTGCAATGCATAATGGCAGACGATGCTGTCGGAAGTAGAAATGATAGACATCGCCATTTTGAATATTCCTACATACGAGGTAAAATGTAGTTACCAAAAAATATAACATGTCTGTATCCAATACAAGTACATTAATATGGGAAGTATGTGTTTTTTGTTTCACTAATGGTTGGGATAGATCGCGTGATCCTAGTAACTCAGAATTTGATGTAAATCTGTGCTCTCGGTGTGGCGCATTACTATTGCACTGTCAGTGTCAATGATATTATCATCTGGTGATGCGGTTTTGTTGTTTTGGCGCGTCTAGTCATGACTAAATTTTCGCGAAACCGGTAGATTTATGATTCAAACACTGGCCTTTTTCATTCTTCCATGAAAACCCATGGTTCCTTGAAACATATGTAAGTTCTCTTTCCTCTATTTATGATATTTATGCCTTAATTTAATGTTTTAAATTTACTGTTTTTGTGCGATGCTCCGTGCTAAATATTTATCGTAGCAGCGAACAGCAGCGCTTGTAATACACCTGTCTACGGACACATGATAGACGCCTGCCCCGACGTGCTGGACGAAAGGCACGTAAAGGTGATGGGCCATGCGATGAGGTGCAGATTGGAATCAGGTGGAGCTCATCTGTAGATTGCCCAAAGAATAACCTGATGTTGGAAAATGCACAGAGTGTAACGCCATATTGTCTCATGTGGTAGTCGAGCAGTGTAGAATCTTCTTGTTACCAATTGAATCGATGTGTGTGAGTGAATGTTGCATGCATTAAACCATTCCATCATTGTCCATTCAACATTGACTGTTGACCATTGCAATTGTGATTGGCAAATTGACATTGTATTATTGCACTGAAATGATTGATGGAAGATGAATGACATGACTGTAAAGTGTTGGCTAGTGCAACAAATAAAATTTTAATGATTTCTCCATATTTTGTTCCCGTGGCCGTGGTAAGTGCAGGCCGCACTTTCCTTGGACCTTACCAGTCTAACGTTACAGACGTCTACGCATCTGTGGGCAGCGAAGTGTGTAGCAGTTGAGTTAGACTGTAGCTTGTAACGGTTAGAGCTGAGGTTCTAGAATAAAAAACCACCAGCTTTTGATGTGAGCACTTTTTTAACGTTAGTCTTAAGCTTTTCTGCAATTTTTTTTTAAAGATAAACTAAAGTAATAGTAATACACAATCATATCTACTAGATACAATCTAACATTAATGTTACAACTTCAAGTGCCTAGATCTAGGCCAAACACTAACAGTTAGATCTACAGCAATGTGTGTTACTGTTAGATATGTTTCATCTCATAAATGGCTCAGTGCAGTGTTGATTTTGACAATTTGTTGAATTGTTCTATTAGTCTAGAATCTACATTGTCGAATTTCACGAAATCCCAAATCTATAATCACCTTTATAGCTTGATAATCCACCAGAAACCGTCCGGCCTGGCCAGAATTCAGCCACACACTAGATCAGTTCTAGATATCTAGATGTTTTGCGTGTACGCATTCAATGCCAATGCGTGTAACACTAGAAAATTAGAAGTCCGCTGAAAAATGTGCTGCAAAATACCTTGTTACTTGTTAGCATAGTGTTGCATCGCCATCGGTGACATTGCAGCTTAGCACCTGCCCGTTGGTGTCCGTGACTCCTAATCCTAGCGAGTTGGCACTTCCATTCAGCTCCTGGCCTGTAGAACTCTAGGAGTTCTATATTTTTAGTCACTGCATCCAGCACGTACAGAGATATTTTTTTTTCTTTTTTTTTTTTCTTCTTTTTTTTTTATACCATCATGCTCCTAGCTTGCAATGCGTAAAAAATCTCCCAACAGAATAGCATATTTCTTGATTTTTAGCACTTTTTCGGCAATCCTGATTCTTGCACTGGACTATTTCACACGCACTGTGGAAAACTTGCGCCGATTTTGCATTCTTGTTGGCAAAATTTTGGATTTTGGATGAATTTTTGGTGGGGACTAAGGGACTTTTCTGTTGTGAATGACAGTGCCAGTATGTGAAATGATGTGATATGGGTTGTGACAATATGCGACAATAGAATTTGCTGACTTCTGATTAGGCCAAAAAAAAAAAATTGTTGCATTGGCGTAACATGAGATTTTCAAATAGGGTCGGTCGGGCGGATTTTTTTTTTTTTTTTTTTTTTTTTTTTTGCTACCTGCATTTTACGTGTAAAACTCGTGCTCAGCTCAGTAAACAGTTACAACTGCTGCACCGAATGTGCTGTGTTCATCTATTCTACAAATCATTTATGAGGCCGATATTACTGGAATTATACCCCTTCACAGAATTTAAAGATGTTGAAATCCCTATCCTGAATGTTTTTACTTCATATTTTACTATTTTGACTTAGATAAGATAGATGCAAATTGACCCATATGTATGATCTTTTCATCGCACACGGCGATCTCTATTACAGTCCCACATATACAGATTCGTGTAAGTTCTCCACACAAGAAACCTATGGCAAAACTGTGCACAATACATCGCAGTCTGAATGCTACGTATACACTGAATAAATCTTGTTAGAGTACGTGTCCGTGTTGGAAACAGATGACGTACTGATCAAGGAAGGCTTATGCGAGGCGCTAGATCTCTCCCTCGTACATCCGATATCGCCAGAGCCGTTTCCACTTCCGGGTTTGTGCGATCGCGATTGCAATCAACAAGATATTTGATATCGATAGCAAAAAAAATACTAAAAAAACATGGGGTCGGGCGGGTTACGCCAATGCAACAATTTTTTTTTTTTTGGCCTTAGTGATAAAAATTAGGTGTCAGGATTCTGGTAGGTGGCTGAAAACTGGTTGTTTTTAATACTCTAGATGTCTGCCTAGACCTAGAGGCCAAATAACTCTAGGAAGTCAATGTTAGAGTAGACTCTAGCAAGCCACTCCTAATTCGACCACAACGCTGTCCAAAGTTTGACCACTGGCTGCATGTAGAAACCCATGCTTTTGTGCTAGGTTGAAATCTGGCTTGGGAGGTCGAATCCTGGTGAGAGGTTTTTGGTTGTTTTAAACCTAGCTACATGTAGACCTTTTCTACTGACTAATTTTTAAGTTGTTACCACTGCATCATGTTGTAACCGTATTCACAATTTCTAGAGCGTTGTACTTGAAGTACATACTTCTAATTTTACAATAAAAAGTACTTTTAACATTACAGAGCAGTCCCGGGGTTTAGGGGTCACACAAAGTTTTATTTGACCTTAAAACTACTCTAGGGCTTAGCTGATTGATATTTTGGGTTACAGGATTCTGTTTTCACATGTTTCTCATTTTCTCCAATGATATTTTGGTGCAACTTTGGCTATATCAGTCCAGAAAACCTGCTCATGAGAGGGGCTCCTGCTCATAAGGGTCTCTCCACTTCGTTAGCAATGCCGAGATGCTCGTGAAGCCCTCACTCTCAGCCCGAAATGCTCAAGGGGGGGGGGGGGGCTGTTCAATTTCTCATCCATCTCACATCTAATATATAAATTGTTGCAAGCTTGCACAGTGATTTGTTTGTTACATATGTCCACTCTCCATGATGAAAAGAAGAAAAAATTCTGTCAGTGCTTTTTGAGCAAATTGACTTTTAATCGACCAATGTGCAGCGACCCACTGAAGCACAGGCGCCAGCGGATTCGCTCAATACAGGGCAGCTGCACCTACATGTATCGGCCTGATCCGATTCAAAATTTTCTGTGCTTCTTTCTGCGGCTCTCACCTCTTCACGCCCAAATCAGCCCTATGAAACTGAAGTTTGATATCAATTTACAAATATTCATAAAGAGAAAAATAAAATGTGATGTTGTGCATGTTCTTCAAAGTAGTATTCCACACTAATACAGTAGAGTGTGGACACACAAATTTGTCAGCAAACTACTCAGTAATCACTCTGCAGGTATTACAGATTCACTTTCTTCATGAATTTTGCCATCCATCAGCCTTTGGGCACTTTTCTTGCAATCATCTCACAACATTCAGCACAATCAGCACACGAGCTGTGAGATTTTCAGAGCGAGCGTGCGCACACACAGGAGGGTAGTTCAGTACAGAGCGTTTTATCTCGGGTCAGACTCGAAGAGACTCCAGCTGGCAATGCTACAGAGTGGACATGGGGTCGTAAACAAAAACATGATGTAGGCCTTCATTTGGAACAGTGGCTGGCAATACTTACGGCAAGACTTCCGTATGTCCCCCCCCCCCCCTTGTACAACTCAAAGTCATGGTGGAATTGTGATGGCGTGCATCTCTGCGTAAGCTAGCAAGGTTATGGTAGTAGTGTAAAGTGGTATGGAAAAATTAGTGTGGGGGGGGGGACATGACAAAATCTTTAGATTTTTTCATGTTGCATTTTTTTTTCTTCTTTTCTTTTCCTTTTTTTTTTTGGAAGATCAGCTATTAACCCCCCCCCCCCCAAGCTAAATACTGGTTAGTGATAAGGATAGAGTAAAGATTAGGGTTAGGGTTAGGTTTCGAGTTTTGGTTGGGGTTAGGTTCAGGATTAGGATTAGGGTTAGGGTCAGGGGAAGGGTCTGGGGTCATTGTCCAGGGGGTGTAGTTGCCCTAGACCCAATCTGTGTTGTCCAGGCTCTTAGATGCTATGATGTTCTGAATGTTTTATTCTGCCTTTGCTACGCCATTTCCCTTATCTTATCCTGTGCCTAAATAAAGAGGCTGTCACCTTCATTATGCAATTAATGGTCATGGCTGCTAGTCTGCATCATTTGTTGTTGTTTTTGCTTTTTTGATAACTCTTGCAGAATACAAGCTGGGATGCCAAAAGTTGGTGTCTGCTAGTGTCACTGATGAGCAGCATTCATTTGTGCTGCACAAAATGTCCGTAAAAAGTATTTAGTTTGGTGCATTGTTGTCTTCTTTTTTGTTTCACAGCTGTAAATTTCCATCGGCAGAATGAATGGAGAAGTGCCAAGTGTTCCCATTACCACCTTAGCTGGAATAACAAGTCTCACTGACTGTAAGTACAAATTACTTTATTAATAATAATCTCTTTCTTGCGCCATGAGCATCTATTCATGATGGATACTGGCGCATTACAAGTGTTCATATTATAATTATTATTATTCATGAATAATAAAATTGCTCAGTGTTGTATGACAGTTTTATACGACAGAGCTTGTAGCAAATACTGGTTAGTTTACTTTCTGTTTCTTTTTTTTTTTGATTGAATGGTATGGAGTCTTGCAGGAAAAATGAATATGAAGTAGTTTAACATCGATTTTAGAACCACAGATTTATCATCTCTTTCAAGTGTAGTAGATGTGCACTGTATATGTTCATGACCACTTCTCATGCTTGCTGGAGAATAAATGTGTAAGTGGAACTGTTTTATTCAATTGAGCCTGGATGCAGAAGACTTCATATCAAAAGTATAAATTGATTTCAATTTTACAGAATGTGTTAAGGAGGTCATTTGTCTTTGGTTTTTACAGATGACAATGTAATGTGTGTCTGTTTTTACCCTAAACTTGTATGATAAATTTAGGGGGGGGGGGGGTGACTTTTAAGGTTTAGAGAACAAGTTGTACAAATAAGTCCTTTGTTAGATAAAGTCTTGAAAAGAAGCCAATTAAGATTCATTGATAATGTTCTGTGTGCAGTCACGTACCTCAATGTCTAATTTCTTCTTTCAGTGAGTAGAAACTATCACTGGGTTTCCTTCAGTGAACCCGCAGTAGTGCAGACTTTCCTGTTTTGTTTGTGTGTTCTTTATTTTGTTTGTCTGTTTGTTTGTTGTTGTTGTTGGTTTTTTTTTTTGGGGGGGGGGGGTAGTAACCATGTTGATGCAAAGAATGTCACAGGTAACATGATCTTCAATATTTCCTTTATATTCCAGTGTTGACCGAGCTACCCCTGCCTTCGCCCCTGCCAAGTGCACTGAACAGCAAGGGGCTCCTATATACCCCTCACATAGCAGAAGAGGCCCAGAGACTCCTTGGACGTCAGGATGAGAACCTGATTCCACAGCTCCTGCATGTTCTCACTAAAACCAACACCGACCACATGTGAGTCTTTATAGCACAGATTATTTCTGTCCTTACAAGTTCCTTGGAAATTGCAAGCAGTTCAGATTATTTGGTTCTTCAACCATCAGTGGTAAACTTGTGAAACAAAGAGTAGATTACCAACATGTTTGTAACTGTTTTTAACTGATAATGGAATTTTCTTCCACCAGTTTTAGAGATGTTTTAGAATGTGTTCTTTTATGCTTTGTGTCTCTTATCTCAACTACACTAAAATGTACAAATATTGACTAAGGGAGTTGCAGATATTACCCATTCAATGTGAAGTTGTAATGGCCCAAAGAACATGGGGCAAAACTTAGTTGTTTGTACTTGTATTAAAGTTACTGTGTATGGGGGATGTATTACCATGTAATGATAAATTATCGTTTGATATTGATCGTCATTGTCCAATGATACACTAACATTTTTAGCCAAGTTATATACATGTAAGAGCCCACATCGTTTTGTGATGTTGTGACCTCTACTCGAACTTTGCCTTTGGCTTACAGTTTGTATGTTTGCTTACATATATAAAAACTGTTATATTTCTAGTTCATGATAGGTCATATAGAATTTCATATGTGATAAGATATATGAAAGTCGCATGTTGACTCTGAACTAGTCATGAGATTAGAGTCTACTTCTCTGTTTTGTAGCTTGCTGTGTATTCCAGCAAGGAAAACAAATTATGCATGAAATCAATTGTAGCATATTTCCAGTAACATCCAGTGAGCTACTGAAATAATTGCTACCTGCTCTCCCCCACCTGCCTCCTCCACACACAAATGATAATTGATGCATCTTGTATCACATTACGATTTGTATTGCAGAGAGCTGAAAGACAAAACAACCAGCAATGAAATAGAAGGGGAGGTTCCTGCACTTCTCCAAGCCCTGCTCAACAGAAATCCAAACGTCTTCAAGTCCAGGCTTGAACAGATAAGTGGTGAGTGAGAAGCCGAGCAATGTGTCAGTGTCTCTATGAAATTCCCCTTACTAAAGTGATTTGTACAGGCCAATGACTGTGATGGATTGTATGGCTCAAATTAAACTGAATGCTATGCCAGCCCTTATCACAATTTACCTGTTTTAAAATGTTGCAAACAGTGCACTGCTGGAGATGATGCCTATGCCTGATTCTTTTTATGGAGCTGAATATCAATATCTCAAGTGTGCAATGAAATTTATGCATGTCTAAACTACAAACTTCTGCCACTATCTTACCAAGATTACTTAGTTAAAAATCCTCCCCTATTTCTCCTACTGTGTACGCTATATATTTCGCGAGTCTAGATTTTCGCGAATTGGGAATTCCCGACGATTTCGCGAGTGGTTAAATTCGCGATCATGGAGTCCTGTGCTTAACAGAGAAGTATGCATATGTCACATCCACATAGGGGTCAGAGTCAATATTTTCACGTGTCTTTAATTTCTTGAATAGCACCTGACTCGCGAAATATGCGGTGGGTATGTAATCATCAGACGTTTGTTATTACTTTTACCATTTTGTTGCATGGACGCTCAAAGTTTTGAGATTGTTCATTGTTCATAGAAATTAAATGTGTGTTTGGAGTGTGGAACGATTGGCAATGTTACTAATTATATTGTGGGGTAGGATACATTGAAGTGCATTTTTTTAGGGGGGAGGGGGGTGTTCATCACAATATATAAGGCCCAGTGGAAAAAAAAAATGATGTATTTTATTTCTTTTGTTTGTTTTTCGTTTCAACCCTGTGTAAAAATTACCGTGCCTGTTTTTATGCCTCAGCCCGAAGGGTGCCGGAGGCATTATTTACTTTATTTATTAACATCATCTCATATATATTCCATTAGCTGGAGGTGGAGCTGGGCAACACAGTGCATTTTCCTCTAGAGGACCAAGCAATTCCCTCTCCCCATCAGCTGGTGGTAGTCATGGCAACCAACATCAATTCCAGCAGCCTGGTTCTGCCTCTTCCCAAGGTAACACTATTGGACAATGCCTCCAGGTTGTCATAGCATGATAACTCAATATATTAATTTGTGTGCAGGTGTGTCATAGTGAGGATGATTCATGAGAGTTTAGTGGAATAATTTTTTATAAATTCCTGTGATTGTGATCAATTACATTTTACATAACAAGCAGAATTAACAATGCCACAAGTTGATGTTTAATAAAGCTGTGCCCTTATAGTTCTCTACTGAAGATTTGTGTTTGAATTATTTATCTATTTACTTGTTTGTTTTCCCCTTCTCTTTCAGGCTCTGGTCAAGCCCCTCTCAATGGCTATGCAGCCAATCAGTTCTCACCTGCACCTGCTAGTAGCCCAATGTTCCCTGCCACCCCACCCTCTGTTGGGACCCCAAACTCCCAGAACAGATCCCAGAGGTCGCCTTCACGAGGTATGAGAAAAGCTTCCATTTTTGTCTCGCTGTTGACAAAGAGAATAGAGATTTAAATTTTGCATAACATTGTCTGCATATTTGCTCATTCATGGAAAATGTATTAGGCAACCCTATGAATAATAAGTATATTTTAAAGTGATCTTTGTGTACCATATATTCTAGAGATATGATGTCTGTTTTTACAATAGATTTCAAACGTAATATGCTAGAAGTAACACTCATTTGAAAAGCCATACAACATGATTTTGTTCTCATAAAAGTGGTATTCTTTACATAAATGCAGGCACTACTCTTCGGCCTGGTTCCTTTTTGTGTAATCTAATGCTATGATTTGTGTATCTATTTTCCTTTGAACGGTATAGCATCAAATAATTGCTCTTCTAGTTTGTCTGTGTTTCTTCTTTTTCCATAGTACATTGGTTTACTATGATGGTTGCTTTGTTACATGTAGATTCATCTTGTGATTTTACAAAATGTTTATTCGTACGAAAACAATGAGATTTTCCTGATTACAAGTTCAAACACAAAAGCGTATGCCACTATGTATTCAAAACAGGCACTTGGTGCATATGATGGGGGGGGGGGGGGGAAAGAGATCCTCATAGCTTGGTGCTCTTAACTGGTTGAGGACGTGCTTATTTTGGTATGATATGTACTTCCCATTGGCATCTGCCAGAGTATACCTGGGACTCGTCTTCAACTGGTTAATGAAAGGGAAGTATTGTTTGTCCATTCATCTCTGCCCAGTTCTCATTAAGTTTATGGCTTCTGTGCTCATATGCATATTTTCCAGCTCCGGCCACTGCTACTCGTGAAGATGAAAGGCAGACTCTAAACTCTAACCATCAAAACGAGAACTCGGACAGAAGAGGGCGATCCACCCGGTCACATTCTGGATCATCTGAAATCAATCATATGGTGAGATCTTTTGCTCGTTTGTTGTGTTTTGCCTTCCAGCATAGTACCTATCCTTGTTTCTTTTTCATTGTTTTTTTTCTTTTCATCAAATTCTTTCTTTGTAATCAATTTCTGTTTCAATATACAATGGAGTTTTATTTTCTCCACCATCTACCTGACCCTCTCTTTTCTTCAGTATCTGCGCCCTTTTTAATGTACTTTTTTACCATTTAATGGGAAAGAGAATGTATTGTTTATAATAACTGTGCTAGTATGACTTTGATCCTATCAGATACAAGAACTAAAGTACAAAGTTGTTCAAAGCCAGTCAGTTGTGAGAACATCTGCTTTTTGTGATTACATTAAGTGTTGAACAGTAAGTCTTATTAAAAGTTTTATCCCACCTATGTGTTCTGCTGCAGTAGCAATCCGAGTCACTTATAAATGCGATGATGTGATAGAATTGTTAATTACAATGGGTTTTTTTCCTGTCCTTTCAAGGGGCAGTCATTTTATGGTGTTCACAAGAGATCTGTCGTTTCATGCTGTAAATGTTTTTACATGAGAGTAGTGCCATTTAAGTGACAGGTAATTTCTTTCCCTGTCTTGTATCTAGAATTCCAATAACCAGCCGGAGACACCTGCTGAGGCTCAAGGAGAATCATCGGGCGTACCAGAATCTGACGGTGCAGACACCTCCAGGTCCCGCCTCTCGTCAAAGCGGAAAAAGAGATCGAGACACAGGGAAGAAAAGGGAGAGAAGGAGGGGTCAAAAGTCAGCTACAACATCATTCAGTCACCCACTGGGCCAACACAGTCGGGATTGCCCAAACTCACTCTAAAAATTGCGCGGAAACCTGTGACTTCACCGAAGGCCAGCGAGAGTGAGCCTTCCACGAGTGGGGAGCAGTCCAAGCCTCCGAGCGTGGAGCCCTCGAAGCCTACCAGCGCCGAGCAGTCACAGCAGCAGAATGCGGACGTGAAAGTAGAAGTGCCTGACCAAAGATTACAGCCCGAACAACCAGTCAATGTGCAACAGCAAAGTGTGATACGTCACCAAAGTTCCAAGGAAACCCGAACTGAACAAAGGGTGGTGGAAACAAACAGGACACAAACGGACAAGGGGGAGGTGGTAGCCAGCCAACAGCAAGTGGAAAAAACTGACAGTAGTGCTGCCGCACAGAGGAAGAGTGTATTAAGACTTAGAAACGATTCCCATTCTGACGTGCCGAAGACACTTGAACCAGACAAAAATGATACTTCAAAGCAGCAGGAGGATGCAGCCAGCGCTAAAAAGGATGTGGAAAATAGTTCACAAGCAGACACTGGTGAAACCCCTATGCAAACAGAGAGTGCTCCTGTGCAGGAGCAGGATAAGAGTGAACCCATGGAAGAAGGTAGGAAGGCAAAGCTTTAACACGCCTTGCTGTAATTGTTACAAGTAACACTACACTAGGAAGACTGGAACTATGTTATTTAATTGATATACAACTTGATGTAAACTTGAAGTAAACTTGATTCCTTGAAAGTTATGGATTATGCTTTCTTTGGTATGCAATGCGTAGTTGGGTTTTCTTCTAACAAAGATTACAGTAGGTAAAATACCATTTGCATATGATGCAATGAATACTCATCATCAAAGTATGATATTTTTTGAAATTTATAATTCTCCCTTTCAAGTTGCTAGAAAATGCCTGCAAATGCATTAAAAAGTAGAATCGAAGTCAAAGAGCAGTTTATTTTGTGTTTTTCAGGCAGGAAATGTATCACTCCTAAATGCCACAAATGCCATATTGACATTTCACCAGAATTCTTTTGTGTGCAACATATCAATTGTAGTATCATAAAATTTAGTTATTCCATTGGCAAGAAATTGATTGGTGTTCCCCCTGGCAAAGAAGCCACAGAACCATCTGTTAGTTGGAAAATGTACAGGGAATAGAATGCATTATTTACCTGAGCTTTGCACATAGGTGAGGGGATCTATTGGAAGTCGTTTCCAGTACCACAGTGAATATCATAATATACTTAACTCTTTGTGTGCCATATTGTCAGCCCCTGTTTGTCACATTATTCTGAGACCGCAACACATGAGCATTTTTTGAAAACATTGCTTTTTCAAAGCCATGTAAGTTTTCACTGAAGCGTTCATGCTAGAAATGCAGTACGGGCAAGTCGAGAAAATTACAGCCTTTGCTGTGATATAAATTCAAAAGCTATGTCTGTGACGCTCTCAATGTACTGCGGCGTACTGCGAGTTATCGATCAGCTTGAGCTTGGCTGTGTGTTTTAGCAAAATATACAAAGTTACAATGTGTTAACTGAGTCAGGCATGCACACGTGGCACACAGAGTATAGAGGACCATATCATATGGATATTGGATATTGTGCAATTGTGAAAATAACTTTTCTACTGAATTTTTGACAGAGCACAGCCTATTCCAGTCATATCTGGTAGAGTTTATGTCTGTGAAACCTGATAGTGTCTGTATGTGTCTGAAGCTATTTAGATTACGGAATGATTTAAGTATTGACTCTTGCTTTTAAGCTACAATCAAAATGAGTATGATACTCCGGCATAGGTTTGAATTTTTTCCTGACTCTCACAAGTGACTCATATACCTTCCAACTTCAGCAGAGCCCTCAGAGCGAGAGCGGGCAAAAGCAGCCAAACCCCGGGTGGTTCTCACCAAACTACCATCCACGTCGTTCGTGGATGACGAGCTGACGCCCATGAAGCCGGACGGGAGGGGAAGAAAGCGGGGGAGGGGGTCAGTCAACTACTGTGAACTCTCCCCCAGCAACAGTCCCCGTCCCCAAAGCTCCACAGCCAACCATGAAGAAGACTGGGCACCCGCCGCTTCATCAACCGCCACATCAGCTGGGAGGTCACCGTCACACTCACGGATGAAGGCTCCATCTCCTGTCCCCAGTGAACCTGAGGAAGTCGCTCCCATCTTCATTGAAAGAGATGATGAGGAAGAAGAGGAGGACAAAAAGAAGTCTGAGGAACGTGAGTAATCGACTAGCAAACCCATCAAAATGTATTTGTCTGATTTGTTCAATGAAACAGTCATAAGCACAATGGATGACCCCTGGTGAAGAACATCAGACTTTGCAACTTTACTGATCAGTTACTGCAGGATAGTTTTTATCGCTAAACAGTGTAGTTTCCTGTGTTTAGAATCCCCCTTTAAGTGCTAAAATATCATAGGTTGATCTGATGACTGTCTTTGCTGAATAATGTGCCACTACTTCTATGCATTCTTTGAAAAGCCAGTGAAACGAAAATATGTTCTATGTTCGGCATTTGCTAAGAAAGCATGCAGTGTTAAGCGTCAATAAATCCACACAATAGTGTGATACTGGTCATGCATGTTCTGATATTCAATGCAGCTATTATTCATTGTGTTCCAGCTTCTTCGTAAAGAATATGTTGTCCTGCCTTTTAAATTAAGGTTGCGCATTTGTAATTTTATTGGTAGGGCCTGCCAAGAGAACTCGACGGGAGGAGAGACAAACAAAGAAGAAAAAGGGCATGTCCGATGCAGACCATGATGGTGAGTGAAAAAATCTTGTAATTCTTTGTTCTCTATACAAAACAGCAAACAAGCAGGAGATGTTATGTGTTCAGATATTACCGGAGATAGAGCTATCTTCAGCTGCTGTACACATATTCTTTTTTGTTGTGTGTGTGTGTGTGTTTCCATGTGTTTCCAGGAATAAGTGCTCGTAAATTGGATATTGAATATTCTAATGAGGACAAAGTTGTGTATGTGTTCTGTTCATTCTCTTTCACAATTTGTAATTGAAGATAAGGGACCCAGCAGTCATCCCCTTTCAATGATGTCATTTCCTCGTATAGAATTGATGGAGTCAGCAACCTTCAAGCGATTCAACACTGCCATGGATACAGTCTTTGAGAATTCAGAAGACATGGACGTGGCTGTTGACACGGGTATGTTGTGTATGATAACCGTTTGTCAGTAAGTTTGTCATTAAATGTGTGTAGGTTCATGTATATGTGTGTCTGTGTCTGTATGTGGGCTTTCCCTTTCTCAAAAGACAGTCAACTGTATGTAATACAAGATATGAGAGGTTTTTACCTGAAATGGGCACAGCATAGTATGACTAACACAATTTTCTCAGGGCATAGAGAAAAGACAATAAATAAGTGAATATGGAATGGACTGAAAGCCAACATAGGGAGAAAGGAACTGGCCATGGGGAGAATCAGTGGAACTGGAGACACACAGAGAGACAGATTGATAGGCAAAGAAAGTGGGAGCGAGTATGGAACCAACTTGGGGGAATAGATATAATGTGCAAATAAAGTAAGCATATTACAAAAGAAATTTGCTTGTAGATCCACATGACTTTTCTTATGTTACGCTAGTCATGTATTCTGTGTCATGTGTCTGTTTTGTTTTTGTTTTTCTTGTATCCAGGGGATGAGGAAGAGGAGTATGCCCCGGACTCTCTCATCACCAAACCTCTTTTGGGAGACATCGTCGGTGAAGCAGCCAAATTGAAGTCCATGGGTGTCATGAACCAGGTGAGTTTGAAAGCAACTGTCTTTCATATCCTCCCACAAGAATAGATAAGTCTTCCTAATTTGGGAATCCTCACTGCCAACCGAGATGCATGCAACACACAAGCATCTCCATGATAGCACTTTAGATTTTCTCTGATATTTGTGTGTGAATGTGGAACAGGCCTATTGACAACATGGGTCATTTTTTTTTAATATATATATTGCATGTGCTGTGAATATTATAGTACCAATTATTATTACATTTTGTTTTCCTTTGAAAATTCTGTATGAGTACACTTGGAAAGTTTGAACATTTTGTTTGGATGTGATTTGATTGCATTCACAAAAACGCCTTTTTGGGTTAGCTATGTGTGATATTGAATTGCCAGGAAATATTTTCGTTTTGTTTTGTTTTGTTTTTTCTGGAAAGAAATCTATAAGAAAGGATGATTGCCCCAAACAGTTCTCAAGAAATTTTTGTGTACAGATATTTTTGCGAAATGCTACTTGGAGGACATTTTCGCGTGTTATTAATTTCATGGTTGCAAGGGTCTAACTGAACTTAGCTATTTGGGCGTTGTTATTTTCGCGGTTCAAAGGCGATTCGCAAAATTCGCGAAAATAAACCACCATGAAAATTTCAGCTCGTACAGTACTTAGTAGGATGGTAAAGTACCATACTGAGGCTATGTTGTGGCTTCATGATGTTTATGTCATGATCTGTTTGATTTTTTGTGTTTTGTCTGCATAACAGATTAAAGTGGATAGACTGGTGAGATTGCTCAACATTCTGGAAAGGAACATCAGAGATGGAACAAAGCTGAATCCAAATGATCAGGTTAGTACAAGTCACCTCAATCATGCTCACAGTGACATTCAGTGAAAACAAATATAACTTGTTCTACAGATATCCAAACGGAGTAGTTTCATAGGCAGTTGATTGTTTTGTGTTGTCAATGAGATACCTTGTGTTCTGCCTATTAGCAAATGTGACAACTGACGTAGTACAACCGAGTGTATTTGAGTGAGAATTGTCTTGAGGTTATTATCATGTATCTTCAACACGGTTGCCATGGTTTCTGCTGCCATTTCTTACCTACCTGTCATTAGGATGAGGAGAACCCCAGAGAGCAGCGCCTCTGGCGTGAGCTGACCATAGAGCGGGTGACAAGATCAGTGGATGCGTCCTTAGCTGCCCTCTACATCATGACATCGGAGGACATGCCGAAGGAAGTCTTCATCGAAGACGTCATCGACAGGGTGTCACAGCTGGCCAAGTTCCAACTCACAAACACCATCTACCCTGAGTTTGACCCTGTCTACAGAGTCAACCCCAAACAGAAGGGTAGGTTTATCGACAAAAACAATAATATCGTGGTATATGTCTCATTCAAAACTTCGTTACCTAATGTGTGATAATGCATGATTACCTCTAGCTCGCTCCTTAGCATCCATTTCAGAGTTAGAAATGCAAGCATATTATTGGGTTTGATATTCTTGTAATAATCAATGACTTTATTCGTTTGTGTTCTTGTGGTAACAAGTTCTGTTTGCCTTTACCATGATTTGTATTGCGGGAGGCATCACTTTGTTGATGGGGCCACATGGATTATGCGGAGCGCCTTGTAAAAGTCCTGTACAAAGTATTTGATAGCAGCTGTGCAGTGCATTCTCCTGTAACCTCTCCACAAGAAAACAGTAATTTGTGAACTTACTACCAGGCAAATTTCAATTAGTCTGTCTCTGGAATAGCAGCTACACCTCACAAGGATGTATAAGTTAATACCAGAGATGTTAGACTGCATAAAGTAATAGGATCTTCCAACAATACACAGGTGAATGTCACAGGTGAGAGACTACATATTGAGAGAGCTTTTCAGGACTTTTTTTTTTTTTTCTCATTGCAGATGTGATTGCGACACACACCAAGTTGAAGCGTGCCCGAGCAGGGGGAGTCAAGGAGAAGTCCATACTCACCCTGTACAACAAGCTCTGTGAACTTGTCTCAAATCTTGCCCAACTCCTTGACATTCAGATGCTGACAGATTCAACAGTCCTCTTGGTAAACAATCAGCCTGGCGTTCTCAACTTATAGTGGTCCTTCAAAATTACTATTATATTTTTTTCAACTTGGAAAGACTAAAACAAATATGTGAAATTTGAAGATGTGAGGAATGTGTCTTATTGCAGTTACAAAGGAGTCAACTCATACACAATACTTCTTGTCTCCTATGGTTAAATAGCTGTATTTGACTTGACTGAAACAGGTTAACACTTTGTGTAAATTAGGAAAAAAAAAGTATGAACAGATATGAAAAGAAACTGAAATAATTTGTTTTGGTAATGCCAGACCATTACTTCAGATGACAGAATTATGTTAATTTTTAGATTTCAAAGAGTTGTTTTGATTCAGCCATGTGTCATGCATGATGGAGAAAGAGAAGAGAAAGATTAGAGGCTGGGGAAAGAAGGTAGCCAAGAAAGAAATAGATTAAAAAACAATAACAGGAACACATGATGGAAGTGAGAAGAAAAGAGTATAAAGGCTAGGCAAATGAAGTTATGCAGTAGCATATACTGGCAAATGTCTTGCTAAAAAAGATTGATCTAAAGGTCTAGTTCAATTTCTGTGCAGAGACGTAATAGAGATAAAAATGGCCTCGCCGACCTTTGTATATTTTGTGTCCACACTGGGATGGTGGTTTTGATTACCCTGCTTTGTGGTAGTCCAGTGCTAATGCCTCATATCAGTGCTATTTCATGAGAGAAGACAATTATTTTGCCTTTACAGATTTCATCCATGGGTACTGCACCTTTCTTTGTGGAGAATGTCAGTGAACTTCAACTGAATGCTCTGAAATTGATTGCTGCTGTAAGTACACTGTGCTACATTTTTCATTTGTAGTATGTTACCTTAGTATTTATCCTTACCTTGTGTTTAAGAGTGAAGAAAAGTTATTTCTGTATGATGTTAATTTGTCAGAAAATATATGCGCGACTGCACCATTTCCTGTTACTCTTTGATATTCAACTGATTGCTGATTTGATCATTTGGAATTGAGAGATGTACAACATGTGATGGATCGACTGTTATTACACTCTTTTCATGATATTATCACAAGTCGTCTGTTGAGAATGAGAAGGGCGTTAAGTTGTCTTGAACACTATGGGTTTAGAGACAACTTGACGCCCTTATCATTCTTAACCGACGAAGTCATGATATGCATAAGTTGATTGTTTTTTTCAGTTAGGCTTTGTATTTCTTTGAAAAGTGCACTGTCGGTTCACTTGTTTCTGTTTCTTTTTCTTGCAGGTTTTCTCACGATATGAGAAGCACAGACAACTCATTCTTGAAGACATTTTTGCATCTCTTGCCAGACTTCCATCGAGTAAAAAGAATCTTAGAAATTTCAGGTAGGTGACTACAAGAAAACATTGACCAGAATCATGAACACAATTATTCAAGTGATGATCTGTATTGGTATAAATCTTGCTCAGTCAGGAAGGTATGTTCTGTTTTGCTAATTTACTCTACATTTGTGGGGCTTTGGACAAGTGACTGTGTAAACGAAAAGTAAATGTAAAAGGTGAGGTGTTGCACAGAATCTCTTTATTGAATTTATTTACTATGGCCTCTTTAGACATGTAACCATGGGTCTGTTTCATTAAGTCATCACATAAAAAGTCTGTACATAAATCTCAAAATTGCCAAAGTCGCTCATATGAAGCTATATGAGACTTGCAGATCCATTTCATGAAATCTCTCATTAGTATGTCATATGAGTTGAAAGTCTCTCCAAAGACTTTCATGAAGTGGACCCCTGGAGCAGGTTTGCTGTACTCAAATGGGGTTGGTAAATCTGTGAATTTTGAAAACGGGACCTTTTCTATTAGTGGTCTTTCCTTGTTTGTTTCCCACCCAGGTTGAACAACAAGACAAACATTCAGATGGTGACTGCTCTCGTCTTACAACTCATCCAGGGCGTGGTCGTGCTCCCTGGCGATGATGGAGACAGAGGGAAGGAGGAGTACGACGATGTGGATGATGATTCAAAAGTAGGCTCTCAATTCAGTATTCTTATTTTAGGAAGTTTGAAATTATTTTACTGTGCTCTCTACCAGAAGCTGTCTTGAGGCAAAAAGGCTGAAAGGAAATTTCGGATTCGAGTGGTTTTGCTTTTGTTTGTTTTTTCATTGGATTTCAGACTATACTTTTCTGTAATAGTTGTGTAATGTGCCCCTTTAATTGATGGAATATGTATATTTGTGTGCAAGTAAGTAGTCCAAGGGATTTCTGAGCAGCAGTGTAAAGCAGAATTCAGGTCATGGGATTGTCGTTTGAAATGAGATTGTGATACTGAAAAATCACATCACTGTAATTTTATCCATTAAGTGTTGGTCAAACGTAAGTGCCACAAAGTGATGTATAATATGCCTCCCATTAGAAAAAATAAAGTGGCTGTCTTAAGTCACATGGTGATGATGCTCGAAATTATAATTCGTTTCGAAAACATGCAAGCATGTCCTTGATAATGTAAAGAAAATTGCTTCCTATGTATGAGCTTGTGTAAAACTATGCCTTTTGTGATACTTTATGACTCTGACTTACGAAAGTCAGCTTACACTAGTTTGACTGCTGTAAGTATTTGTGTGGCTCAGATTATAACTCCTTTCAATCTATTTTGTTTTTGTTCTACTTTGTTGTCCCAACAGCAAACGGACAAAGGTGTGCTAATCGTCAATGCATATGAGACAGCAGTGAGAACGGGGCAGAACTTTCTTTCAGTGTTCCTAAAGAAGTAAGTATAACATAATTCAGTTCTATATATCCTCTCATTTGCTGAAGCTATCAGATGCTGCACAATGAATACCAGATGCCAGGATAGTGGAGCAATATGTTCACTCTGCGCATTTGATTTAAGCAAACAAAATTTCTGTTACACTGCTGTACGTAGCCTATGTAAACAAGAACATTCCTGTAAATCTTGTTGACTTTCATGGGAGCAATAAAAATGTTTGAACTACTGTAGTTTCTTCCCGCTCAAACAAATTGTATGAACAGTCTGTTGCATCAGTTAATTGAAATGGATATTAATAATGCCTCGCTATTTGACCAGAGCTTGGACATAACATGCACACAAGGCATTCCTGTGAAGATTATCATATTATAGTACGTGACATATTTCTGTGCACTTCAAATAAGATTTTTTTTTTTTTTTTTTTTGGGGGGGGGGCATATTTCTCTTTCTACTACCCCCCCCCCCCCCCTGTCTCACTTTTGATGTGTAGATCTATGAAAAACTGGATATATAAAAAGATAGCTGGACAGATAAACAACTTCTGTTTCATTTATTTGTGTGTGTGTGTGTGTGTCTCAAGGTGTGTAAGCAAAGACGAGGAGGACTACAGACCCCTCTTTGAGAACTTTGTGCAGGATCTGCTGTCTGCCGTCAACAAACCAGAGTGGCCCGCTGCAGAACTCTTGCTCAGCCTCCTGGGCAGGTTGCTGGTTAGTAAATCTCTTCCATTAGTTTCCTGCTCTGCCATGAAGTATTATTTCTGGTGTTGCTTGAGGGAAATGAATTCAAGTGCTTGCATTTCCTGCAGTTCTTCCTGTTCTTGATTCTCCATCAATGTGTTGTTAAGCTGTAATAAATCATGTTCATGATTATGTTACTGATCCTGCATTTATGTTTTTAGAGATATGGAATCTTTCTGTGATTGGTAGATTAGTTAATATATGATAAGCAAATCAATTGCCATCCCTTTACAGATTTTCAAAGGTAACCACTTTTGAAATAATGTTCCTTTTGCTTGATTTCACTCAAACTTCTATAATTATTATTTTTTTAATACTGTTTCATTGCTCTTTTTGAAAAAGGGAAAGTATGCCATGGAATGATTTTCATCAGGCTTGATGTTCATAATTGTTCCTGTGACATATCAGTGTATCCAGTTCATGTAAGAAAACAATGTGTTGTTTGATTGTGTGTTGCATAGATGCATCAATTCAGCAATCGCCAAAATGAGATGTCCATGAGGGTGTCCTCTCTGGAGTACCTTGGCCAGGTTGCCAGCAGACTGAGGAAAGACGCTATCTCCAGTGTTATGGATGAGGAGAGACTCAACACCATTGTCAGAGAGGTGAGGCACCATTCTTATCCCGTGGCTTTTCCCTTTCTGTGCCAGGGACTGTAGACAATGTGTGCGATGCTGTGGGTTTCCTGTGCCAGTTGCCACGCAAAGCACACAAAGGGTTAATGTTTGCATTTGATTTATATGCACCGTTAACACAAATGATAATAATCTGATCTTTGTCATATACATCTTTCAGTAAAGCTAGAAAGGGCTCAGACAAGTTTTCAATGAATTAGCACTACAACCAAGTGTCATGTTACAGTGCACTTTATGGAATGCCAGTTCTTTATGTACTGGCTACACAAAGGTACTGTTTTCTTTTATGCCAACTATAACTGCATGAGTGATATATCTGTTGTATTGCGTAATCCTGAAAGTCTGGTACAGAAATTAAGTTTATGGAAGAGCTCTGAGCAGTGAGAAATTCAAGAGAGTGACTACAAAGTGAGTGATGTAGTACATAGTCACCCTGCGCAATCATCACAAGATCAGTGTGTGTAGAGAAAATTTACCTTGAACCTCGGGTTCAGTAAACGAGGGATAATGCATATGTAAAATGAGAGATGTAAGTAGTATGTATGTTGTATTTATTTTCATGTAGATGAGAGGTGGGCGAGATTCACCTGTTGGTGATGGGAAGCCTTGCAACAGTCTGGACTATGTCATGAATTTACAGCAAGCCATGGTTGATTATCTCAGCTACAACAGTCGCAATGACCCAGCTATTCTGGTAAGTCTTGGGAGTTCCAGCTAAACGGTGACTTTGTGTTTTTGTGTTTCTTTTTTTAATTTCAATCCCTTCTCCAATGCACTCTCTCTCTCTTAGACCCTTAAACTCTTTAGAAAATAAAACTGTATAGATTAAAAGGCAGTGATTGTAGTTTCAAATATAAGTGGATGATTTATATCAGCTGCATGGACTTTTGTCAGTCGGCCCTTAGGTAGCATCATAATGTCCATTAAAAGCTGTAGAGTACAACAGCATATGGAAGGTATTGAATGAAGTTATGTTGTGTTCCATTTAAGTGACATCTTTATGAATGCTTTTTTAGCATCAAGTCCCAGCAGTAATTGTTTGTGCAATGTAAATGCAATACAAATCCTCTTCAGGTGAGAACTCCAAAATGAAATGCCTGATGCGTTCAATGAGGTAGGCTCTCTGATGGACTCTTCAGTGAATTTGAGGCGCACGTCTCTCATCTTTCAACACTACTTGTTCCCCATTATGCTGTTAGAAAGACCCAATCTGAAAGTCTTAAGATCTTGATGTATATAATTCATCTCTTACACCCCATGAACTGACTTCATGTGAGTGTGCCACTTTGCATCTCATTCACCTCTCTCTCTCTCTTTGGATACCATTCAGTTTGCGAGGCAGTTCTTCCTGGCCCAGTGGTATCGGGACACCAACGCTGAGGTGGAGCAGGTGATGAAGGCCCCTCAGTCCAAGAAGAAGAAGACCAAGAAGGACAGTGATGACGAGGACAGCGAAGAGGAAGACGATAGCGAGGAGGAGGAAGAGGAGAAGGACAAGGATACGGATGCCAAGACGGCAGAGATCCTCCGGGCGGCAGAGAGGAGGAAAGGTTTCCTCCTCAAGACGGTCAGGGTGAGAAGACCAGCAGGTGCTATACGGTGAGTCTGAGAGGACACTGTACCAAGTCTACTCTTAGTCTTCTCTTTGTGTAGTAGATTTGTTGTTTGTGTTGCAGATTGAAATAACCATTTGTCTGCAGTACCTGAATATGAAAAGATACTCACTTCTGAAGATCTATCAAGAAAAATTATAAGTTTATTTGATAAACCCCAATAGGAATGTCAAGCCCCAATTTGGTCGTTTTATGATATATCCATTAAGGAAAATAATCCCAAAAAAAAGTTTGTATTGCACATTACATGTAAATTAGTTTTGTGCTTTTGGATATCCTGATTGTGGAAAATTGCAGTTGTTAACCACATGTATTTAAATTTATGTCAGTATTGCTTTCTTTAAATGTAATGTACCACAGGCGATGATTAAATCTGTAGAAACATTAGAATTATTTCGTTCACTACTGTAATGATATTTGATAATCTTTGTGAAGCCTTGTTCATCTATCTCTTGATCTTTAAACTGAAATTGTAAAGAGAAGTGTGATTTCTATCAGGAAGACATTTCCATATTTTACTGTAGTGCATAAGTTTGACTTCTTACTTTTTTCCTCATCCTGCCTCCTCTCTCCCCCTTCAGGAAAGGCAAGAACATCATGACATATGAGAGTGCTGCCTTTGTCGTTAGGTATCTAGCATCAAGAAGACCCTTCTCCCAGAGCTTCGATATCTACCTTACACAGGTACATGATTCTCAGTCAATCTTCCTTGCTCTTCAGTGGCAAGACTGGAATTATTCAAACAGAGCAGAATATAAAGGTGTATGTACCCTCAAACTAAGCAATTTGACCACTGGGAAATATAAAGAAAAATACATTTTTGCTCTCTAGATTTTATGTGTGGGGTCATTTACACAACTGAATACTGTAAGAGTGGACATATGAATATGTGTTGAAGCGTTCCTTGTTTATTATTAATTATTTTCAACAACTAGAGTGGGTGTGGTGGCTGTGCCACCATATGCAAGTATGGATGACAAATTCAAGTCCCACTGGATTTACTTCCACCTAGGTTGAGAGACCAATTCCCAATACAACAGTCAACACAGTAAAACAGATGTCTGATATTAAAATGTGACAAACTTTTGTAGATGAAAGTAGAGTGACTTCAGTTGGAAGACTTATCTGAAATGTCTTTGTTTATTTTGATATTCCACCCCTTATTTATTGATAGCCTCACCCCGTAGTTTGTGAAAATCACTTCTCTTCTGTTATTATTATCAAATTGTTTTCCTTTGGATGTTTCCATATCAAACTGAAATAATATTTGCTTCATTTACTGTGTTCACTTTCAGATACTAAGGGTTTTGAATGAAACTGCCGTAGCAGTAAGAACAAGAGCTATGAAGTGCCTGTCACAAGTTGTCGCAGCAGATCCAAATGTACTTGCAAGGGTAAGTTTGTCAGACACCATTTCTCATTTTATATATAGTTAACTATCCTTTGAGTGAGTGATGGTTAATGCAGAAAGTGTATGTCTTTGCATTTCATTTCAGAGATCACTGAATTAGAATGGGTCCCAACACAGTCGGGGACTGTTAGTGTTAAATGTTTATGCGAAAATGCCTTGCCCATTTCCTTATTTGGCAGTTTCTTGTTATATCCTTTTCTTGCAGTTTCTTTCTGTTTCCAACAGTTCTCCAAAGTTCAGATGTTCAGCATTTTTAACATCTTTCACCAGATCAATTTCCAGAGAATATTATGTTTATGATTTTGAAAAGAAGTTGTTAGTTCATGGTGGTTTACACAGTGATATCATCAAGGTAGTGCTATCTATCAGTTGTCATTGTATTTGTATTCTTTGTTTCCAACACACAGAGTGATGTTCAGAAGACAGTGCACTGTCGTTTCATGGACCAGTCGACCAGTGTGAGGGAGGCAGCGGTAGAGCTGGTGGGGAGATTCGTCTTGATGCAGCCAGAGCTCACAGATCAGTACTATGACATGCTCATCGAGAGAATACTGGTGAGCAGAGTCTGCAGTATAATAGCCACAACACAGAAGAAGAGAGTTTGTTATTGTATTCCTCATGTCAGAGGAGGGAAGTTCTCCTTGAAAGTGGCTTTGGTACTGCTACTCTCTTTCTTCATTGAATTATTGGTCCACAAACATGTAAATAACCTCATGTAGTAGTAAGGTGTGTGCAGGTTTGTTAGTTTGTTATGTTTTTTGTTTTTTTTTTCCTTCCTAGATACAGTGCCCCTCTTTCACAAGCTATTTAGAGTTTAACTTCCAAAAAGTTCACATTGATGTTATTCAAATAGCGCTCTATTTTCTTTAATGTGAGGTGTGGATAAATAATGTCAGGTATTGTTTAGCTAGTATCAGAGAGTAGTACCACTTTATGTGTCTAACATTTTTCCCTTCTCTTGAATACACATGTCTGGAATTACAGGCAAATGTATGTCTGATCCAATTTTAGTGTCTGTATTATCATTCATTGACTTCTTGGTGATGCTTTCCTTCCTTCAGGACACGGGAATCAGCGTGCGGAAACGGGTGATCAAGACTCTCAGGGATATTTGCATCGATCAACCCGAGTTCTCCAAGATTCCTGAAATCTGCGTGAAGATCATCAGGCGAGTCAACGATGAGGAAGGAATCAAGGTAAAAAGCATTCCACTTCCACTAAGGGGCATCACAGTTCCTCAGTGTCGACTTGGGATATCTGGATGTATTTTAATGTGATGTATGGTAAACAGTACAATGCCAGTTTGTGCCTCCAATCAAAATGAGTCTCAATAACCTTTATCTACATAGTAAGTGTAAGCAAAAACAAAAGTCAACATTTCTATGATGAAACATTTCTTGAAGGCAAATGTATAACACTCATCTTTGGTGCTTTTTAATGAGGAAAAAAAAGAGGGTTATGTACTTACCTGCATGCCAGACAATTTACCCTGAAATATACAAAATCATTTCTAGAACTCCATAGTTAGGCTGCTTCTTTTGTATGTACTATTATCTGTAGTTATGTACAGTAACTTCTCGGTTACTTGTAGATTCTTTTTCCTCACAGAGTTTATCTCGTCATGCTCAGCACTGTTTCCCATTGACTCCAGGAGATATTCAAGTACTTCTCTTAATGTGGTTTGAGTAGAATAATGACATTTGTATCCAATGAGACATAGAAGTATTCAAAGCACATCATCTCTAGATTGTCAAATATTGAGTAGTATGGTTGATTTTCTTCTGACATCTGAGACTCATTCATATATTTTTCCCCCTCAAAGCTTTGTCAATCCTCAGAACTTTGGACTGTTTTCCTTTCTCTTGTGCAGAAACTAGTGAATGAAACCTTTCAGAAAATGTGGTTTACCCCGCTGCCAACGAACAACACCAATCTCCTCCTGAAGAGGGCACTAAACATCATTGAAGTGGTAACAGCAAGCAAAGACACAGGCTATGACTGGCTCGAACAGCTTCTTACCAATGTGAGTTTTACTTCTGTTAATGGGTGTGTTGATATGTAAGATCATGCAGAGGGTATATTTTTGTCAAAGAAGGAGCAACTGCCATTTCTGTGGTTGTGGAAATTTCCCCAGGTAAAATGGAATACGTGAGAAAGGTAAGCTTTTTAACAGAAGCCGATTGACTTGAAATTGATGATAGATGTTACACCGACAGCATGGTATGTCAAGTTAACACAGTGTACTTAGCTTACACATCTTAAAGGCAGGGGTTACCTTTTACAGAACTCCCAAAATGCAGCAAAACATTAAATATGAACCTCAGGGGACTTGTTTAGGCTACTGCTTAGAAATTTGGAAGTCAACAGTTATCTACAATTTGAATAATGCACAAACTCAACTACTCAGTAGTTCTGTGTGTCAGCCTCACTTAAGCCTTTTTGTTGCAGTCTTCTGTATTTTTTATCTATAAACACAAATCTAAAAGTATAAGAGCTGATGTAATAACATAGAGTGTGTGGCAAGAATGTATATAGAAATGTTTGTAAGTTTTGATGAACTTTACTCACAAAATATACATGATGGACACACATGCAGTGCATGGGTCTGCAAAGGTAGCCTAGTAATGTACTGGAATTTACGGTGAGCCCCGAAAAGAATTCAATTCAAAATCTAACGGTCAGTAAAAATGTACTAAATGTTACCTTCCACTTTCAATACTTTATGGGAGTTTCTAAAATGATACTCTCTTCAACATACCACTGTGTTTATACAACTCTTCATTTAAGGCATGCAAATGGATTCCCTACCTTTAATGGACAAAAGTTGTAGAAAGAGGGAAAACAGAATTTTTTTCGAGCAAAGTGAAATCAGCTGTAATGCCATGTCCCACCCTGTTCTCTTCAAACCCACGTGCAGCTGCTGAAGGGGGAGGAGGCGGCTGCCTACAAGCCAGTGCAGAAGGCGTGCGTCCAGGTGACGGACTGCCTGGTGGAGCATGTACTGAGGCTGGAGAAGAGCGCCGCCGATGGTTCCGAGGAGGGCAAGGCCAATAGCAAGCGACTAGTCTCCTGCCTCCAGACCCTCTATCTCTTCAGCAAGGTCAAGCCCATGCTGATGGTGGCCCATGCCACCACCCTCCAACCCTACCTCAGCACCAAATGTGCAGTGAGTACCCTACTACGCCTTGCTCATCAGCTCAAAGTACCAGTCCATCTAATTGTTATACTGCAACTGAGTGATGGAATTTCGTGTATCGTCTGCTACCTTATTTCATTAAAAGTTGAATTAAGATACCGAATATAATTACAAACATTGATATGTGTGTATAACAGAGGAAAAAATGTGGTTGATTGAAAAAGTAAGTTTTGAGCATTGATTTATAATCATCTACACCTTGAGCATCATGAATCTAAGAGAGGAGTTTGTTTCAATGAAATTGAGCACTAATACTGAAGTAATTCTAATATTACACTAATATCATACTGTTTCTAATAGCATACTGCAGTAAACCTAATTTCTGTCAGTGAACCTAATTTAAGACTCAGAAGTAAATGCAGGTGACTTTCATCATCATCACCATCATTGACACCAAGTCCCTCTGTTATAAATCTGCCAGACCCAAGGCGACTACATGGTGATCTACAATGTGGCCAGGATCCTAGAGATGACAGTACCCTTGATGGATCACCCCAGTGAAGTCTTTCTGGCCAGTCTGGAGGAAGATATGATGAGGCTCATCCTCAAACACGGGCAGATGGTGAGGCAGCAAAGTCAAACATCCTTGATTTCATTTGAGAGGACTTGACATGAGCTGACACAACTTCAGTGGTCTTGACTAAGGATGATTTGACATATTTGACTGGATGTTACTTAACTTGATTTGACACAACTTGACTCAATGCAATTCTCAAGACATGATAGACATGAATATGAAAATGTGAACCTAAAGGTCTGACAGACTGTTGTAACCAAGTGACAAGTAATGTAATAGAAAAAGGCTGAGGTAATGAGGAAAGCTTTATAATGCATATTAGCCATGCTGAAGAATTCATGGAAGTAACTCTAACCAGATGCCACAAGTAATTTATAGTTTCAAGATTTGTAATCACTTTCTCATGTCACTCTGCCATCATGTGTTTGTATTTTGCAGGTGAAAGAAAAGTTTGACTGCCCTGCCCATGTAAAAACCATCAGTATTTTGTCTTTTGTGATAACCCTTTTCTTAACAGGTTCTTCAGAGTTGTGTGAGCTGTCTAGGGGCCATTGTCAACAAGGTCACGCACAACTACAGACTAGTCAGAGATTGCTTTCAGAAGTACTTTTGTGAGTAGCAGATAAAATTTTTTATGAACTCCACTGCTTTTCTGCATGAGAATAATTTGATATATGCTAAGGTGGGAGAGTATTCAGCAAATACATGATATTTTTTTTTTTCTTTCTGAAAGTACATCATTGCTATCATGTTACTTCAAAATGCAAGGGATTGTGACAGCTAAAAAAAAATGTAAGCTGTACTGGAAAATGGATCCTCACAATTTCACACCCGGCAGCTGTTCTCATTGTACGTAAATAGTCCAGTCTTTGTTGGGGGGGGGGGGGGAATACACAGCTTTATGTTCTTATTTTGGTGAAATGGTAAAGTACGAGAGATTTAGACAGATCCCTACTTTTGCAAAGTTTACTGCCATTTGTCCAATTTCATTAAGCTTCAAGTTTAGCAGCTTCCCCATTGTCAATGAATATTGTTAATTGATTCCGTTAGTGTATTGAGTATTTTAATTAGTATGAAAATGTAGTTGTTAGTAGGTTGTCATAGTTGTCATATAAAGAGATTCAGCACAGAAGTTACTGTCAAGATTTTCTTTTTGGGATATGTTTGATGGAAAAGTTCCCAGCTGGTCATGTGAGATAATGAGTTGGCATATTCAAGCTCTGATTGCTTTCAGTGTGACTTCATTTTTGTATTCACAGTTGAGATATTTACTAGTCCATGGTCCCAGACCTTGTAAAGAAAATTTTACTTTACACCCATTCATTCCCCCCTGCAGCAATCCTGGCTAAGTCACACTTGAGATATTTACTAGTCCATGGTCCCAGACCTTCTAAAGAAAATTTTACTTTACACCCATTCATTCCCCCCTGCAGCAATCCTGGCTAAGTCACACTTGAGATATTTACTAGTCCATGGTCCCAGACCTTCTAAAGTAAATTTTACTTTACACCCATTCATTCCCCCCTGCAGCAATCCTGGCTAAGATGAAGGCAGAACAGGACCCCCACACAGACAGTCCCATCAGCAAGAACAAGCCGGTCCTCCTCCGATCTCTCTTCACCGTCGGTCTCTTCTGCAAGCACTTTGACTTTGATGCTGGTAGCAAGCATGGGAAATCGTCTCCCAAGGTGTGTGCATGGTTATTGTTGTTGTTGTTGTTGGTGGTGGTGGTGGTGGCGTTGTCGTCGTCATCGTCGTTGTTGTTGTTGTTTTTAACTAAGGTGTTGCCTTAGTGAAACAGTTCCTTACTTCTGAGGACTGATTGATGCCAAAATTGTCCCTAGGATAAGTTGATTTGAACTTCTGATTGATTTTAGTTCTCAGTGAAATGACCCCCATGAGTTCATTCTGAGCTGACATTCCATCATATTTTCTTCTCTCGCCCCCTACAGGTGCCTGTGAGAGACAGGGTGTTTGATGTTCTGCTTTACTTCTGCAACCGAGATGATGAGGACATCAAGTTGAAAGCGCTGAGCGGCCTGGGCTTTCTGTGCAATCGCCACGCCAGCTTCATGCTAACCCCGGAGGTCAAGGACCTCTACTGGCATATACTGCAGGAGCCAACCATTTCCACTAAGCAGCTCTGTTTGGTATGTTTAAATAAGAATAAACACATATATCAATTCCTGACACAAACTTTTTTCTCTGGTGGCCCATTCTGCCTACTAAAATCATGAAATCCCAAATTTTAGAGCCCTGTATACTTCTCCTTCACAGAATGACTCTTCACCAAATAAAATACTTAAACCCCAAAGAGGGCAACAGAAGAAAAAAGAAAGGGTGCAAACAAATAAGAATAAAAATAAACTAGCAGAATGTTTTTAGCATTTACATATTTCATTGACTTTCATTTGTGTAGTGAAATAAATTGCATTGTTTTAGCCATTTTCATGTCGGACTGCAGCAGTCATAGAGGCCATCAAGCAATAGGTTCTTGATATCTATAAGAAGTAGAATACCAATAAGATATCCCCCTGACTACTTCATCACTTTCACTCTTTGTGTTATGACATTGAGCATTCAGATTAATGTGGATCTATTAATACAGTTTTCCAGTGGTACTGTAGAATTATGGCCTTTTTGTGGTAAAATGTATTGAATGTGTTCTTCTCAATTAGTGAAGAAATGATTAGTGAAGAAATAATTAGTGGCTGACAAGGCTTCAGTCCAATTATTGTTATAAATCCCCATTGATCTTTTGTGTCATTTGAGAAAATGTGCTTCAAATTACAAAAAAAAACAACAACAACAAACAAACAAAAATGTATATTTTTTAAGTTGTTATGCCTGAAGAAAGGCATTATATTTGGTGAAGAATTGTTAAAGTTATTTTTTTTTCTCTCTTTCGTTGCCTCTTTTGCAGGTGCTGAGAAATCTCCACTTATACCTTGTAGAAGAGGATGAGAGAATGAGGCAAGCTGATGCAGAATGTAAGTATGCTGAGGTTTCCTCCCTCAATTACCAGTCAAGGCCGTAAATGATCATCCAGAATTTCAGTATTAAATCAGTTTGAGTGTAACTGACCAAAATTTGCAAGTGTCCTTTGTACTTCTTTGGCTGGAATCTGCTGGGAGGAGAACAAGGCCACCTTCACTACACAGGTAAAAAAAACAAGAGCACACCTTTCAAATCCTGTACACTAATATTTTCTGTGCAATTGTATCCCTGGATAATGAGTCTCTGAAGGCAAAACACATCTGAGGATTTTTTTTGTTTGTTTATTTTAATTTAATTTCCTTTCCAAGACTTTTGCGAAAGGAAAACCCATTCCTTTGCTTGGATGCTCAGTGGCTGTCTGAGGTGTTAGAGGGATATGTTTTCCTGTGGAGAGTCTTGAGAATAATTGCTTTTTTATTCAATCTGCCTTCATATGTTTCAGGTTGAGAAAACTCCATCAGTTTTTCAAGCCATGAATTCTTACCATTGTATGTTTACTTTTCTTTTTTTGTACAGGGAAGGCTCATGCAAAGGAAGAGGACCTCAAAGAAATGGGAGATGTACAGTCAGGGTAAGAAATCTGGTGGTGTGTTTGATATTTGAAGAGAAACTAGCAAGACTTTAGTAAGCATATATGAATGAGAAGAGTAAACTGGACACAAGACATTATTCCAAGAGTTCTAGCAGAGTAGTACTTCTTCTTAAAAGACAAGGCTTTCTTTGGGCTTTCTTGTAAAAAAAGAAAAATAGTCATGATAATAATAGTAATATTTTAAACAGTTGGGAAGTCTTTAATGCAGTATTAACTGCAGTTTACAAGAAAAAATGTATCCATCTTATGGTCAAGCTATCAAGATTCCTACTATCTGGCAGAGTAAGGCATAACAAAAAGCTTCAGTAATGTATGCTTCACCACCTTCCTCCTGCCCTCCTCCTCGTTCACAGGATGAGCAGCTCTGTGATGCAGATGTACCTGAAGCAGACCATGGAGTGTATGATGCACAAGTCATCCATGGTGCGGATGACGGCTCTACAGGTCATCACCCTCACTCTGGGCCAGGGTCTCGTCCATCCGGTGCAGGTAGGCTGGCTCCCTCTCTTTCCTCCGTTGACGATGCCTCTTGGCTCATTTCCCTCTTTCTCTTTGGGATGGAGTTTAATACCCAGAAGGCTTCTCAAGATTGCACATTCCTTCTGATTGAGTTACCTTTGTTTGTGTTTTGATTATGCTTCAAGTGAGAACATAATCATGCAGTCAACCTTGCTTAAGTCGACCTTGCATAAGTCGAATAATCGCCTAAGTTGAAGGTCTTTTCAAGTCCTCTTCTCTATATTCTATTGATTGTGATCCCTCATAAGACAAATTTTGTTTAAGTTAAAGATATTCAATCCAAATAGATTCGACTTAGGCAAGTTTGACTGTACTTGGTGGATTATATTTCATCAGTATTAATGTTGTTTCAGATCGTAATGCTGCAGCTAAACAACTATGTAAAATATAAATCTGTATTTGATCTTATCATATTGAAATATTTCTATGATGGTAAGTCACATAGCTTTTATCCAGTTGACAAATGAGATACAAACAACCAACATGCTGTTTGTTGATATTTGTTGTATTTTTTTCCTGTTTTTTACTTATTTACATGTGTATAATCATTCTTTACTTTTGTATACATATAATATTTGTCCTGTACCACAACATTTGCAACATTTGCCAGAGATTGGGCTCTGAGGTATCTAGAAAAACAAAGAAAGAAAAGAAAACCAAAAACACGGCAAGAACAGGAACAAAAAAGCCAGAAGAAGCTATTCACACTGTCTACTTCTTGATTGCTGAGAAATATTTTCAGTGTATGAGCCATCTAGTTCATGCTACACCTTCTTTTTGTGTGACCACAGTGTGTGCCATACCTAGTGGCCATGGGCAGCGATTCGGAGTCAGCCATCAGGGTGAAAGCAGACCAGCAGCTGACAGACATTGAGAGCAGGTATCCTGGCTTCA